>NC_050454.1:65737400-66054973 GCF_903995425.1 Onychomys torridus
GTACAATTCCCCCTCCACCCCACCCCAAACCCCTCCCAGTTTGTATTCCTTTTTGTTTTCTTGTTGAAGCCATTTTAACTAGGATTTAATAGAATCTGAATTTTAGGCTTTAATTTACATTTCTTGATGGCTAATTATATCAAACATCTTTTTTTTTTTCTTGTGCTTTATAGCCATTTTTGTTTCTTCATTTAAAAAAACTGTCTATTCAGTTCATTTGCCCATTCATGGATTGCTCACTCCTCTGGTGCTTGGTTTTCTGATTTCTTTATGTCTGCATATTAACTCAATCTGCTGGACAGCTGGAAGGTTTTCTCACATTCTGTAGTCTGCTTCTCACTCCGACACATTTCCCTTAAGACCTTACTAGATCAAAATGCAAAGTTGTGGAGCCCAGTTCCAGTGGAGCCATCTACAAAATACTCCCTCATCTAAGCCTTGGGAACATTGCAGAAGGGGGTGGGTGGGTGAGAAGATGGGAAGAACTAGGATCAGAGACTTGGCTGTGAGACTGTGTCCATAACATCAGAAGGTACACTGTTAAAGTCTTACCAACATGAACAGTCTGGGCCAAACTGATGACACCACTGGACATGTGAAAGTGGATGAGAACAGCCCAGCAGGCCTCAGCCCTACACAAGGAACTTTAGGCAACTGGACAATGCTGAGAGCAGAAGAGATGGATGTTCCTAGGGAAGAACTCAGCAACTGGTTGTCCAGAGCAAAACAGGTAGTCCTGGAAACATACATATAATAACAAGTTTTGTTTATAAATATGGATGTATATACAAATACATATGTACATGCAATAAGAAAAAAGATGCTGTGAATTTGAAGAAGAGTGGAAAGGAATGAGAAAAGGAAAGCAAGGAACATAATTAAATTACAATCTCAAAATAAACAGATAAACAAACAACTAAACAAACAAACAGATAACTAACTTTAAAAACAGCAACAACAAAACCTACAGTCCTGGAGTGGATTAAAGGCGGCTTCAAATACTTTGGCTGTCTTCCCATTGAGGAGAAGTGTTTATTTTTCCCCTCTCTGACCTCAGGTTTTCTTTAACACACTGTTTATGCAAGAAGCCATGTCTTATAAAAGGATTGATGGGGGGTGGGAGGAGGGAGGACAGGGGAATCCGTGGCTGATATGTAAAATTAAATTAATTATAAAATAAAAAATAAATTTTATTTTATTTTTTTAAAAGGATTGATGGGTTTTCACTTGGATCTTGAGAGCTCTCAGCCTTCATGTTGGATGTCTGACTTCCTTGCAGAAATGGTGAGACAGGAAGGCCCTGAAGACCCTAAGAAGAGCACCAGCCCAGAAAGTCCAGACTTCAGACATTGTCAGGGTGCCAGTAAGGAAAGGAAATCATAGTTATTAACCATTCAGAACTGTGAGACTGAAGGTGAATTAGAGAAGCTGCTTATAGTCCTATCTTGCATAATCATTACATATATAATTAGTTTATGTTTTATAAAAATAACATAATCACTTTCAATTTTGTTTTCTCTCTCTCTTAGAGAGAGAAAGAGAGAGGGGAGAGAGAGGCTTTCCCAAGCACATCTCTATTTTAGCATCTAATACAGTACATTTCCTTCTTTACAGAGCTCATAGACCTATGAAAAATGTTGACATATATCTATATTTATAACAAACACTGAAAGAACAATGCGGTAAAACTGGTCCAGTGTATTAAAACAGAACAAAACCCCAAACAAAAAGTGGCATCCATGAAGCCCATGCTGCTGTATTATTACTATGCTTCAGACAAATTCAAAGAAAAGGTATTTCAAAACAATTTGTTCCTCTCCCATAAGGGTCTCTAATAGGTAAATTGCAAAGGGCTGAGATTGATGATGTTAGAAGGAATGCTAGCTGGTAGAAGCAATGCTTTTGGAAGCTGCTATGTAGGAAAGAAGATGGGATGTTATGAGAAAAACTAAGCAAGAAAGGAACTGAGTATGTGGAGTTGTAGGGTTGTTCAAAGGCACTGTTAATATGATTTATTCTGTTTACTCTGAAAAAGATGGTGAAGTGCCAATTATTTTTAACTCATTGGTAAGAAGGATGGTATAAATTCTGTGTTGTACCAGGAAAACCTTCAGTTTTCTTTATAAAGAGGTCTTTCTATCTCTAATATTTACTATGATTTTCATTGGCTGAGAAATAATTAGGAAATGGACAGACTATAAGTTTAGCAACATGTAATTATAGTAGTTAATAAATTCTTCAAAGGGAATTTCCAAATAGCTATTTCAAAAAATGGTCTACCCAAACCCTGGCATAGACAAGGCAATTTACACTAAAGAACAAGTCAGAACCTAGGGAGACATTGACAGACAAAACTTCTTCCCAGAATGGAAAGGCAGGTGACTGGCCCCATCTTTCTTACAACAGGGTAGGGTGGGCACTGGGCATGATCATTTGAACTGGCACCTGGGAAGATGAGTGGGCATGTAGGAAGGTGGAAATATGCAGGGGTAGGGCTCAGCCTATTACTAGCATGTGACAATGGAGCATTAATATGGCCTAGAAGACAGAATCCTAGATGGGAAAACACAAAGCACACCACTGTGGCTGCCAAGACTATTGGCACTTGATGGTCATTTCCAGAAAATCATAGTTTTTAGGTCGGAAGCTACACCATTTTGTGTTTATTTTTCTTTTATTTTATTTTTAACATTAGGCACTGTCCAGCCTGCTTTGGAATAGCTGGTCTCAAGCTGCCTCTCCCAGGTTATTTTTATGGTTTTTATTGTTGTTGCTGTTTGGAGTTTTCATCTTTCTCAAATGTATCTCATATCTATGAAACTGGGAAAGCAGTAGTTTGTCTAGCTTTGAGGTTTGTGGTTGAAATAAATACCCGATTAAAGTATGATTTTGTAGCTACTTAATTTGTGGTTGTCATTCTTTCTTGTTGGAATAACAATTTAACTTGAAGTTTGGTTTTAGTTTGGGGGCACTTCACTGAGTCATTTGTACCCATAACTGATATGACTAGATAATTTCCTAATACTACTTCATCATCAGAATTTCCTATGCTTCATTTGTTCTTCATCACCCCGAGTTTGCCTTGCAGAATCTTAGATTTTTCAACCAAGTTTCTTTCTATATTTTCCCGTTACAAATTATGTTTGTTTTTCTGTCTGTCCTGAGTCTTTTTTAAAAAACATAATCTTCCAAATACCCATTATTTTATCTCATAGTTGACCTCTGTCAACTCTCTGCTCCCTGGAGACTTTTGAAGTGCAGATTTCAATTTATTTTTGTAGGAACCCAGTCTTTAGACTGTATTTCCATCCGCTGTCCCTGTACCCTTACTTGTCTTCATCTCTTTATGGTGTCCTCTCAGTGGTCTGCAACCTACATGTCCACTTCTGTTTTTTAAGAAAACATTTAAATTTTATTGATAACAAATTTGCTTATATTTGCAAAACAAAGGAATAAATGCAAAATCTGAACAAAGAGACAAAATCACAATACACCAAAGTAAGTTTTCTTTAGACAGTCCTAATATGTTGACTTGATTTTTAATATATTCAAATATGTATACTAGTGATAGGCAAATGCAGTGCAATTTGAGAAAATAAATTTTGATGAGTGAAAAACTACTGTGCTGGAGAGATAGGCATGGATAAAGTATCTGTAGCATGAACTTGAAGTCTTGAGTGTGAGCCTAAAACCTATCTCCAATCCCAGAGCAGCAGTATGTAGCTTTAGTTTTAGGACTGGTGACTGGCAGGAGAGACATCATAATCAAGCAAGTCCACTTCTTCAAAGGTGACCAACTGTTGGATCTGGTGAGCTCTTCCTTCTAGCTGTGTGTTTTGTTTTGTTTTGTTTTGCTTTTTTTCTCTTTGGGGGCCTATCAACAAGCTCCAAAATAAATACACAGAGACTTATTATCACTTATAAATTCCCAGCCGTGGCTTGCCTTGTTTCTAGCCAGCTTTTATAACTATAATTATCCCACTTCTCTTTAACTATACTTTGTCTCTGGTCTTTTTACCTTTCTTTATTCTATATATCTTTCTTTACTTCTTACTCAATGGCTGGCTGTGTGGTTATGTGGCTGGGCTCTTCCACCCTCCTCTCCTTCTTTTCTCCCTCTTCTCTCTTCTCTCCAGCCTAGATTTCTACTTCTCTTTATTCCTCTCTGCATGCCAGCCCTACCTGTTTCTCTCTCCTACCTAGCTAATAAATTCAGCTCTTTATTAGACCAATCAGGTGTTTTAGACAGGAAAAATAACACAGCTTTACAGAGTTAAACAAGTGTAACAGAAAAGAATGCAACACATTGTTGTATCCTTAAACAAATATTCCACAGCACGAACAAGTGTAACACATCTTAAACTAATATTCCACATTTCCTTTTTCTGGCTTTTGAGTTCTATTTGGTGTTTTCCCCACCAGGAACCCAGGTCACCTTTCCTTGTGGGAATCATGTTATAGTTAACAAAAGCCAAACCTGGGTAGCAGGAGATGTTCCTATTGGTAGTGATTCAATGGTATGTTATTAGCAGGTGCTGGAATCTCTCCACTAGAATTCTGGGAAGTGTCTTTGGTGCTTTGAAACCCTTGAGTATCTGTACCCCTAGGCCCAGCCCTTTCTCAAGTCCCTAAGGAAAAAAGGCAAAGCTTCACCATGACTATGCCTATTTTCCAGTTCCAATGTTATCCCCTTAAGAAAACAATGTGCTTACCCTCCAGGGCTGCTTTTGGAGCACACAGGACCCATATTTGTCTGCCTCTAGCCCCAGGCAGAGCTGTATGGCCATCCCCAGGCTTATTCAAACACAGGGCTGTTCTTTCTCCAGGAAAAGTAGAGGCTGAGACTTCTCAGAATGTCCCAGGTGCTGCCAGTTGGTCAGCTCCCAGCAGCTGCTCAGCTTGCTTCAGCAGTTAGATCAGCTGTGGAGATTGGGTAGAGGGATGTTGTAGAGGCTAAGATAGCAAGAAGAGGGCTGAAAGGACAGTGAAGGCTCACGGTAAGCACATTAAAATCTCAGGAGGGGAGAGGGCTGCCCTGGGGGAAGCAGCAGTGCCCATATACCATAAGCAAGATGCTTAGAAAGTTAATTCTGCAAGGGAAAGTCTTTGTCTATGTTGTTGTGGGAAGGCTTCATAATCTTGAATTCAAGGTAATTTATATCAAAGGTTATATACTCGATACATATATTAATATGTAAATACACTATGCAATTAGTTACATAAACACCTATAGAGTATATTAAATGAACTATGAAATACATGTCCTATGTGTATATATAATAACGCATTGTCTATATTACCTTTTGGGGACCTGGCATTCTTCCAGGTCTATACTGAATACACAGAATTCATGACTGATCCGTGAGTAAAGGAAACACTGAGAGTGTGTGGTGAATACCACATGAAGATTGTCCTTTCACCCTCATAACTACTAAAAAATCAGAACAGTTTATACATTGTGGTATCCTTAGCACTCACTGGGGTGCAAATAATTATTTAGTTATATTTAATTAATGAATTAACTAATTAATTTAGTATGTGTGTTTACACAAGCTATTCATGCATGTATATGTGTCTGTGTGTGCCAGAAGTCAACCTCAGATGTTTTTCCTGAGGAACCATTCACCTGGTTGTCTGAGACCCCTGAGAGCTGGGCCTTATTGAGTAGACTAGACTGACTGCTCAGTAAGCCCCAGGGATCAGCTCCTGTCTACCTCTCCGGCCTTGGGATTATTAGCCCATGACCCTATGAAAGGCTTTTTACATGGGTGCTGGAGATTGAACTCAGGTCATCACTTTTATACATGCTTAACCACCTGAGTTGTCTCATTAGTTCCCTCATTTTAACTGTTTTTACAGCACATCAGAAATGGTGCTGTAGTTTCTTTGGGTGTGGAATTAGCAGAAGGATGTTTATTTCAGAGCTATAGGGAATACAGTATGGTACAAAAAATAAAAGACAAATACTTTGGTAGAAATTTAGACACAAAATAATAATCAAGATTATCATATACTTTATTCTCTGTTCAATATTGTGATAAAGGCTTTAGGTACCTTAATTTGGTTAAGCTTCCAAGCAACCCTAGGGCTTAGATTCTCAACATAGATGTCCCCAAGTGAAAAGAAATGACTAGCCAAAACGATAGCTTGAACATTGTGGCATTTCCTTAAGAAATCTTCATTACTTCTATTTTGAGCAACCAAAGAGTGAAGTATTGAGCAATATTTAAAAGCTTAACTTACTGAAAGGAATTCTTAGAAATTCAGTGGGTTATGAAGGACTCTGAAACAGGATATTGTTAAAATACCTAGAAATTTCTTGTGCAATAAATAATGGAAACAATGAATGACTTTGGGTTTATATGCTAAAGCAGTTATCTAAATATTTTAAATAAAAATACATAAATACCAATGTTTTGTCTTAATCTTAATTTTAAAAATACATTTATCCTTTTTTCAGTCAATGTAAGATGTATTTCTTGGGAGGAAAAAATGGAGTCTGTGACATTTAGAACAACTAAATAATTATTGTCTAGAGACTGGCATATCAAAATGGTTTCTCTACGTGGCTTCTGTAAGTCATTTAGTTAGTTCTGGTTAATTTCTTCCCCTAGCAAATGTTTTGACCCAAAGGGGCAAAATTGCCCAGGGTGGATAAGCACTTACTATAGTGATATCACCCAGATGGGAACAGTAACTAAAGCATCGCCAACTAACAGTACTTGAACATTAAATTTCACATACAAATATTAATTCATGATCTAAATCTACTAAAACATAATACACTTTCATTGAAGACTTTTGCAATGTAGTCCACTAATGTTTTCTATTAGTATTATTGGCAATCAATGAATTATTTTGAGGTTTTTCTCATTTGTGAATTAAAACAACTACAGTATTAGTAGTTTTAATAATATACTTCACATAAATATGATACATACTCCAAAATCATTCAGCATTATTTTTAATTTATATTAATTCTCAGAAATTGAAACACATATGGACAACTTTTTAAAACATGATGATTACATACACAATACTTACAACAAATACGTTTCATTGAACCTAACTACAACTTAACATATTATCAATATATTATAATCATCAAATATTAGTGCATGTGTGTAATCATTACAAGGTAAATTGATTTTAAGTCATTTACTATACTCAAAAATGAACACAGAATCTATGTTCAAAACTAAAAAAACAGTCAAGTTTTAGAAACTTGCTCAAAGAAGTAAAAAAGTATGTAAATATAAGAATGTTATATTGTTATAAAAAGTACAATTTATCAATATAAAATACACAAAGTAAATAACATATATAGTCATGTTATTAATACAGTCATATATATGAAATTTGAAATTTGATTAAGAGTCATCTCTAATTAGGAGGAAACACACAGTAATACCACACTTCAATAAAATTCAGCCAAGACATAGCAAGTGTAGAAAATCATCTTTAACAGAACTGAAATGACAGCTTTGATGTAGTCATGGAGTTCAAAAATGACAAGTTTTTGGAGTTGGAGGGGTTGTGCCTTTTTTTGGGTGAGAAAATGACAACCAAACATATCATCTTTATCCTTCATTTATATTGATAAATTCCCAAAGGCTATACACAGTCCCTTACTCATGTGACTTCATTTGAAAAACAATACAACCTTCTCTAAATTTAAAGGTTAAAAATAAATTAATTTTTCTTAAATTGTTGAATTTTCTAACACTACTGCTTTATTTCTTTTCCTAGCACAGCCTTGGAAAAGCAGTTTGAATAAAAATATTTTGACAAAATATGTTTCAAATTTTAAAAGATACTAACTTAATAACCAAAAAAAAAAAAAAAAAAAGCCTCTGGAGCAAAAGGATGAAGGTGATGGGATTTTTAACTCCTACACGCTGCAAAGCAGGATATCAGAAAGCCATTTAGTTTCCTTTACACTAATGATTAAAGCCTTCATTTTAACCTTCACTATAAATAGAGTACACTAATCCTTAAGCTGTTTTTAGTCAATTAATATTAGCCTTCTTCCCTTTTATCCCCAGTTCTCCTTGAAAAGCAATAGCTGATTTGTATTTATTCAGCTCATGGATTGGCATTTCACTTTAAATAGAACCACATAAGCCTGTCTCTATTTGTATGAGATATAACCGCCACCCTCATCTACTTGTATAATGCCATGACACAGAGAAATCACAGCTTAAACCAACAGCCTTTAGATGTGTCATTTCAGAGTAACTGATAAAGGAAAAGCCGTGTGAACCATTTTGGAGAACAAATGACTCTGCTTTCTAGAACAATTGAAGCAGCATGCACAATACCTCATTCTGCTAAAATCATTTATAGAATCATAGACTGTGTATATTTCCTGTAATGAGAGTTGGGCAGTTAGGCAAGGTAAATGGATACACCCTGGGTTCCATTTCTCGAAAACAGTGGCTGGTTCAGTGATTAGCTTGGCTTTATAGGTGCAGTTAACACATACACAAACAACTACACATACTGACTTTTGGAGTATATGCTCGGGGATCTCTTTCCCGCGTGGAAACTCCTTTGAGTGGTGCGATGGGATGGCACAGAGTATCTGTAGCTGCTGCTTTTCCCCGTGCAACAAAACACGCAGCAGAAAAGCGCTCCTCCAGCAATCAGCACCAGGGCTGTGGTCCAGCCAATGTAGAGGGCTTCTCCAAGCTCACGCTTTCGGGCCACATCCACGAGTGGGTTGTAGAAGTCTCTGATGATGGAATTGGCAACCCAGCTGACAGGGATGAGCACCACCAAGCCAGTGATGATGAAGAGGATTCCGGCTGTTAGCAAGATGCGGCTCTTCACGTTCTCATCGTCGCCGGTGCACCTGGTGCACTTCATTCCGAGGATGGCTGTCATAAAAGCCAGGAAGGACAGGACAGATGCAGCACACATCAGTCCTCTAGATGCCTGGAGGTCAGGAGTGAGAGCCAGCAGAGAGTCATAGACCTTGCACTGCATTCTGATGTTGGCGTGCCTCATGCAGTTCATCCACAGGCCTTCCCAGAGGTTCTCAAAAACCACAATGTTACTTTCGATGAAGGCAGACACTCGCCACTGGGGCATGATGGTCACTGCCACGGTACCCACCATGCCAACACCACCAAGCACCAGTCCAGCCATTTGGAGAACAGAGGTTGCCATGATCCTGCAGGGTTTTAACCAGCTGAAATGCTGAACAGGGAGGTAGGGCTTCTCTCTAGGAGAAATCTGTGTGCCCTGGGAGGGAACAGACCCGATGTAGAAGCGAGCTCAGAGCGCAGTGATTTTTTAATAACAACGGCTTTACCCTTTCTAGCTAGATCAAATCCAGTGCTGACTGGTGAGACACTCCTCTGTGCACCCCCCCCCCCCCCCGGCCTTGCAAATCAGGTGGGGCAACTTTCTGAGCCAATAAGAGGGGGATGGGAGCTCAGGTGTGTCTAAATCAACTCTGGATACTTGGGAAGGGTGGACTTGCAAATAAACATTCTTTGGACTTCTCATTTTTCGAAGAAGACAGCAGTAGTTTTACCTAGAGGCATAATTATGAATGTATGCACAATCAGCCAGGACAGAGCCATTCTCTCCCAGCAAAGGGGCATTGCATTGCTCTGCGCACAGGTAATTCTGACCCTAAACTGCTGTGACTGAGGCTCCAATGAAAATGTCTTCCTACGAATTCTGCAGGAGTGGCTCCGAGGCCAAATTAAAGGAGAATGAAGGATTGACGGATTGTTTCTACCCGAGAAACCACATTCTTTGGGATACATGTGATCCAAAGGGTTGATTTAATTTGTCTAGAACTTCAAAGCAAGCTCTCCCAGAGCGAGTTCAGCCAGGAGAACATGCCAAAAGCCGAAAGCTAGGCTGGAGTAATTGAACAAAGCAGGTTGCCTTCCTTGTTGGCACTAACTGTATATGGTTTTCTTTTAAGCCAGGAAAACTACTAGTTGGCATTTGTTTTCCTGATGATATTGATTTATAATGAAGAGTGCAATCACACAAAAAGAAGCCAGATGGCTGTGTCAGGAGGAACTAAAGTGCTTCAGCGAGACTGTCAGCACCTACTAAAGCTGAGACCTTATTTTCTAGCCCACTACTTCCTGCTCTGCTACTTCCTGCTCTGTCTTCTGGTCAGAAGAAAATGGAACTCTGGACATTGTACAAGATAGTACCAGGTCTCTGCAAATTGCTGGTATTTAAAGTAACATCTTCATAACATGTGTTATGCAAATATACTTAGCAGTCCCTAAATGCATGGCAATTTGAACTGTCTTTGAAAAACGATAATGAAAGTGTCAGTGGAATCAGCATCCACAGCTCCATTAGAAGTTTCCCTTTGGAGGCCATCTTTTCTCTCTGCCCTGCCTTTCCAAACTTGAAGCTATTTTCCCCCTTCAGGTAGCCCGGGTTATCCTTGAACTTGCAATATAGCTGAGAGGATGACCTTGCATTCCTAATCCTCCTGCTTCTATCTGTCAAATACTAGGACTGCAGGTATGTACTATCTCACCTGGATTGTGCAGTGCTGGAGATCAAACCTAGGGCTTGGTTACCCTGGGAAAACATTCTATTAACTGAGCTACATGCCCAACACCTCAAATTGTATTTTAATTTCCTGTTACAATAACAGATACTGACATAAAATAACATCTCCACTATTTCTTTCTTTCTTTCTTGTTTTCTTTCTTTCTTTCTTTCTTTCTTTCTTTCTTTCTTTCTTTCTTTCTTGTGGTTTTTGAGATAGGCCTGTGTAGTATTTACTGTCCTGGAACTTGCTATGTAGCCAAGAATGGCCTTGAACTCTCAACCTCCCTGCATCTACCTCCAGAATAATAGGATTACAGGGAAAGAACACCGTTCTTGAAATTTTGCTTCCATCTGATTCTTTGCACATTGAATCCAAAGATTGAAGATACTGTTTTAGGCTTACTCATCACACTTCGAAATTCTAATGGTCTAAAAACTGGGAAGTTTATGGGGACTTTTGAAGCAAAATGTATGTATGACAGGGAAGGAAAAATGGAGACCAGAAAGTAAACCATCCTCTAAAAACTAAGAGTGGATAGCAGTCCAAGCCATTTTAGTATACTGAGTATTTTGAACTATGTAATAACCTCAAATGTTATATTTCCATCGACTTCTTAATTTGTTTAACTGTTCAGAGCTCACCATTCCTTTGTTATCTTGATGTAGAAATAAATATCACTCTTTTCTTCATCAGATTTTATCAGTTTTAACAGATTTGTGAATAGACATGGGAGTAGAAATATATTATCATTGGAAGTAATTTTCAAGCTACAAATGATGACTTGAAATGGAATCTGGAGAGAGTTTTAATCTTTAATTGTCAATCTGGAAAAATTGAATGACAGACATAATTTTAAACTGAAGAAGGAACGAATGCATTAGTTGGATAATGACCAGCTTGTACTTAAGGGATCTAAGGGCATATGTTAGCCATTTGAATCCATATTGAATTTCCAAATATCCATGTGATATATTTTCTGGGAGCTCTGGATAAATATTGCTGAACATTTGCATCAGAGTGGGCAAGTGAGACAGCGAGTTACCCATGAAACTCAGTTTCCCCAGTGTCTATAGAGACATCTGACTATGTGTAACTAGATCCCTCCCCTTAAGGATTGGGCTGTGTCAGGAACTTCACTGATGTAAATATTCTCCTCATTTAAAAAGGATTAAGTACTTTTCAGTTGAAATTGTTTTAGCTCAAAGATTGAGACCTGTGTGAGAGATTAACCCCAGGCTGACATTAGAATAATTACACAGCTGACTGCTCTTGTAGCACCTAGCCCAGGGCACCCAGATTAAGTCGGGCAGTGATCTAATTCACTCCATGGTATTTTGAAATAACTGTGTGCTAAAGATCAGAGAAATGAGAAAGGGGGCAAAATGAGAATTTCATGTTTTCTAGGGACAGAAGCCTGAGTTCAGAGACTAAAAGTCTTTTATGGCTTATCTACTTTCCTGTGATGATTAACTTGGCTGAAAAATTCAAATAGTAGTAGTGGTTAGAGATTTAGTAGATTAATAATATTTTCATGTTTTTGGTACTATGAACCACCTGAGCAGATTAAAGGTTTTGTCTGTCTCTTTACAAGTTACTGTGAAGATATGAGCAGATATGAGTGCTCAATTTGACTGTGCTTTAAAAAACAAAACAAAACGTATTTTTCTTTTAAAGATGAGACCTCAGACTGCAGTCTAGGCTGGCCTGTAACATAACTTTCAGCACTCACTAACTGGTCTGAAACTCGTGTCTGTTCTTCTGCCTCAGCCTCCTGAACGTTGAGATGGCTCACGGCCATGGTAGTTCTGCAGCCTATTGGCAGGCTGAACATCAGCACGCAAAATGGCTAATAGTACGTGAGGTTATTTGTGATGTTTTTCATTTTTGTTGTTGTTTGTTAGTTTGTATCTCAATTGCAGGGTTCTCAAGCATGAACTTTGTAGAGGATGATAAGGTGTTACAATGTCGAAAGGTTGGACACAGGTGGGACAGGCATGAACCCTTACTCCCAGAGAAAGGGACTTGCTTCCAGAGGCAAGAATCAGGTGCTTCATTTAAGTTCTGTAATTAAATTCTACTCTGACAAGTACCTAATGCACACAAATGCTTTCCCTTCATGAACAATAGCACATTGCCCTCAGCTATCTCTTGCCTCTGTTGTCTTTATTTCTACACTCCAACTCTTCAGTCTTAGCTTACCAATAATTTTTCTGAATTTTTAAAAATGATTATTGATTCTGCTTCCCCGAAGTTGCCAATCCCTATTGTTTCCTAAATTCATTAGTGTGCACAGTTTACAGCCTGTGTTTGTTGTTAATTGTTGTTCACTGTTAATTCATTGTACTTTCTCACCTGAGAAAGCAAGTGAACATATCAATAGGTCTTATTGGTTTTTGTTCTTAACATTGAACTGCGTTTTGCTTTATGGTCTCTTGCACCAGCCCCTCACTTGTCCTTCTTGATGGACACTCCTGGGTTTTATTCCCCAATAGCTGTCTTCCATCTTTGCCACCTCTTGATGACCTATTTTAGTTGTTATGCTTAAAATTGAACTCTTTCCAATAGAGTCATTATCTAGTTAGTACCTTAGCCATTTCCAATACTTTGAAAAAAATGACACAAATACACCTGGTGAGTCCAATGGGAAAGTGATATTCATCCCTCTTCTGGGGACTGCAAAGCCAAATGGTCAAGGTTTGGTGAGGAAGTTGTGGAAACAGGGACATGACGCATCTTGTTAATTTTTTTATTGACAGCAGAGAGATAAATACCTTGCATTCAGCTCCTTTTCTTCATGTTATTCAGTCCTTTAAAGAGCCTCCCATAGATGAAGTTTTGCCCTGCAAGCACGTTCCTCTTGTCCCAGTGAAGAGCACCAGGTTTCTCTCTAATAGTACTAAGCCCTTCAACAGTTACATACTTTGTGGTCTATACTCTCCTTGCTTGAAACTTTAAACTTTCACTTCTTTCCTTCCCAAGCCACAGCTTTTTACTTCCTGCTCTCAGGTTTTCATCTCTTATAGTAGAGCCAGATGAGAGCAATGGGCAGTGACCATGAAACCACCTGAATACTATCTTGTCCTTAACTTTCCTCTACCTAAAAAAATCACTTTATTATCTGTAATCTCAACATCATTCACATCCTCAACACATGGGCAGAATGTAGCCAAGTTCTTTGCTAGAATATCACATGAGTAGCCCTAAATCAGTCTTACAGAGTGACTGCTCCCTTCTGAAACCCCATGAGCGAGACTTCTACCTGAGCATTACTGACTTTGAAACTCTCCTAAGGGTGATACCCTTTAAGCACTGTCCGCAGTAGAGACTATTCTAGCTCAAAGTTCTACTTCTTCCACATTCCTCCCACAAACAACCTCCAAAAGCTTTAGACTCCTATGGTCAGTTTTTACACAGCAACAGTCCCCCTTTTGGGTAGTAATTTTTTGTAATTGTTCATTTTCATGCTTATGTAATAGAATATATGACAAGATCAACTTGAGGAAAGAGGGATTTACTTTAATTACAGTTCCAGGAGGTACAGTCTACAGGGATAGTCAAGGTAGTGGGGGCAGGAGGCAATGGTCACATACAACCACAGTCAGGAAACAGAGTGGTATGGACATTTGCCCTTAGCTAGCTTTGTCCTGACAGTTTAAGTCCTGGGAGCCATCTCATGAAACGGTGCTGTCCAATTTCAGATGGATCTTTCCACAGCAGTCAGACCAGCACTCACTACAATCCACTACAACTGCCTAGAGAGTAGCTTCCGGATGATTCTAAAGTTTACCAAGTAAACAAGGTTACCTTCCACAAGTAGTGATGATGATTAAAAATATGCAATCTTTATTCTGAACTTACTGCTCTGTAAAAAAAGAATAATGAGTGTGTGCTGAGGCTAGTCTCTGTGATATATTTAATATCTCCTGTGAATCCAGAGAAATAACTAAACATGAGCAGTTTGGAGGGAAGACTTTCCATGGAACATTCCAATCCTACTAATCTGAACTTTGTTTTCTTTTTTTCCCCCTTTCTTTCTTTATTTTATTTTTGTGGGGGCATGAGGGAGAGAAAGTAAAATTTACTGTTCATAATCTACTGTTCATCAAATATTCTCTTTGATATAGTTTCTAACATCCTTTTACTCACATTTAAACATCCATAAAATGCAAGGAGTACTTGATTCCTTTTATAGTTGAGTAGGTTAGACTTGAGAGAGACTGTATTCATCATTAGGCTCACACTTTCTGCTGCTCTATACAAGCATGGATCGGGAAACTGCTGTCCTTTCTCATTTGATTGCCCGCCCACTATTTCCTCAAAAGAAATTAGAAAAGGAAAATTTTTGAAGTGCAGGCATAGGATTTTGTTCTATCAGATGATTTTTGCCATTTATGTATGGTAGGGTAACTAAGCTGTAACTTTGTGAGCATCACATGTCAATGTCCACTGGAAGGATGATAGTTTGAAAAAGCACAGGTATTGCAAACCATTGAGAAACTTTGTGTATTTAACTTAAGCCTGCCTTTTTTTTTTAGTTTAAATTTTAGTTTTTGAGGCTCTTATATGTAAGCACTGTGGTTTCATCCTATCCACCCCTCTAAAAACCATTTCCTTAGTTCCTCTTTTCCTAAGCTGAATCACCAAAATTACTTAAATAGTAAATATAATTCAACAATAGTTCACTTAAAAACAGGGCATATTCTTTAGTAAAGTTAAAGAATATATTTAAACTTTAAAACTTTAAACTTGAAGCCAGGCAGGCACATACCTTTAATCCCAGTACTTGGAAGGCAGAGCCAGGTGGATCTCTGTGAGTTTAAGGCCAGCCTGGTCTATACCTAAGACAGGCACCAAAATTACAGAGAAACCCTGTCTCAAAAAACCAACCAACCAAACAAACAAACAAACAAAAACCTTTAACTTTAAAATGTAACTTTAAAGTTAACTTTAATAAAGTGAAAGTAAAAATATAAAGAAAGTTAGAAATATCAGTACCTATACTTAATAATGAATCTAAATAAGTTTTCATGGTTATATTTGTGTTGACATGCACTTACTCACAAAAAAATGATTTAGTTTGTGTGCTAATGGGTTTTAGCATCTTTTGTGTAAATAAAATAGTTTCATATCATTAACTTTTAAAAAATACTAATGTACATGATCGAATTTAATGAACAGATTTTTTTTCATATTTTTTCTGTTAAAAATATATAATTTACAAAAGTTTCAGTCTTTAAATAGTCTATTCAAAATTTTCAATTTGGGGAAACATCGCAGAGCGTATGTATTCCTTATATAGCATTGATAGAGTGGGTAGTAGTAATTTGCTCCACCCATGACCTTGGGTTATCCGACCTGATAGAGGCAGTGCTTCTTATCTGCCTACATGGCCACTTAAAAGGGAGGAGAAACATAGTCTTTGCTCTCTTGGGTGGTAAAGACTGGATCAGGTGGCATGAAGCATCCTGTGATCAGTCTCCAGCTTTCCAATGACTCTGCAACTGAATTTACCTTATCCTGTATCAATGAGTCTGTTTTCTCCATACAACCCCTTAATAAATTTATATATACCATTGAGGGTCATGTTACAAGAGTGTATGCTGGTGTCATAACACCTTTTCCTTTATTTTTTCTTCCCTTTTTATAGGTCCTCTGCTTTATACCATGTTATAACATGCCATGAACTGATCACCACCACTTAACATATATTTGACTAAAATATATTAAACAAATTCCACAGAATGGAGTGAATGGTTCTATGTATCAGTTCCTTCCACTTGCAGGAAAATTCACACCTTTCTGTTTGTTTTACATTTTAGATTGTTTGAAAAATTCTTGCTACATTATCCAGTCTCATGTCTTTCTGTATGCTGTGATTATATGTTGTTCCCATTGGTTAATAAATAAGCTGCTTTGGCCTATGGCAAGGCAGCTTAGAGACAGGTGGGGAATCCAAGGAGAGAGACAGGAAAGAGAAAGGTGGAGTGGAGGATAAGCCAGACTGCCATCCTAGGAGCAACATGTAGTGGGATACAACATGTAGTAAGATGCAGGTAAAGTTATGGAACACATGGCAGTACATAGATTAATAGTTACAGGTTGAATTAAACTATAAGAGCTAGCTAGAAAGATGCCTGCCACAGGTCGTACAGTTTGTAAATAATATTAAGCCTCTGAATGATTATTTTATAAGTGGTTTCAGGATTTAGGGGCCAGGCAGGACCAGAGAAACATTCTGGCTACAGTGGAATTCATAATCCTCCTGTTTCACCTTCCCAAACACTGGATTATTCTTTATCTTTTACAGAAATTTCATAACACAGTCATGGCAACACTTGGGACTTTAATAGTCCAGTAGAAATTGCTTCTAGTAAGTCGTTTAGAATTTTTCTTTCTACCTTTGACCAAAGACGAAATGAAAACATTTTTTACATCACCTAAAAACTGCATACTGTACAGTTTTGAATTTACTGGAAAAAAAATTACCAAATAATCTTCACATCTCTCCCATCACAGAAGTGCCAGGGAGTCTACACAGCCTAGGAAGAAGAGAAAAAGTTGTCAGTGGCGGGAATTTCTGGCCAGGCAGAGAAACTAAGTAGTGCCAGGCATAGCATGAGCCTATTAGCAAAACCCCAAAGAATAAGTATACCAGCGGGCGGTGGTGGCACACGCCTTCAATCCCAGCACTCAGAAGGCAGAGCCAGCCAGATCTCTGTGAGTTCGAAGCCATCCTGGGCTACCAAGTGAGTTCTAGGAAAAGGCACAAAGCTACACAGAGAAACCCTGTCTCCAAAAACCAAAAAAAAAAAAAAAAAAAAAAAAAAAAAAAAAAAAAAAGAAAGAAAAGAAAAGAAAAGAAAAAAAGAATAAGTATACCTTGTAATGTTCTCAATCCAGAGCAATTCATAGGAACTTTTAGTCTTATTAATTATGCAAAGAATAAGGAAAAATGTATGCAAATTTTGTAAGAATATTTTCAACATACTTACATAGGCATAAAATAATATATTTTAGAGAAACATTAACTAATATTATGCTAATCCAAATCTACTTCATAATACTTAGTTATATTTATAATGAGGGTGATTAAATGTAATCATAATTAATTATTTATATGATTTGGACAGTGCAAAAACCTTATTTAAATGCTATCAGTGTTATGTTTCAGAGCTAAAGAAAGCAAGGGCTAGGGTATTTAATGCCTGGCCCATAGCCTCCCCACCAACAGGCTTACAGGAGCCTTGGTGTAACTCGAAGTCCATCAAGCTCTTGCCTCACTATAGGTCCAGCACTAAAGTAAACCAATCCTTGTATCACTGCTGGGATGCATGTCTTGCAGCAGATAAAGGTGTGGTAGAGCAGCAAGAGTTGGGTGAGCAATGCTCTGCAAGCAGTTAGTTTTTATAGTACTTTTAGTAGGATAGTCAGAAATAAGTTGACTCCTTTACAGGACCAAAGGCTTTTGTTCAATATGAAAAGTCATTGACCAGTATGAAACAGAGGGCTGTTTGTGGAAAGCACACACTTGTGCACACCTGCACACACATCCCTATGGCAAACAATGGATGTGGGAACCCAAGAAATGACTTTCTCTTGTAACATTGGAGTTAACAGGACAGCAAAAAGTAATTAACGGGGCAAATAGAGCTAAGCCAAGTTACTGATTAATTTACAAAACAATTAACTTTCCGCTTAAAATTCAAATTAAGATTCTGTCTGCCTTAGGCAACCAATGTTTGCAAATTTTAATAGGGTTAGACATTAAGTGTCTTACTTAAAACCAAACTCAGACCACACTGGGTAAGACTATTATGGGAACAAGCCGTGCATGGCTTTCTTGGTTTTCAGTTATCAAAAAAAAAAAAAAAAAAAAAAAAAAAAAAAAAAAAAGGAAACCTTATAACATGTTAGACTAATTATATTTTCAAGAAGAATGTGAGAAAATGAAAAGTTGTTTAACCTCTTATTTCAAATATTTGTAGACATTCTACACTTGTAAAGAAATTCAAGAAAATGCCTCATAAAACATTTTTTAATTGCATCCAATCATTCAGCAAGTATATTCTGTAATGGATCCTGAAAAATGATCTGTGAGTCTAGAAATATAAGAGGTTGTCTCTGCTCTTTATAATTTAACATATTGATCACAACCTGGACAGTGGTGGAACAAATGTCAAGGTCAACTAAGCCTATCCTATTCAACCAAGATACTAAAACTGATAGCGGTCATATTAGCCCATGAACATCCCTGTATAAGAAGGATGAGCTTTCTGCCATCTTCCAGCCTGCTCTGCCTGTGATCTCTGGAAGGGTTTCCAGGAAAGCTGAAGAACTTTTAAAAATATCTGTCTGATGTAGTACCTTGTGTATTACCACATCTTCCAGAGTTATCAGAATTCTCTGGCTCCATCTCTGTAGGAATAAAAGGTGCCTCTGCCTTTACCTTCCCAGAATATACTAGCACCAACAGGAAACAGTGGTTTATTGTGTCTTGCAAGAAAATAGTCATGAATGTGTTGGTCATGTGATCAGTAGGTCTTTTTTTTTGTTCAGGTAAAAAAATGCATTTATGAACCAACATATTATTTTTGCCTATAAAAAATACACACTATTACTTGCACAGGCAAGTGAGAGCAACCTACCTATAAACCATTAAAATACATAATAAAAAATTAAAAGAAAAACAAAATAAAAAAACTGTTTCTAACTTTTCTTTGGTGGGGATAACCCACAAATAGCACTCATTTAGCCTGTCTACAGCAACTCTGTAACTGGTTTACACTCAGCTTTCTGGTCCAATCAAACAAGTGTTTCTGCCCTTTACCTTTTCTCTTGTCTGACCCTTGATCCTTACTACGGGCTCCTACTTTGACGATTTGTATGCAGTTGTCTGTCTGGCTTTTGGAAATGTTTTGTATTTTCAACTGGACTGCTGTCTTCTCACAATGACAAATAGTATTTTATCTCGTTCTTGTATTACTGGTCAGCCCTGCTTTCTCAGGGCTGCCTCTAGGTCAAGAGCTTAGAATAGATATTGCACACGCATTACTTCTTTTCACATAGCATCTGTGTGAAATGGGAGAGACAGAATGGGCCTGAGGGATCATCTGCTGACTACTTCACTCTAGAGATGTGGGGCCCAAAAGTTCTAGGAGGGAGTAATAAACGTGTGTTCTATTGGAACTTGAATCAAAATATTTTCATGGAGCTTGGCATGTAGAAAACTATCTGTCTGTCTGTTTATCTATTAAATAACTTGAAGTCAGTGATGGGATGTATGTGCTTCAGTTCTGGACAGTTCCTAGGGCACTGTAGCCGAGGAAATGACTGTAGGTTACTTGTTCACGATCTTCTATCTGTCATTATCATTGCAGTTGTGTTGTTTCCCCCAGCCCAGATGACTTTGCCTTCTTTTCTAGGATCTCCACAACTCAGCTACAAAACTATTGCCTAGCCCAAGGTGGTAGCTGAGGAAATATTTGACTGAAATAAATAATATAATTTTAAAAATTAATCCTAGCATGCAGAAGTTTTTAATGCCATTTTTCAGCTCTTTTGGTGTCAGTGATTATGCAGAAACACACTTAAAATGGTGCTGAGCAATGGTGCTCTCAGCACCATCTTTACACATTTACTTAGTCCCTCTGAAGAGGTAAAAAGAATGTCTCAGTGAAGCACAAATTTTATCTCAAAATTCTTCACATTTTCTAGAGATATTCTGTAAGCCAATTTCTTTTTGTTCATTTATTTAACTTCTCTTTTTCTTCTCCATCTACCAAACTCCATTTTTCTGAGGGTTGTGATTATTAGACTCACTCCCATGACTTATACCAGTCATTGGTGAGTGTGGAGTCTGGACAATACATTTGCTGAATAAAAAATAATTTCAATATAAAGCAAACATTTTGTTTATAATTGACATTGTTTTAAATTAATCAGAACAAAAATAATTTTAAAATGATAAATAATTAAATAGAATATTTTTATACTATGTATTTTCAAGTTTTGGAAATAATTTGTGTATGTATTTTATACATTGTCTAATTGAAGAAAGATTTGTTTTCTGACATTCTGAGGTAGTCACTTGATGTCTTGAGGGAGTCAATTTTCATTGCCTGTTTTTCAACTGGAATTCTTATTATTTTATGATGTTGCTGGAAATGGAGTTTCATTTAGGAACATTAAACTACTGATGTATGAGTCTCAGCCACAACGGCCTATCTTCCTCAATTTGCCTTGTTGTGATTTTTCTCTGAACTCAGAAAGAACAGGAAATTTGAGCTCCAATGATGATTGACATATACATCAGGCAGCTATTATCTGTGGCTTATTTGACTTCCACTGGACAGGCCAAAAAAAAAAAAGGGACAAAATTTGAAATAGACTTTATTTGAAAATAAACAGAAATTTCCATGGGTACGATTTATACCTGTGCTTCCTTCACCTGCCATTCAAATTGTTTCAGTTTTCTGCTATACAAAACAATCACTGCTACCATTAGAAGTATAAGGTAGGTTTACTTTGGCATACTTTGGCATATAAAGGAAGAAAGGAGAGTGAGAAAGTGGTGAGTAGCAAGCCAGCAAGCAATGTTTCTTCATGCTCTCTGCGTTAGTTCCTGCTTCCAAGTATCTACCTGCCATCAATTCTTGCTCTGAGTTTCCTCAGTGGTGGACTGTGACCTGAGAGTCATAAAAAGAAATAAACCTTTTCCTCCCCAAGCTGATTTTGGTGATGGAGTTTCATCACTGCAGCAGAAACTGTAGCTAAGTAGCCATCCTCAGTTCTAACCCTGAAATCACAGTTAGAGTGAGGTGGGTTTTTTTGTTTGTTTGTTTTGTTTTTATTTTTGATTTTTGTTTTGTTAAAAACTGGGAAGTAAAGAAAATGGAAATTCAACCAATGAGTTCATTTCTGGGAAAACAACACTAACAAAACCTCTCAAGTTCAGCTAGAGAGCTTATTACCATAAATAATCTCGGTGAGGAACAGCATGCATCAAATACTGTTTTAAGACATTTGCTTGTTTGATCTTTTATCGACTCATCAAAACTTGATCACCTCATGACTACAAGATAGGCACTGTTCAACGCCATGAAGAAGACACAGTTCCTGCCTCAGGGGCCCTTCAGATGTCTCAGGGAAAGAATCATTGCTGTGGAACTGACTCCCACTCAATACCATGCTTTCTGTTGGTTATACATTCACAAAGTTTCCCAAACACAAATACCTGCTGAAATCAGATAGGGAGGAGAAACGATTTAAAGAGACCAGTGGGAACAGTGCTAGGGGCTCTAATTAAACACAAGTTAACCTGTGTTTCACTGTGGCTGCGTGAGAGTACACTCCATCATCACAAAAGCCATCCATTGTTAATCAGAGACATGGGTTTTTAAATGAAATCTCCCCATTCTTAACACTGCCAACAGTACTGTTGTTGAATAAACACATGGGATAGTTTTAGTTTGCTTTGTTAATATTTAAACAGATATTAAGACCCAGTGACCCTCAGTTATCAACTTGCATCAAGAAACCTCTCTACATGAGTGAACATTAGCCCTACCCATGCTTGAGCTTCCCCATCAACAGTAGGCAAGCCGAACCTGCTCACTGACTCCATGGAATGCTTTTTTTAAAAAATAAGAATTAATGGCCCTGGGAAGGATTTAGATCTCCTTGGATAAGGAAACTATGCAAATAGACACTGATTGTTAGTACTATGTTTCTCACTGGAGAGTAGTCCTACCTGTCCCAAACCATAGCATTTCAGTTCTGTGTATAACAAGAACATAGTGAAAAGAAAGTTGTTAGAACTTGTTAATATCAGCTTTAATAATACACCTGCAGTCTGTTTATTTCTAAATCACTTGGAGATGTTTGCACAGCTTCTGCAAAAAACCTGTATCTGTTTTCTAAAACAGTATTTAAGAACATATCCTTGGTCCCTTACTAAATGTTCTTAGAATTTCTGTGAGGATCAGATGCCCAGCTGAGGATGAAGAAAGACTAGTGTGTGCTCACAATCTCTTAGGGACATACAGCATACAACTTCTTTGTGATCAAAGGAAGCAGAAAATGTACATCTCATGTCCCCACAACTTAAGGATTCCATGAGCATGAACATCAACATAGAGAAAAATGGAATTTTTCTTAACAGCAAATACTGGTAAGATAAAAATTCCATGTGTGAGTTCTGGGGGCTCAAACTCAGTACAAGCATTTTATTGACTAAACTACATCTCAACTCCTCCACAGATTTCTTGACTCACATATTACTCAAATACACAGGAGTGAATAGAAAAATTAAGATAGCCTTCCCCAAGACAGACCCATGGACCAGTTGGAGACATCTCTGATTAATTGTGTTTTCAGTGTCCTAACTGAAAACAATTATAACGCCCTCCCCAAATTTAGAGATTTAATAAACAAAATTCTTCAGAGTTTTTATTAAGAGCATTGTGCCACATTATGAATAAGTAATACAATTGCGTATATATACACTGCTTCAAGTGCTAGAAATACCATAACCTTAGGAGAAATATAAACTGGATAAAATATATATGCTCTATTACTCTTGTATCTGTTTGAAAGCACAATACAAATTGAAAATAAATAAGTTGACTAAATATGCAAGAAGTAGCATAAGGTTTTCCAGTGAGATTTGTTGTATAGTTCAGAGTATAACGTGGTAAACATCTTGGAAGCAACTTAAAAATTATTTGCTTGTCAGCGTGAAGTCTGGTGTTTCCTCCTACAATAAAATTGTTAAATCAAGAGTTTGGCTGGGTGGTGGTGGCACACACCTGTAATTCCAGCACTCGGGAGGCAGAGCCAGGTGGATCTCTGTGAGTTCAAGGCCAGCCTGGTCTACAGACCTAGTCCAGGACAGACTCCAAAGCTACAGAGAAATCCTGTCTCGAAAAACCAAAATAATAATAATAAAAAAAGCATTGATCGCACCTGTGTACCCCAAATGGAGTTCTTTCACAAGACTGACTGAATCCATAGTGGCATACAGTCACAAGGACCAGAAGTGGGGGCTACAAAAGCAGAGGCAGAAAGAAAACGCTATGATTCAGTAACCTGCATTTCACACTCACTCCAGATTTTAGTTCAACAACATCCATTCTATAAAGCAATGGGTGTGATGATGGTATTCTTCAAGTATATTCTATAATTGGCTATATTGACTCATTATTACTCTCTCCTGTTACCCCTTCTTCCTTCATGCTTCTTCCAGGCAATTCTTTCCTAACTTTCCTAGTGATACAGGAAAAAATAATGTAGGTGTGATTCTTTATTTCCCAAGCACAGGCCTAATGTGTTTAAGCATTTGCTTGTGAGTGTATTGAAATACCATGCATACTATCATAATTGTTAAATAGAATCCTCACACTGGAGAATTACTAATGCCATTAGCATCAACCAATAGCTGAATTTATGACTACCTCCTAACATCGTACCTTGATTTACACTCAGTAACACGAGTGTATTGTTTATTAGTATTTATTAGCGCTAGCTCTAGAGAAAAGACTGCCACCTACTGAACAACTGTGGTGTCCTCTGGGAATCAGATTGTATCCTTTATCCTGTGTCCTTGATAAGAAGGGAGCAGTTGTGTTCTTCCCTCCAACACTGAAACTAATTGGCACGGCGAGGGACAGAGGACAGTGCGTGAGGGGGTGCATTCTATGTGTGGGCCTGGTGATGACAGCACTTACAATTCAGAAACGTGTCAGGGAATTTTAAAGGGTTATTATTTTTGTGATATTATTAATTAATTATATTATTAATCTTTGAGATATTCCTTCAAAAGAGCTTATCATCTCTGTCAACCACAGACAAGTGAGGAACTGAGACTTGAAGATTATAGAACTGACTTCTGAAAGCACCACCCTGGAGAGCAAGGCTTAAACTCATGGAGAATTGTGTATGCATTTAACATCCAAAATCACCTCTCCCTCTCCCTCTCCCTCTCTCTCTCTCTCTCTGTCTCTCTCTGTCTCTGTCTCTCTCTCTCTCTCTCTCTCTCTCTCTCTCTCTCTCTCTCTCTCTCTCTGTCTCTCTGTGTGTGTGTGTGTGTGTCTCTGTGTGTGTGTGTGTGTGTGTGTGTGTGTGTGTGTGTGTGTCGAAATACTTTTCTGCTAATTTTATTTAGATAAAGTGGAGCCGAGGATTTAAGCTAACAAATTCTGACTAACAGGATAGAATCCAGCTGGTGGGAACAAAAAGAAGAGAAATTTCTTTAGTTCTCAATAGAATGTTGTTGAGCAGGTCCTGTGAGCTCCTTTCATCTGGAAGTTTAACTAATTAGACTCTGATCACAGGGCTCTTTAGCTTGTAACTACTAGCAGATCAGCTGTGAGCATGAAAATGCATAGACACTATTGGTGGACAAATCCACAAGGACCCATCAAGAAGACGCAAAGCTTTGTCACAGAGAGATTTGACAAATTAAAGCTTCTTGGGTCTTTGCATTGCATAATCTTGTTTCTAAGGTGACACAAAACTATGATTGAACACAGTATCAGAAAAGGACAGCACCCAGAAGGAACCTCACACTAATGTTAACACACCATCTGCTTAATTGTGTAGAGAGAAGGTAAATGCAGTCAGTATGTAAAAAGCAAGTTAGTACAGGTTGCATGAGGTAGAAGTAAAAAGAGATATAGACATACACAGTAAACAAAATCCATCCTTCAACAAATAACTGCATGAAATGAGAGTATAGTGTGCCAGGACAAGTTCACCAAGCCAAAAATGCACAAGGGGACCTGGTAACTACCCTGAGCAGATCAGCTTTCTCTCACTGAGACACAAAAACAGGACTCCAAGCAAATTCACAAAACTCAGATGACGATAAGTGAAGTCAACATGTTTTCCTCTATTACTTTTGAAGAAAATAAAACTTTTTACCACATTCAGAGTCACAGGTTGGGGCGGTGGTGGCGCACACCTTTAATCCCAGCACTCAGAAGGCAGAGGCAGGAGGATCTCTGCGAGTTCGAGGCCAGCCTGGTCTACAGAGTGAGTTCCAGGACAGCCAGAGCTACACAGAGAAACCCTGTCTCGAAAAAAACAAAACAAAACAAAAAACAGAAAACAAAAGCAGAGTAACAGGTTGTTAGAAGAAGTAGCAAATCCAGTTATTTAGTTAGTGCATAGATGAGAAACAGAATAGATCTCAAATAGAAAGAACGATGGTGCTGAGATTATCTGGGTTTCTGGCATTCTGTATCTGCAAGTGGCTTATGATGTGGTGGGATAATAAGCAGTGGCACAGGAAAAAAAATCAACACTGTATCCTTGAACAGATATACAGTCTTCCTGAAAGGGGCAATAGCCCTCGAGAGTAGGTTAATGTGCCAAAGGGGTTTGCTTTATAGCTTTTATGGAGTGGAAACACCTTTAAATTGGAGAGATAGTTTGCTGGTGGTAGGAATGGGGAAATAACATGATGTTTTTAAAGGCACACCTCTTGGTTTAATTGCCTTTATTGACATGATATGGCTTTGAACATAGCTTTTCTCATGTATAGTAAAAATACTAATGTTATATTTTCCTGGCAATAATACTATGTACATAGAGTCTGATAATAAGATTTAAATTATACTAATTAGTATTATATCAAAAATTATTTTCACTTTCAAGGAATAAGGTGTCTTTTCCGGCACAGGGACTACTGTTACCATATCCTTTTCTCCAGTCTCTATTGGAGATCAGGTGGACACTGACATGGGTGGATTCTCTTGAAGCATGAGGTATGGCTGAGATGACCAAAGAGCTAGCTACAACAACTCATGGACAAGGAAGGGTTCTTTCCTGGACTAGTGAAAGAGAGAGTCTTCATCTTCCACCTCCCAAATGGTAAAGAATGAACAAGGAGACATTACTACAAGAAGACAACACTACAAGAAGCCACTCATGGAGTAAGAGTAGCAAGAATGGCATAGAGAAAATGACAAAGGAAAGCTTTAATTAATTAAAATATCAATGTATTAATCCAATAAAAACACATTGTAGAATCCTGCCAGTATTTAAGGGACAGGAGGCTGGAAAAGATCCCAAGTTTCCCTAGGCTTTCGTGTAAGAACAATTTACACAAATGTGCAAATAGTAGATAAGCTTTATTAAGTACAGCAGAGTAAAGTCACCATTTTATTGTGGCAGGAAATAGTCAGAACTCAAGAGTTCTCACTCCCCTGAACTTTGTCAAACTTTCTGCTACAAGTAGTTTTGGTATGTTATTTTCTAGAAAAGGTATTTACTCTCTTAATTATTACTTTCTTAATATTCTCATCTAAAGTGTACAATTATATAGCGCATCAGTGTCCCTTGCATACTACATTTCTCTACCTTATTCAACATGATGAGAGCAAGGTATTCATATTGGAAATGACAAATGTTCTGTCTCATCCTCATCATGTCTTCTGAAGAGAATATGATAGGTGTTTTCCTTCCAAAACTTATGAAAATTCGAAAGTATTACAAGTTTGTCTAAAGTCACACACCAGGGTGGGAGTAATAGATAAAGTACTTGATGAAT
Source organism: Onychomys torridus (assembly GCF_903995425.1). Taxonomy (NCBI): domain Eukaryota; kingdom Metazoa; phylum Chordata; class Mammalia; order Rodentia; family Cricetidae; genus Onychomys; species Onychomys torridus. The sequence goes on from NC_050454.1 coordinate 65,764,490, forward strand.
AAACTTGAGAACCAGATTACTGATTGCCAGAACCCTCACAAAGGAGCCAGGCAGGCATGGAGGTGCCTATAACCTTAGCACTTAGGAGGCAAAGATCAGGGATTCCTTGCACAGCAAGTAATGGGGAGAGCTATCAGAGAAGAAACTGAACACTCAGTTTGGATCTCTACCAGTATGTCCACATATGGGCATAGACATGTGCACACACACATGAGCCTGTACATATCTGAACATATGTATGCAAACATACCACATACACATACATGCAAAAATAAAATAAATAGACTCATATCAATAATAATTGGCACAGTTTGAGTGTACTCACATTCCTCTTACTTTTTAACTGAAATATTTCACGATATATAATTACCTGATCACACTATGCCTGTCTGCTTCAGTCACTTTGGAGTAGATTCGCTAGCATCAAACTAGAAAACATTAATCCCCTAAGAAAAGATTTAAGATCTGTAAAAAGATGCTCAGGTTATTATTGACCATTGTGTTCCCTAGGACAATAGGCACATTAGAAAACTGAGAATTAAGCAGTGATGCACACGTCTTTAATCCCAGCACTCAGGAGGCAGAGGCAGCTGGATCTCTGTGAGTTCAAGGCCAGCCTGGTCTACAGAGAGAGTTCCAGGACAACCAGGGCTATGCAGAGAAACCATGCCTCAAGAAATAAAAAAAAAAAGAAAGGAAGAAAGCAAGCAAGCAAGAAAGCAAGCAAGCAAGCAAGAAAGAAAGAAAGAAAGAAAGAAAGAAAGAAAGAAAGAAAGAAAGATTGAAAGAAAGAAAGATTGAAAGAAAGAAAGAAGAGTATTTCTAGTCTTTATTCATGCCCATGGGAAAAGTGTCCTACCTACATTCTATCACTTTATCAAGAAATTATGATCTGACCTTTGCAACTCAAAGTCATTGATGATATGGAGGAAGTAATCACTAGGAAAACATTCTTCTGCTTATAACATCAAACATCAAAGTCTTGTGGTTTTCCTTCTCAGTGAGAGTCTGCTTGTGGCAGGAGGTGCGGATTGGTGGGTTAAGACAAAGGTGTGGAACAAAGGTAATAGAATACCAGTGTGCTTGTGAGTTACAGGGGATGAATGACAAGTTTTATAGCATTGTCTGTATTTGCAGAGACATGGGAAAATAAAATCTAGTATCTTAAAATACTAGATAATGGACATAGGGGTCAGTGAACAACTTACATTTGCTATGTAAGTGTGAAGACCATAGTTTCGGTCTCTAAAAACCACATTTTAACAGCTAATCTGAGTTGGCAGCTGACTGTCACCCCAGCATGTAAAGACAGGCATTGCCCTGGCACATTGGCTAGGAGGCTAGCCTCAATCTATGAAGTCTGGGTTCAGGAAGAGACCCTGTGTCAACAAACAAAGTGAAGAGAAATCTAAGATAACAAGCTAACTTTGAGTCTCTACTCACATAAACACACACATGCACATATGAGCCCACATACATTTGAACATGCACACAAGCATGTACATGCATACACCTTCCATCTCTAGTCTTCCAGGAGCATGCCTCTGCTCTGGGAAATTATCACTGGAGAACCAGCGAAGCACAGATTGAGAAAATATGAGAGAATTTCCAATAGAACCTAGACTGGAACTTTTATATTTTTTTTTTCCAAGGAAGTCAGTGGGCCGAGATGTAGAAAGTGCAGGAGAGATTCGATAATTGTCTTGATCAAATTACGACCTTTTGCTGGCAACTCTCTTCTGTAAGACCAAAATTAAAATGACTCTAAAATATTTAAAATTTTAATATAATACACTGATGTTGTAACATTAAAAATTGGAAAAAATTAAGAGTGCTTATCTTTGGTCTAATGGAGCTTTCATTTACCTGCTGCTCATTGTCAAGTTTCTAAAGGGAGCCATGGCTTACTCAATTATTTTGTGGCCCTAAATCTCTCAATTTCAGGAAGATTCACCATCTTTAATATATAACCAATCTAAAATAGAAGAAATAGATAACAAGAAGCCTGCCATGGCCATACAGTTTGTAAGCAATATAAGTCTCTTTGTGTTTACTCAGTTGGGTCTGCGTGGCTGCAAGACTGGCGGGTGAGAGAGATTTGTCCTGACCGTGGGCCAGGCAGGACTGGAGAAAACTTCAGCTACATGTATGAAGTGGTCATATGAAACATCCATGTAACTATAACTCTAAGGAAACTGAGCAGAAGGCAAACCTCTACCAATAGGAAAAGAAAACACCTAGACTTCTTGAGATATATAATTGAATTAAGAGAATCCTGAAACTTAAAGCCTTGTTTTACTTCCAAGTAGCTCTGTGAGCAAATGTTGTCTTTTCTGGGACCTTTCTGCTGTAAATAGTGGACATCTTTTTCCATATTGCATTTTTCCAGTGGAGTTATCTATACTCAATGTGAAAACACCCTAAGATGCTCTAGAATGACTGTTTTCCAATATTAACATCTCTGGCCTGATTGACAATAAACCGTGAGTAGAGGAGCCCCCTCTACATTTTGATATGAACAGAAATGGCCATACTTGTCTGGGGGAAGACCACCTTATAAATATGTTACAGGACTGAATGATAAAGTTGCTATAGGATCTCAGAAAAATCAAGATTTTTGGTTATTGGAATCCACTGCTGACCCTAGTCAGGAACTATTTATTCTACATTTGAATTCTTGTCTCTACCAAGAATAAAATTTAATTATGAAGACCTTGTTATATGCTAAATACTTCTCCAAATGCTTCTTTCAACCAATTATCACATTTGTGAAAAGACCAAAATAGCAAAATTATCATTTAAAAGGTGAGAAAAATTAACTAAAGTGAAATGGCCTTTCTAAATTATTATGGCTGGACAGTAACTCAAAATGAGACCTTTTGGATCCAACATAGTTATCTTTGTGATGCTGATTTCATAATAAAGAGCATTAAATACATTGTGCTCAAAACACAAGTTCTGGACAAATCTTGATTTGTTATTTACAGTCACTCATTACCATGTTGCTTAAGCACAGGTATAGCTAATAGTTCCATGCAATATATAACTTGAAGTAACATTTAATATGAATAATTAATGAATGGAGTAGCATCTCTGAAAGTTTATTCTATTATTCTATATTTATATTCTAAGTATGAACCCACATTTTATGTATGACTCTATGTAGATTATTTTGGTTTTATACATATGTATGTATGTATTCTTAGCAGGTACATTTTTGTCTCGGTATCCTATCAAATGAAGAGAGAGACAATGTTGCTGTGCAGAAATTTTAATAGACACTAACATAATAGTGCTTTTATAGTACTATTCTAAAAATACTGCATTGTCAAGCTTAATTTATCAACGTTCTTTTAAATATAAAGCAAATACAAAATGATAGCTAGTCAATTCTGAGATTATTTTATCCTCCATGTATATCTTTATACTTTATGCAGTATAAAATTTTAGTTTTGAATTTAGTATAAAATTATAAATTTAGTATATTTCATTTTATATGAATTTTAATATAAATTTACATAAATGAAATATTTGTGCAAGGAGGAAATATTATTTTGTTGTTTCTATGAGAAAATAATAATAACAAAATACATGAAATCAGGTATGCAAGAGATATCTTAGTTCTAAAAGAAGTTTTGAAGATAGCATGTGAAATGAATATGTGTGCAGAAAATAGCTTCCAGGAAGTTACAGTGATGGTTAAACACTTACATTGTTCTCTTCTCTTTCTGTGTACTACAGTACCATCTGCCTTTCCTGTAATTAAGTAGGTAGTTAATGTCTGTATCTTTTAATTATTAGGGTGCTTTCCTTAATGAAGGCACTTAATTTTTAGCTACATTAAAAATATCTTTTCAGTTGGCTTTATTGTGTGTTACATAACCCATAAGTACATTTTTTTTAAGTCCTGTACTATTTTATGTCCAGAACACTAAATCATTCTTTCCAGTCATAACCATTGCATTCATTTGGAGGGAACAAGGTCTCCAGAGAGCTTTCAAGTGATCTGGGGAGACAGTTCAATAGGAACAGCACTAGCTATGCAAGGATGAGAACCTGAGTTGGAATTCTGGAGTTCACTGAATGCTCTCACTGCCATATGAGCTTGTAATTCTGCTACTCCCTCTGTGAGATAGGAGGCAGTGAAAAAGAATATCAGGAAACTTGTGGTCAAGATAACCTGATGTATTCTGCTGAGGCAAATGGTGAATCAAACAAGATTGGAGATAAGGTCTAACACCCAAGGTGCCATAAACACTCGATAGCATTCACATGCCTACACCCACACTCATATATGCATACATGCACGTGCATGTATGCATACACATCGCACACATATAAAGTTTAGAATTAAAGAATGCAAGGCAATGAATTTATACATTTGTTTACTTAAATAGAGTTAAATTTGTTGCAGAACTCTGTGAGGTCAATTTGAGACATGCTCAGAGTTTAAATGTCTAATAGTTATACTATTAAGAGTTAATTCATTGATTTTTTTGACTGCTACCAGCCAAGCCAACAAACTGATACTAATATAGATGAGTAGAGTTCACTATGAAAGAAATGAAGGTCACTTACCAGCACATACTTGCAAATTTGAAGATTGGAAAGAGCTTTGTATTTCATCTATAACACGTACAGAGCTCCTTCTGTTCTTATTATTCTATGTAAATAATTTGAAATGATTATTTTCACTTTTATAACTCTCCTCCTGATGTGGGCTATTGCATTCAATAAAATGGTAATGCACTTTAATCTCTGGCCTTTCAGTTACAATGAAGGACAATAATCACTGTAATTACGCTGCTTATATGAACAGTTACAAAATTTGCTCTTTGCCAGCCTGCTGCAGAATACTATGTAGTCATGTGCCACTTAGTCCCAGAGATGTGATTTAGCAAGGTAAGATGAGGAAATTTCATTGTTGGGTTAATACCATGGAGTATACTAATAGAATACCTGATAGATGGCTGAGATCATATACTTAAAGTATCTCCTATTGCAATCAGAACACTTGGGGAATACCAGATGTAAGAAGCTGCTGACAGCATGATGTACAGTTCCACAACAAACTATGTTTGATAAGCAGCACTTAATGATACTTTAAAACAATGACATAAAGTACAGTAAAATAACACATAAACCAAAAACATCATCATTTATTATCACCATGCATTGCATATCATACATAATTATTTGTGCTATATCCTTATACAGCTAGCAATGCAGTGATGTGATTCACACAAGCATCACCAAAAATATATTGTCTTAGTTCCTTATCCTGCTGTGATAAAACACCCTGACAGAAGCAGCTTCGGGGGGGAGGTTCAGGGTTCACTTTGGCTGGCAGGTCAAGGACAATCCATTACTATGTGGAGGTCAAGGCAGCAAGAGGATCAAGCAGATGATCAATGTTACACTGCAAGTCAGAAGGTTGCAATGAATGCATGCATGCTTCTCAGCTTCCCTCCTAACTTAAATATCCCAGAATCCCTTTCTAGGAGAATTGATATTCCCACTATTAAATAGGTCCTCCTATCAATCACTGTAAACGGGATAATTCTCTGCAGTCATGCTTGGAGCTCCACCTCCTAGGCAATTCTAGATTTTGTTCTGCTGGCAATTAGCATTAACCATCACACATGTGAACAGAGCTGTACTATGATGGAGGGCTGGCTCTGATATCAGTGAGACAGGAAGTTTTCAGCTTCATTATATTTTTATGGGACTACTACTATATACGCTAAGAAGACACTTACTAAAACATCTTTATAAAGTTCAACATTGTACTTCCTTAAGTTGCATCAGCTGTTTTGCTTATGATTGCTCAGGTCGATTTGAGATGTAAAGCATGTGGAAATCTGGTAACTTGGTACTCAGGTTACACTCACAGAAGTCCACACTATATGATTTGCCATTAATTCTTTTTAAATCCATTTTCTGTGGAGCAACTGGCTTGTGGTTTACAATCTATGTTCCACCACTAGAATAAACTGTAAAAGCTTAGGCAGCTAAAAGTTCATGTATTCCTTCTAAAGGACCAACTGAACCAAAGCACTGGGAAGCCATGCTCCCATGCTGTGAAGCAGCCTATGAAGTGGGAGTGAGCAGATAACAGCTACAGGACTTACTAAGGGGTACACAGCAGTTTTGTAGTTAGCCTTGACAAGAAGCTTAAATTACGTTTAGTGGAAATCCATTTGTCTTTATCTTCTTTTTTTATTTTTTATTTTATTTTATTTTTTTTTGGTTTTTTGAGACAGGGTTTTCCTGTGTAGTTTTGCACATTTCCTGGAACTCACTTGGTAGCCCAGGCTGGCCTCGAACTCACAGAGATCCGCCTGGCTCTGCCTCCCAAGTGCTGGGATTAAAGGCGTGCGCCACCACCGCTTAGCTGTCTTTATCTTCTTAAATTTAAAATTTAATTATGTGTCTGCTTGTACGTGGGGGTGGGTGGGTACTTGCATGTGAGTGCAGTTACATGCAGGAGCCAGAAGAGGGTGTCAGCTGTCCCATCTATATCTACAGGTAGTTACAAGCTCTTCAAGAGCATGAGTGTTTTTAACAGCTGAGCCATTCCTACAGTTTCTTCTTGTTAGTCTAATTCTACCCTCATGGTACTCAGCAATACCATTACCATAGGTCATTGACATTAGCATTTTTGTAACACCCGGGGATGTGAATTCTGTCCTCATTGGTTATCAGGGACTGTGTTAGTCTGTACCACACAGCTGTTGCTTCTAATACTTGTACCAATGCCTCAAGATGTATTTATTATACTGTTTTTACACGTGCTTTTATAAGTGAAGACATGCAGTTGCCCTTGTTTTCTCCTGTTACCATACCACACCAATCACTTTGAGCAAGAAAATTATTAAAAGCATTACCTAAAACTGTAATATAGTTATTAATTATTAGTATATGTGGCTTTTATCCTTAATCAAGTCTTATTTTATCTGCTTTTATTATAGAAGATACCAAGTTTAATGGATATGGAGAATTGCAATTCTCATCTGCTAGGAATAAAGCCTGGTTATTAATTTAGGTCTTCATATTTTTTACTATGAAGTTAGAACACACTTACCAAGACAAACACAATCTCCTGAAGGAACAAAGTATCCTTTAATTTAGGTCACATGACCAAGGTTAATTTGATGTATCTAAACATATTAAAACTAACAAAGAAGGAAGTATGGACATTAATCAATTTTAATTAATATTAAAAATGAAATTAGCCAAATTAAGCTTGGAGAATATTGTTTCCAGAGCCCACTATGTTAAATAACACCCTCATGGTAATTCATAGTCTGAAGTTATGTAGGAAATAGAAAAGCAGAAAGATGTTAAATATGATTCTAGGAGCTGAAGAGCAGTGGTTAAGAATACAGAACACCAATTTGGTTTCCAACAACCATGCCAGGTGGCTTACAACTATCTGTAACTCCAGCTCTAAAGAGATCAGATGCCTCTAGATTACCGTGCACCAATACTCATGTACACACACACACACACACACACACACACACACACACACACACACAGAGGGAGAGAGAAATAGAGACAGAGAGAATGAGTAATATAGTTAAAACAATAAACAGTGTCTTTAAAGGTATTCTAAATTACAACCTATTGCTATTTCACTTTCCTGTTATTTCTTCTTCACTTAAGAAAATGAGTTTCCCTATAGTCAAAGACTTCCACACTAAAGGGATGAAGCTGTATCCTCAGAACATTACCAGAAAAGATACTTCTTTTTTCTACTTGTCAAGGGTAGATTACCCATGGGAGTCTCTCTTTCCTTTCTTAAGTCAATTACTTAATTTTGTCCTTGTAATTGTTTGTCTTTGTCAATTCACATCAAAACAACATAGCTACAGGGAGTTATCCTTGGCTGTACAGCTTAATTAAGAGTCTATGAGTAAAGAACCCTGTTGACAGGCTTTATCCTCAAGTCCAATTACTGGCAAACAAATGCTTCTGGACTAGATTGTGATTTTTGGTACATGGAATCAATCAAACTTTCCTGGAAACAGGTTAACAGTTTAAGGTGATTCAAAATGACTAAGCCATTACGGTCTTGGAACAGATGCTTTTCCGAGCAAATTCATTTGACTGGAAATTGGTCAAGGTTAATAACTGATATATGGTTAAAGAGCACATATTAATCTAAGCCCCTGTAGGGATAATTTCATATCTTAGTAGTTGAAAGCTTGCATTCAAATATTGCCAATGTCTGTCCGTGTGTGTGTGTGTGTGTGTGTGTGTGTGTGTGTGTGTGTGTGTGTCTGTGTTTGTGTGTAAAGTAATGTGGGCTTGTTTCTGTTTCAAGAAAGTTGGGTTGGGCTTATAAAGATATTTTAAGAAAAACTGACTTCCATACTGAAGACATTAGAGGAGGAGTTGGTACAGACTGGTATTCCAATAGTCTAGCAGGACTTTCTAATCATTGAATGTTTATATTTATGATTAAGAGAAATGTCCGATTTGTCAAAGCTTAGTGTAGTCTTATAAATATAAAAACTAGTATAGAGGCAAGGAAGAGACAACTAAGTAACAAAAATAATCTTAAAACATACATTACTAATTTTGATTTGGTTGTAGCGGATTGGGTTTCTGAAGGGCAATCATCTAATCAAAAACAGCTGATCAGCTGAATTAAGCTCCAGAACGTGTTTAACAACTTTGGCGAGTGACCACAATAGCCAGGACTTGACGATGTCCCAGAGAATAGAGGTGATCATTAGAGTGACCTCTCTGTGCCATTTTTATACTCAAGATCTTTGACAGTTCAACTATAAAAATGACAGTTTGTCATTTTTACACTCAAGATGAGAGGATGGAAGATCAAGAAAAATCCAGTGCTAAAAGACTAAGAAAAATTTCCAAAGCTTTGAAATTGAAAGTGGCAGTTGGGTAGCTTGGTCTATTTGTGGAACTCCTAGCAGTGGGAGCAGGGGCTGTTCCTAATGCTTGAACTGGCTTTTGGGAACCTGTACTGGACTGCCTCACCAAACCTTAATATAAAGGAAGGAGCTTAGTCCTACCCCAACTTGATGTGTCATGCTTTGTTGACACCCCTGTGAAGTCTGCCCCTTTCTGAACAGAAAGAGAGGAGGAGTGTGTGTGTGGGGAGGTCAGAGGGGAGGTGGGAGGAGGGAACAGAAGGAGAGAAGGGAGGGGAAACTGTGGTTGGGATGTAAAATAAATGAAAAAATAATTAATTAAAAAAAGAAAGACACAGATATTCAGGACTATGGACATGGGAAGTTAGAAGTTGTGATGGTTAGTTTTAACTCTTTAACTAAACACAACCTAGAACCCCTTGGGAAGAGAGTCATAATGAGATATTGTCAAGATCATGGTGGCCTATGGGAATATGTATGGGACTATTTGAATTATCTTTATCAATATGGGAAGATACAGCCTAAAAGTGGACACCACCAATTCTTAGGCTGAACCCTGGCTCATGGAAGCTTTAAAAATGTCAAGCTAAGCACTAGCAAGCTTTCCTGCACTCATTTTCCTCCGACTTTGACTATGGGTGATATGACTAGTTACTTAAATTTCCAGCAGCCTTGACTTTCCTACAATAGTGGACCTTAACATGGAATTGTGAGCTAAAACAAATCCATTCTCCCCTAAGCTGTTTTTTTGTTCATTTGTTTGTTTGGGGTTTTTGTTTGTTTGTTTGTTTTTTAATTGATAATTTATCAAAGCAATGGAAAATGACCCTATGATGTCCAAAAGAGAAAAGCAAAAGAAAAGTAACCATCAGAGTTGAGCCTCATTTCTCCACAGTGCATGTGTGCATTCATGAGTGAAGCTGGTAGGAAATGCAGTAACTTGGTAAAACACCTGCCGATAGAGGCGGGGACACAATGCAGGTGTCCAATATAGAGGTTAAACCAGATTTCAGTGCAGAGAGTCTCTGAATAGCAAGCCAGGTGCTCAATTGCTGCATCTGAAGGACTACATTCCAGAAGTTACAGTAGAGCATAAGTGTGTTAAACTTTATTAAGATGAGAACTAACCCTCTGGAACACTAAGAACAACAGCAGGACATCCATACCTCTGCCTACCAGGAGCTAGGAGAATCATTTAAAAGCAGTGGTGTTACAGAATGCCTCAATTACTCTTGCTTGTATCCAAAACCTGTGGACTCAGGGGTGACAAAAGAAAAAATAATATAAACAGTGGGCATAGTCACAGGCTACCTGTGTGGCCATTTGGACAACTTTGGAAGTGTAAAACTCAACGAATTTCCCTCATTTGAATTTCTATGTAAATATTTTAAATTCAATGTTAATAAATTAAATCTTGAAAGTTCCAAAAAGGAAAGCATATCACAGTAAAATTAAATCTATTCTGGTGATACAAATTTTGTGTATAATTTAAAAATAAATTTCCTATACAAAAAGTTAAAAGGAAGTGGCCTAGAATTTTCTCATTTGATTTTTTACAAGTGTTTTACAAATATCAAGATATAAGTTCTTCCCATCTAAGAACATCATAATTTTAATTAATTTTATCCCCCAAAATTGCCAAGCTGAGTTTTTAATTTCTGTGGAAACTTGAAAGAACAGAAACAAAGTAACACAAAAAGCCAGATCAGTGATTTAAAATATAAAAACATCAACTTTGTATAGATTGAGAGTTACTGAACATCTGGCCCTGGTTCAAGACTATATGTGCACCATTAATAGAGAAGCAGGGAATCAGATAAGAGACCCAGATGTGTGATGTTGTGGTTTGAAAATGAATGGCCTCCATAGACTTACCTATTTGAATAATTGCTCCAGAGGCTGGGGCACTAATAGGGGGTGTGGCCTTGTTTAGAGGAACTATACAATTGTGGAGGTAGACTTTGAGGTCTCATATGCTCAAGATATTACCAGTGTGGGACACAATTGCTTCTGCTGCCTGCAGATCAAGCATAATGGCTGCCTGAATGCCACCACGAAGATAATGAACTAAGCCTCTGAAATTGTAAGCCAATCCCTATTAAACGTTGTCCTTTATAAAAGTTGCTGTGGTCATGGTGTCTCTTTACAGCAATAGAAACCCTAACTAACACATATGGACATTAGATTTAAGAAGGATTTCACTGTAGATAGTAGAGAAAGAACTATTTATTCCTATGTAACATGGTTCAATGTTCAAAAACAGAAGAAAAGTGAAGTGCATGTTCCTACACAAGACACAAAGAAAACTTACTTGTAGAAATTGGGGTGCAAAGTATGGATACATTAAATTTACAAAATACAAAATGTACAAACACCTTGCTGAACTTACAGTTAAGTGGCAATTTCTTAGGTGAATCACAATAATTATTAATATAAAATACCAAAGCAGAAAAAAAGAAGTTATTACAATTAAAAACTCAATGTGAATGATTAAATTTATGCAAAGCAAACCAGAAATAGGGAGAATATACTTGCAATTTCTCCAAAATTATCAAGATTATCTGTGTGCCAGAGAAAGACACCTGGGAGATGCTCTCAGGAAGCTGTCTGATTTTCGAGACAACCCCTGGTTACCCTAGATTATTTACTTTTCAATAATCCACCTATCTACACCATCAAGAATTTTCACTCTTGTCTTTTCTGTAGCACTTGGGTAAAAATTGGTTCTAAAAGTTTGTTAAAGTCACAATGTGGTGAATACTGTATTCCCCTCTGTGGGGAAAAAGGTCAATAACACTTTTACAATGTAAATCCGCACAAAGACATGAGCATGTGAAGCTAGCTATGCAGGAAGATGTTTGTGTGAAACAGAGATGAGGGTTGGGTAGGACTGCAGAGACAGTCATTTCCTGGATGCACAAAGAGGACTTTGTAGACTAAAGTGCCAGTGGAGAAACTTTTCAAGATGGAAACTTCTGGGGTGGCCTTGCCTTCCTACATCTGCTTAATTAATTGCTAGTGTTTTGCCACCAGAAGCTCTTGCTGCATTTTAGCAGTCTATGGGACAGAAACCAATGAAAGTTGCCTACTCTTCATGGGGCTGATTATTCATCACTACACGCTCCCCTGTAGCCTACCCAGAAGACATGTGGCTGCTCATTATCACCCAGGGGAAAGAAGAGGGGTGTATCAAATTAGTTAATTAAGCTACCCTGGTCAAAGATTGGACAGTGAGAGGAAGTTGATACTAATGGCTAAAATGAGCCTGTTAGATTTAATGAAACTCTTAATCTTGGCTTCCCCTGATTCTGGGAAAAATGAGAATTACACTTTAATTGGCTTTTCAATAGTGTTCCATCTGACCTATGCTCTTATACACTTAATTCAACCATTAAAAGTTTTAATGTATAGAAGATGCTAAAAAAGTTGCACTCATTCAATCTTTAGGAGTTGGTTTCATCAAATCATGCCAAAATATGAAAATAAAAACTACTCTAGAAGATCTGTTTCAGACTTGTCTATAAAGCTACCACAAAGAAGAAATGAAAAATTGGCACTGAATTCTCACATGTATGCAGCTAATAGCACTAGTGTTGACCCAAATTTTGTCAATTAAAAATTTTAAATTACATTGTAGATAGCAATTTAAAGTTTAATAATTAATAATGTTGTGGTCCAGCAAGATGACTCAGCTGGCAAAAGCATTCACTGCCAAGTCCTGATCCACAGAACCCATAGGGTGGCTGCATTGAACGGACTCATCAGTTGTCCACAAGCATGGCATGGAATGTGTGCTCCTCCTAACAGATGTATAGTTATATGTGTAAATAGCCTTTCTTATTTATTACTTATGTTATTTAGAATTCTTCCCTAGACCAGTCACCTTTAAATAGCGCTTTCTAGAATGGAGATTATTTACCCATGTCCACTTATGCTAATGTTTCTATTCACCAACCCAGCAAGAATCATTACATCCTTAGTCTTCATCCTTGGTATTTATATGCCTGCTAGCAAAGCCATGCTTCTCAAAGTCATTTTAATACAACACCTTCTGCATCACATATATCAGATAAAAACTAATTTGTTAACATGAGGGATACACTGGGAATCTCCAGAGAAGCTGAACTTAGAGAATATTGTCATATATAATTGATGCTAGTGCTGTAGCCTGAGAAGTGAATGCTAGATAAGTTAATCATTTTATAATACAAAGTATAGTTACTCATATATATTGGGTATGTCAATCACTTTATATGATCCTTGATGCAACCAAAAGACTTAATAACCAAACGATGGATGAGACTGCTTCCAAAACTAAACAGCCTTTTATTCTCCAGTAAATTATTTTCTTATAAGTGCAAGGATATATTCCACAATAGAGAACACAGTTCAGTAGTAAAAATATCCAAACTCATAACATTATCATCTATTTTTATTACCAGTATCATGAATTGTGCATGGCTGACTGGATTACACTTTGCTTTTGTTGACAGTAGGGTATTTTCTTAGTTTGGACAGGCTTTTAGTTTCATCATGGGTGCTGGTTTGGTTTGGTTTGGTTTTTGGCGCTGTGTATTAAACTCTGAGTCTTGTACCACTGAGCTACATTCTAAGTTTGTTGTAGATGTGACAGTTTTATTAAATAAGAAACACAGAGCCAAATGCAGAGTTAAAAGCCCAAGAGGTCAGCAGTAGCTAAGAGCAGAGACTAAAATCCTTTCTCACCCCTCGCTGCTGCTGCAGTCCTTCCCCTCCAAAAGAGACCTACTTCCTGTGTATCTTTCTTTTTATTGACTTTCTGTTCTGCCTTCTCATTGGTTGTAAACCCAGCCACATGACCTCCTCATCACTGCCTGTCTATACAGACCTCCAGGTCTTCTATGATTGGTATTGAGATTAAAGGTGTGTGTCTCCATGCTGGTGGTGTCCATGAACACATAGAGATCTACCTGTCATGTGATCGGGATAAAGGGCATGTGCTACCACTGCCAGACTTCTACTATGGCTTGCTATTAGCTCTGACCCCCAGGTAACTTTATTTGTTAACATACAAATAAAATCACATTTCAGCACAAATAAAATATCACCATAGTTTGTAAGTTCATACTTTAAATGTTTTATAATCAAGAAATTAAATTACATATTCATTCATCCATTCATTCATTGTGTGTGCATTGGGCACAAGCATGCCGAGCTCATGTGTGGAGGCCAAATGACAACTCAAGAAAAGTTCTTCTCTTCTTCCAGCATGGGTCCTGGAGATTGAAATTAAGTCATCGACTTTGTTAATCAACATCTTTACACACTAGTCCCTAAATGTTTTATAATTTTGTGATAAGTCAATTTGCTGCTGGGCTAGAGAGATGGCTCAGCCATTAAAGGCTAGGCTCACAACCAAAAATATAAGTCAATTTGCTGAATTTGTGAAAATTAAATGTACCTATGGATACATGTCATTTAATACTTGCATTAAATCAATATACTCAGGTATATTTATATTTTATTGCCTGAAATTTGATCAACAAGTATTGTTTAATTTTTCTGACATGGGTATAAAGCATGTGATCAGAGGCAAATCTAGTTTAATTCTGTAGGCAATTACATTTTTCTCCAGTTGACCTCTGTGTCCCGAAGCTAAAACATGCAGGCCTAGATCCTCATATTCTTAGCATCCTATGCTAACTTTGTCTCTAATTCCCAGGAATTTCAGTCTTCGATGCTCTTACCCTCTCTGTAAATCTTCATTCTATCCTTGATCAAATAGAACATTTCTCTGCTCCTCATATCCCAGGTCTGATGCTTGGAAAAGAGGTGCATGTCCTGTCTACTTTACACCAGCTCATAACTGCCCCCTGCTGGAATATGTGTGCATATTTAGAAAAACAGAGCCCTGCTTCCCTCTGAGGTATTATGCAAAGTATCTTTCTTTCCTTCAAAGAGATTGGGGTCACAGAAACAATGCATGACATCATCTTCCAGTAGGCTTTCCTGATTCCTGACCTCTGAATTACTCTGTGCAGTATGCTTGTGTTTCAACTTTAAGTTCTGATTTGGGCATTCTGATAACCTATCCACTCACCAAATCATTGCTATCTTCAGAAAAAGATGTAACATAACCTCAATCCAGGCATGAATAGACTCTACCATAAACATATCCCATCTGTATTAAACTATTTCCAGAAAGTCTTGGTTTTTCAAATATCAAATCTTAGGGGTTCTGCAAAGAAAATTTGGAATGAGTTCAAGAGATCCTGTGGTCTACTCTCTGATACTCATTGACGTCTTCAAGATCAGATCTCCTGGATGTTTTGTAAATGGGCAAAGTTCTTATTTCTGGCCCCTTTCCTAGAACAAGGAAGTAAATTAGAGAAATCTTGACTCTTCTGCCACTGATGAAATCAAGCAGGATCTGTGACCCTTCTTAGACAGTGTAACCTAAGCAGACATCATCAGTAAAGTAGGGCAGCCTCTCTTTGATCAAGTGCATGGTTTATAAATGCTACCTAGCCCTATTTTTAATTTGTCAAGTGCAAAGACTAGGATACATGTGAATATAGTAAAGACAATAGAGATGATAAAATAATTAAAAAATCGAACATTTCTGGCATCATAGTCCAGTTGGTTTAATCTTGACATTATTCTACCACTAAGGGTTAGATAGATGGCTCAGAGATTAAGAGTTTGTTCTTGCAGAAGAACTGAGTTCAGTTCCCCACATCCACATGGTATAGCTCTTCTGACCTCAGAGGGAACCAGGCACACATATGATGCACATACATATATGTAGACAAAGCACTCATACATATAAAATACAGTAAACATATATTTTAAAAAAACAATTAAAAAGAATTTTTTAAGCACAGTCTCCCAGACTCAGGCTACTTCACTAGAATTCTGAAGGATTCTTTATTGGTAGTACTTAGAGTAAAAGCATAACACTGGTTACTATGATTAAGCAAGGGATGTCTGGTTGGTGAAATGGCTTTACAGGTAATGGCATTTGTCAATAAGTCTAAGTTCAAGACCAAGGGGATTCTCTCGTAAGAAGAGCAAACAAATTCCAGTAAGTTGTCCTTTGACCTCTATACTTCCTCTCTCTCTGTATCTCTCTCTTTCTCTTTCAGACTCTCATAAACAAAATCAAAATCAATATAATAATAATGTAATAAAAATGGGAAAAAGAAAGTATAAAGTAAGATGAAATATGCTTGAAAGTTTCAACTTTAAGACTGAATGATTCGTTACAGCTAGTATAGACAAAAAACAAAACTGTGTGTTATTTATCTCTGACTGCTCTTGGATAGCAAACTGCAGGCCAGGTGGAGTGGTGCATTAATTCCAACACTTGGAATAGTGAAACAGAAGAATTATAGCAAGGCCAGCTAGCTTAAGCTCTTAGTAAATTCATAAGTGGCCTGAGCTGTATAGAAAGACTATCTCAAATAAATAGAAAGAAAAAAAACCATGTTTAAAAACTCACATGCAGAAGTAGACCCTTGATAAGTACACAGAAATGTTGAATCAATCCACCCATAGGAACAGCATTCTGTATTAAAACATGAAAGAGACATCAGGCTATATTTTTATACAATAAGATATATGAGAGATGTTTAGTATTTTTGACTCCTTCACATTACAAAAGTTTGACCTTTCTCTGTATTATATCTATAAAACTAAACCAACATGAAGACTGTATTCATGTTTTCTCATTATGCAGTGTGACCAGTTTTATAATGCTAGAGACAAAATAGGAAAAAATTAGTCAGATGGTGCCTTTGTCTTCTCTTGCAGTCACTTCTCTAATGTGATGCGTGTATGCAATAAATATTTGTTCACTGATAAGGGGAACCTGAGAAAACAAAGATCCGGCAAGAAATGAAAGTAAGGCTTTGAATTATCAAGGCAAAGTTGTTGAAAGCAAATATTTTTTCTCAAGTTCCAGACGCAATAAATAATTGCTAAAGCGTTGTAGTCCTACAGAGTGAGTCTCCTCACTTCTCTGCCTCTAATGACCACCTGTCTCTCCATCTTGAAAATGCTCCTTTCAGTAATTAGGGAATATCCCAAATAAATTATATTAATTTAAAAGAATTATTTATGTTTAGGATGATTTGTCCTTTTTAACTTCTGTATCCTCACATGAAAAATTAGGGATGTCTATCTTGTTTGAAACATTTATTCCTCAAAAGGGACAAAGATCACTAGAAAGAGTTTGGGATAATCATTTCCAAAGTTTCTGATCCATAAGTCAACCAACATCTGTGATTTCCTATAGCTGGAACTTTGCCTCTATCATTAGGGACAGATAGCCAAGGGTTTGTAGGTTCCTAAAATTGTTTCCTCTGCTTTAGGCGTTCATTCTTGGCACTGTGTGCCTACAGAGGAATGGAAGATTGGATATAGGTTGACTAGATCCATAGCATTTTCACTGTGGTGGAACTTAATTAGTACAATTCATAACATCTCTCAGGCTTTAATAATTTTCCATAATGATGACCAAATTCCTACTTACAAATGCAAAATCTAACAGAAAAAAATGATGAAAGGTCACATCCCATCCTCAAGGCCCTGAACACAAGTGACCTATTCTTTTAATCAACTCTGACCAGCTTTGACAAGACACTCTCTGGCTGGATTTGACTTTTATGTTCCATTGGTTTCTGTGAAGGATTCAGGCTAGGGCTGCTGAATCTCCCTGTCATAGGACAGGTGATGATCTTTCCAGGACATTAAGGAACAAGAGTAGTCCAAAAATAAATTAATGTCCCCGACTTTTCTCTTTTTATTTCTGGTACTGAACCTTTCCCCATAACTTACAATTTTCCTATACATGGACAAAATCATCTATTTTCCGGACTGATCTCAGAGTTTTTGCCTTTCAATGTCATCCCTATACTTCTGCTTCTCCAACCATGTTTTTATGGATGATTTTGAGGGACATAGTAGTCATAGTAGTTGCTTGATGCATGAGATACTTATCATGTGTTATTTCATTGACTCATGGAGGCTTTACATGCCCTCAGTGGAAGAATATTGATATTCTTTTTTATAGTTGTTGAGGGCTAGGTAGGGCCAAACATCTTTCATGTTCCTGTGACTGGAACAAAGAACACTGAGCTTTTATTGCATAACAAGGGTTGTGCTTGGTAAGGCCAGCAGTGGACTAATGCCAGGACTCTGAGTGCCCGAGGCTCAGGCCTAGATCTCTACAGTTCCCCTGTAAAGCTGTGGTTAGTGTTCCAGAAACTGAGATGTGAAATGCTTTGCTTACTTGATTAACATGTACCCTGAAAATCAGGAACTTGCGCTATTCTGAGCTTCTCATGATTCCGCAGTCCACTTAGTGCCTTTAGACACTTGCTTTCTTCTTCATCATTTCATGGCTATCTATGGAAATCTTAGACTAATAAACTCTCTGGTTTGGGTTCCCAGCCCTCTCAGCCCCCCTGACCCCAGCTTTTGATGCTTTGTGATCTCCTCATCATCTTCCTACTTCGAGTCCCAGCATGAACACAGAAAGAACCTACAATCCAGTTCATATCGTCAAGGGAGCTAGGCACAGACAGACTAGCTCAACCATTCACAGACTCGTGCTTGTGGGCACACAGCTGAAATGCATGTGTTCCAGTCCCAAGGTACTTGCTTTAGCCAAACCTTCTCTACTTGTGGGCACACAGCTGAAACGTGTGTATATTGGAATTCTTAATGCATTAACCTGCATTATTGGATGTTAGAGGCAGAAGAAAACATGGAGATGCATTTTTGTTTCTATTTTTGATAGAAAAACTTGGGTAAGGGCTTGTGTAAGTGGGAGAGTTGTAAGGTTTTGTGGAAATGTACCAGTCATTCATTCTCTCTCTCTCTCTCTCTCTCTCTCTCTCTCTCTCTCTCTCTCTCTCTCTCTCTCTCACACACACACACACACACACACACACACACACACACACAACTCCTAATTGACCTTGCTTCCTATAACATAAAAATACTCAACTTTTTATAGGATTCCATGCTGAATATAAGATCTCTGGGTCAAGATGTATCATTCTGTTCCAGTGCTCTAATTGTGGTTAAAAATGGTACTAGTCAGGGCCCCCTCAAAGAGATCAAGCCACACAACTCTCTCACCTATACAGAGGGCCCAGTGCAGTCCCATTCAGGCTCCACAGCTGCCAGTCCAAAGTTCATGAATTCCCACCGGCTTGGTTTGGCTGTATCTGTAAGTTTCCCATACCTCTTCAGAGGAGAGGATGGGGGTAGGTGGGTTGGGGAGGAAAGCTGCAGGGAGGAGCAAGAGAAGGGATGAGCAGAGATCTGTGGTTGGTGTGCGGAATGAATAAAAAAATTCTTAATATTAAAAATGGTACTAGAAGTTTGGAGCTAGTCTAAAAATACTGTTTTCTTTTCTTTCTTTTTTTTTTTCCTTCTC
Organism: Onychomys torridus; assembly: GCF_903995425.1. Lineage (NCBI taxonomy): Eukaryota > Metazoa > Chordata > Mammalia > Rodentia > Cricetidae > Onychomys > Onychomys torridus. The sequence goes on from NC_050454.1 coordinate 65,783,819, forward strand.
TTTTTTTGGAGCTGAGGACTGAACCCAGGGCCTTGCACTTGCTAGGCAAGTGCTCTACCACTGAGCTAAATCCCCAGTCCAAAATACTGTTTTCTAAAACCTCTGGTATATACTCTTGAAGAACAAAATTCTAAGACTATGGATACAATGAGCAACCATTGGCATAGATATTGCCCGTGTGTTTCCTGCTACCCACTGAATAAAATCATTTTGGTATGGGATATAGCTTAAAGAATCAGTCATGAATAATTCAAAGACTTAATGAGAAGATGAATTGGGCTGGAGGATTGGAATGAATCTCAAAATTCACTGAAGATTGAGCTTGTGACTCATGAGAGACTAGTAGTTGAAGTCTAGAGACATAAACTCACATGCTCCGAGTACCACTACAAGGTACTATTAAGGCCATCTTTGAATTCAAGTTTTCTAATAATAGGTTTTTCATCAATTTCAACAAGTGTTAAGAGATTATTCATTTATAAACAATGACTTGGACCTAGGCATTGTAGATTTGCTGGGAAAAGAGAGATCTTACATCGCTTCCCCCCAAGAGATAGAAGTATACCAGAATACCCTGTAGCTATTGCATATTGGTTGAAGCACTACAGGGACAAGTGTATGTCCTGTGCTTACCCATTTGGCTGATAGATGGAGATTTTCTTGTCTGAGAAGAGAGTTTGGCTAAGAAGAGGCGTTGACTCATTCAGCATCTACACTCTTCCCTTCTTTTAGCTCTTTTCTGTTCTGCTTCTCTCTTAAAAGCAAGGAGGCCTCCGGTGGACAAGGCTACACTATTGCTAGATGGGGGGTGTTACTCTACTCATCTGCTATGGCAAAATTGCCCAGATTAAATATATTGTAAAGAAGAGGGATTGTTATTCAGATTTTTTCTAAAGTCTGGAATGTTGAAGATGAAGGTGCTGGTAAAGTTAGTGTCTGATCTTCATGTCCTGATTGCAATCTTTTGACTTCTTGTGAGGGGCAAAACAGCCTCCTTAATGCTTGTTACTAACTCCATTCAAGACAGCACCTCCATTGTGACATGTGCATCTTCTTAGGCCTCTACCCTTTAATAGCATCATCATGGATATTGGAATTTCACAGTAAATCTATAGACATAATTCAATATGTTTGTTTCTGAAGTTAATGCCAGGAGCAGCTCTTTCTTATAGACAGAAGGTCCTGTCTCTAAGAGTAGACATTTTCATAGACTAAGCAAGCAGTTTGCTTACTTCAACTTATTTTTCAGTCACTTTGAGTTTGTTAAGGAAAGAGGATATTTTACTTTGGGCCAACATCCAACCCTAACAAATAAATTCAGACCGGTTACTGTAATAACAAATGTTCCAGGCATTGTAGAGAAATGCAGGGGAAGTTATGATACCCGAGCTACACTACCTGACTGGTTTTATACCATACTTCCCTGAGTTGCTGCCTAAATTATTTGTGTTTGCTTATTTTTAGTAATGGACTAGTCTTGCCTTTGAAATATGGTGCTTTTCATTGAAACGATGCTATCATTCATCAACAAGGGATTATCATGATGAATGTCCTAAAACTCACCCAAGTATTTCTATGCAGACGTAGTGATGGAGAGGTGACCTACAGCATGGGTCTTTGAAGCATTATAATGGCAAAGAACTATTTTCTCTCTTAAGAAAAAAATTCTGTCTCTAAGTACAATACTATTACATGTGTCTGTGATTTCATAATTAAAGTCTAAAATGAATGGTAAGTGTGTAACATACAGTGCGATGGATATGAAGCTATGGTTGCTTACTTTTAAACCTGTCATTCTGGAATTGGCTTTGGCAAGTTCTGGCTGAGACTCTGAAAGCTGCCATTTTCGTCTTCAATACCTTCCTGTCAAAGTCTGCTCGAAGGTGCGAGGGAAGAAGCCGAGGAGTAGAAGGGACCAGCTGCTGCTTTGGCTTTTGTTCTTTTCACGTAAGGAGAGAAGGAAGCAAGGGCGGGAGAGAAAACTACATCCCCTTATATTGAAAAATCATCCTCCAGAGTTATTTGGCACCTCGAATTTACACAGGCATTTGTGAAACTGAAGAACAGTTCTCCATGTTGTTTCTTCTTAGTCCATAAAAGAGTGCAGTGTTTAAAAACAATCTGCTCCCCAGGTCCTCCCATCATTTCCTATCTGGCCCTCTGATCAGCTTGCATGCTGGTCCCTGGCTACCATAAACTTCCTGTTCACAGCGTGCCTCTAAGAACGATCTAGCAGTGTGCTTGCGCCTTCTTTGTGTTTTCTTCTTTATTTTATCGCTTTATAAATAAATATCCACTATCTCTGGAGCTCCCCCACCCCTTGCCTCGGGAAAGAATATGTAACTTCATAATCTTTCTCAAACACTATTGAGAATAGTCTGGATCTGAACACAGCCCAAATCTAGTTAGCAAGCTGCTGGTGAAGCAGTTGTCAGGCAGTTTTATTCTACTCTTTTAATAGTGTAATAAGTTGCAGAGATTAAATGGTTGTTGTTAGTGAGTACCTTATTATTACCTTATTATGGCATTTAGTGTTTTGGGTTATGAAATCGGATCCCCGGACGGGGCCTTGTGTCTTTAATGATATGGCCTGCGGGCCTAGGCAGGTTTTTACTACTGTACTTAGGCACTTATGTTTTATAAGCGGGTGGAGTCTCTGAGTTGAAATGATTGCAATTTGCAGCTTCTTCAGGAAATTAGCTCCAGGAGGAACTGCAGATAATATTGTTTCTCACGGCACTTCCTTTGTTTGTCTACCCCTGAAACTTAAATATACAGCAGCCCAAGGGTAATGTCTTAAGGAAGTGTGTAAGTTAGGAATGCGGCTTCCAATGCCAACTATTGGTAGTTCAATAATTAAGGTGTAACAGAACTAAATGCGTCACTCACAATTTAACAGTGTATTTGTGACATGAAATTAGAGTGTGCCTGTATCATTAAAAGACATTGGCTGGGTTTGGGTGTATCCTGATAAGCACTTTAGGAAAAGAGGAACACACAGAAGGAAGGCATAGTTAAACATCACAAATAATTTCAACACACGTTGTGGCAGAATGAGCAAATCCTCATATCGTAGAGGTTTACGCGCTCATTAAGTTCAGCTTCCTTATTTTAGTGGTAGAGAACTGAGACTTACAGACAAAAGCTGTCACACTCTTGATCACATAGCTATTTAGTGCAGAACCAGAGTTAGAGAATGGTCTCTTCACCCCAAGCTGAGGCACTGATATCAGACGTTGCCTCCTTTGTTTAACTTGGCTCAGTGCGCAGCCATACCACCTCCATGTTCCACAATGCATCTATCTCTCAGGCCACCAGACAGCCACCCACATAAGTTTTAATCATTAATACGGAAAACATTCTCTTGGATCAGTTTAGCAGTTTTGCAGTCTGAGCACATCCACACGAAGGATGTTGCTTTAAATAAATGCTTTTCTGTTCCTTTCCCGGAATAAAGAAGGCATGATACCATCCTTGAGATCAGAGTCTCACAGCTTGGTTTGATGGTGACTATAAAGACGCTCTGCCTTTTTGTAGCCCATATTATAACAGGTTTCCCTGATATTCCTGAAAGTTCTTACATAGATGTTATTGACACAATTCCATGCATAGTTATGAAACTTGGAAAACGGGTGTTGATTTCCTGAAGTGTTATTCGGCAGTCACCAAAAGCAACAGTGCATCCCACTTTGGGATTCATTTGATTAGCAGATGACATGGACCTACATTAGAATAGAAAGAATACCATCGAGCCTTAAATTTAGCTTGGAGAAGAGAGATTTGGGCTACTTTTGTACCTGGTGAAACCTTCATCACATAGACTCATTGTTTCTCTTTGTGCTTCTTGAAAATGTTCTCCTTGGTGACGGTCAGTGTAACTCACCCTCCCACTGCAAGACCTGATTGAAGCTGCCTGCACTGGACTTCACATAAGGTGAAGAAGGGACTCTTTATGTTACTGGACTTCACAGTAAGGTGAAGAAGGGACTCTTTATGTTAACGAGCCCATTCTTACTTTGGATGAATAGAGATTGTTTCCATGAAATGTATAAAGATTTCTGTCCAATAGAGCTGTCATGTCAGTCACCAGCTTGCTTGAGCTTCAGGTTGTTTCTATTAATATTTTATAACACTTCTGAATTTTACCCCAAAGCAAGAGGGGGTATAGATGTTCTATGCCTCAGGCTATGAGTTATGCAGTTATGCTTAAAATCTCTGGTACCTAGGTATTCAGAGAGACAAACAAGAAAGGGAAAAGATGTTCTGCTGATTTCTGCTTTTATTTTCAAGAATTTCATCCATAGAGATACAACATATTTGTGGTTATTCTAACCAAGTGTTAAGCAGATGATTTAAAAAGAGGTAAACGTCCCCTCCAGAACAATACCACTAGGCTTTCCAAATACATACATGGGCTTAAGAATCATGATCACAGGATAAAAAGGAAATACCCCTCCTGTATGTCTACATGGACACATTACCAATTATACAAAGTGTTAGCATAATCTTTACTTTTATGTGGTACCAAGGTAATCTCTACTAGACTTATTAATGAGTTTATAGGAGATGGAATTCTGAGTGTTAGATATGGCTCATCAAAGCGAGCAGGTCCCAGAGTAGGATAGCATCAGTTTATAGTTGATGGCCTTTTTTAATATTATGTTTATTTAATTTAATTTTAGTATCCAGGCTATAAGTCTTCACATCAATTGTTCATGTATAGTGACAAGAAAAGTTTCTGGAAGGCAATCTTCATCCCTTACTTTTATGCTCACTCTCTCCCTGCCTCCCACCCTTTAACCTTGTCATTTCATTTCCATTAGGTCTCACTCCTTAATCTTCGGCCCATTTCCTTCTCCCCTTCCCACCCCTTCTCATTATTTTTCCATGATCCTTTCTGGCTGGTGGTAATGATATATGCCACATGTTCCAAGGTGGAAATTAAGAGCTCTTTTATTTCAAACTAAAGTTCTTCCTTTGAGAGCTCGTGTTTGTTTATTTCTCCCATATACTGTTGATATCAAGTATACACAGGATCAGATGCTCATTTTCTACATTCTACATGCTTCAAAGTTATCTTAAAAACAATTTAACTGTAGTTTGAGACCACATTTTAAATGTTTTTCATTCATAAATATTACTCACATTTGACTCTTTCATCCATATGTACTTCACGTCTCTATGTACTATAGAGTGTAAATTCACATGGCTTGGTACCTTAGGAGAATGTCTTTGCAGGGAAAGAAAGATTGTATGCACCAAACATCTTTTTGTTGTTGTTTGCCTCTTTTCTTCAATTTTCTTACTTTAAGGTGTCATCAGAAGAGTAAATGGCACAATCTGATTTTGGAGGAAGTATTGGAAGTATTATTTTATTTTTACTTACTTCATATACGTGTTTCATCATCTATTTCTTCTTATATCATTAGACTCAAAAAAGCATAAGGACATGTTTACATTGTGTGACTATTTTCCAATTTCATGTTCAATTCACTTTGTATGTGTGATAAACACAGCAGGAAAAAATGTGAGAATGAAGTGTTCTAGTGTGATTTACTATATACAACAAACTCATTTTATGGTGAGTATATTCTGGTTATATTTCATAGAACTTATCTGTATGAACTCAATATGTTTGAGTGTTTAGAATCTTCCCTTAAGTGAAGAGCTATTGATCTACACCAATAAATAGTAACTAGGGTTTTGAAAAACTTTCTTGCTATTTAGATTTCCTTTAGAATGGAAAGACATTGAGGGTTTAAAGTACTACTATGGTATTCATTAATGAAAAATGTCAGGTTGCAGAAGTAGGTCCATCAAAGCAAATGAATTTGAACTATAGAATTCAATAGCTTTGCCCGAGATTTCCAGTGATATATCAAATGCCAGTACTGAGAATGCCACCTAGGCAATTTGAATATGAGGAATAAAAGGTGCTCAATTATTCTCACATATATCTGTCATAAAACTTATATCACTTCTATGGATCTGACCTGAATACAGGGTTTCAATAAATCCATCAGTATTTAGGAAAATATATTGTTATGTGTGAAGCATAGTAATAACCCCCTCCCCCTGCTAGTAGACTAGAACAAATGGAATAAAGATTGTGGTTCTAAGTTCCTGACTGAGTAACTACTGTTCTCATCACACCCTCTTAGAACCAAAGCTGTTGACTTTACTGAGTGTTCTGTTTCAGTGTTATATTAGCCACGTGACTGAATTCTTAGGAAGTCTTCTGTGCATAAATACTACTTACTCTGTAAGAAGGTTAAGTGACAGCTTGACTTGTGTAAGCATAAATGTGCTGATTTAGAATCAATACTCAAGATCAATTATGACCTCCTTGCTCTACAATATGTGAACAAAGAAGTGCTTTGTGTATTTCTCTTCATCTTTCATTTGACCAGAAGTGCTTGAAGTTACTCAATATTCATGCTACACTCAATTCTTTTAAAACAGGACAGAGGTCCATTGAGCTACCCAATAAGAGAGAAATTAATTAAAATAAAGAAGACGCCCACCCCTTAGGAACCAGGGAGCAAAGACATATAGTAATAAGAAAGAACAGACTCTATGTTAGCATGATTTATAATCTTCCATTCTCAGTGGTTACATTTTAGATGAGAAATAGTCCACTATCCAAACTTGCAATTCTGAAAAGAATATTATTTGCACCAGAATTATTCCTTGACAGTAAGAATTCTGTACTTGAAGTATATATTCTTCCCTCAAAGAAATAATTATAGATTAACGATCTTTATTTCTCGAGTGATGAAAATTTAGCATCATTTTATTTTTAATTTAATATAGAGTCTCACTATGTAACTAGGTTGCCTTTGTCCCTTCATCTCAGCTACCTCTTCCTCCTGAGGGCAGATACAAGGCTTATACCATTATGGTTGTATTTACCATGATAAAAAGGCACAGCACATGATTTTTCAATGTATTCTATGCTTGACTGAAATTCATCATGGCAGATATCAATGAATTCTTGCATTCTGGGACTTCCTAGAAGACATTGCACTGTAGAAAACAGGACCTATTTCACTTTGGTATTCAATATTTGCAATTACTAGTATGGCATAGAGTGTCACTGATTACATATTCTCTCCAAACAGAGGGAAGAATCAACTTTATTTCTCAGTACTATTTTCCTTTGTTTTCAAACTTTAATGGCATGTATAAAGTATAACTATGAAGCCTGGAACTTGCTTACTGAATCTTCAATTCTTATTCTTAAAATTCTCCCCCAAGCTGACAAGTCTTTACTTTTGTTTCATGTTAGTAGCTTTAAATTTGTAAATTATATTATATTAATTATATGAGATATATATTATAAAGAGAAATGTTTATGGGTGTAAAGTATGCCACAACATGTATTTTATACTTCATTTTTATTTTTAAATTTGCCTTTTACCATAATAACTTCTACTGGTGTAGTCCACTGCTTTTCATTGTAAAATGTTTGTGTAACATGACTAGATTATACTTTAGTTGATAGTCTCTCATAGATGAATTTTTCATCTTTTTCCTTTTAAATTATTTTTAAGCAGATATATTAGAGTTTTGTTTTACTGAACAGTGTCAAGAGTGTGCTGCAAAGAATACAACAGTCCTACTTTATTCCTGGGGTTAAATTCCAAGACTTCCAGGGGTTTCCTGAAACTTCAGGTAACACCAGATACTGTATTTAGTATGTATTTCCTTATGTCTATGTATTAATGCCAAATTTTAATGTATAAATTAGATGCATGAATCACTGACAGCATTAGTACAGAAGAACTACAACAACATACAAAACTCTTCCATCACGATTTTTAGGGGTGTGTTTTAGGGGTGCTTAACTTCTAGAATGCTCTGATAGTCTGACAATCAAGGTGGCTTCTGACTAACAAGGTCACTGGACCTCACAGATCTGCCAGACAGCGAGATAACTGGCACCCCACGTGGGACAGAGTGGCAGTTATTTCATTTCACATATTGCTGTTCAACGTAAATCTCATCAGTTGTTTCTTTCTAGAATTTTCCATGTTGTATTCTTGGACTTCAAATGACTGCAAGAAATTACAACTACAGAAAGCAAAGTGATGGATTTTGGAAACAGCTATCCTGGAAGGACCTAAGTCAAAGTATGGCAGCTTTGAGAGAATTTCAGATTTAGAGTTGCAGATTCATAAGTAAAATTTAGACTTAACAATTGTGCTTTTGACATGTAGTTGAACAATCAAAAACAAAAGAAAAGAGAACTAAGAAACAAAGGTGATCCTCCCTTATGATTGGATAGATTGTATAATCAACGATGCCATCCATGGTCCTATTAATAAAGCCTGAATAGCATAGCAAAGTAGATCTAGGTTTGTCCTCTGCAATAAACTACCCAGGAAACACTTTAAGATGTGGAATTGCATCAACATTCAGTTAGTACCTTTGAAACCCTCACATCCACCCAGGCTCTGCTGATCTCCACCCCTACCTGCAGTCTGTGAAATGATATTTGTAAATTAACATATTATCAACTTACATATGTTTGACCAATAGACGCTAATGAGAATATCTTGTGTTCAAAATGAGAAATTACTAATGAAGTCCAACACACTAAATAGTTTAGAGGCAATTTGTATTTGTATTTGTATTAGTAATTATCTGTTCATATTATTTGTTTATTTCTCATCAAGATATGTGATTTTTTTTTTACTTAGTAATTATTAAATAGCTATGGAAGTAAATTTGTGGAGTACATTCAACATATTCTCCCTTAATTCTGATGTGGGAATTTGTTTGCATTTTTTTTTTCAGTTATTTCACTTCATTAATAGAGACTTATTTTGGATTTAGTGTTTGTGGAAAACTTAGGTGTTAGGCACAAAGTTCTCACATGTCCCATCATTTCCTTTTATTTTTCATTTTAAAATGATATCTTCTATTATTAGGGACTTTTAATTTTATTGAGGTCATATTTATAAATCTTGTATAATTTGCTTGTTTTTATTTAAGAGAACCTTTCTTATCTGTGATCTTTGATCTAATGTCCTATATTTTCTTTCCATTTTTTTCCACTGGTGATATATGTTTGCACTCCTCCTTCAGTCAAACTCAGTGCCATGTGGGTTCACATTAGTTTGTCACAACACCTTCCTTCATCCATCCCTGAGCACTTAGAATCCTGTCACTTAAATATTCTGTCATCACTGCAAGGCCAATTCTTCTGGAAAGTGTGCTGTCATTTTTCTGGTTAGAAATGATCTCTCCCTCCCTTGAAAGTCGTCCATTGTTGTTAAATGGTTGAGATAGTATTATATTTGTTTTCCCTGAACAGTTCTTGAACAGTCTTCCTAAATCTTTGTGACCTCAAAGAATTCTGCTTAATGTCTCAAAGAATAGGTTTACCTTCAGAATTTGCAGAGAATATGTATTGATCTGAGCTACTGAACACTCACCTAGAGCACACAAAACTGTTTAAGTACTTGAACAACACCTATACTGTGTCAAAGGAATGAAGTGGGTCCTATATAGTCAGTGTCTGGTTTCTAAGGATAATGTATTTTTTGTAACATAATAATAGATTTCTCTGAAAATTGAAGGCACTCACATGAATGAAGAACATCATCATCCCCAAACATATTCAAGCAAAATCAAGGCATTAATACACTGAAGCCTTTGCTACACACAGTAGGCATGCACTGTTAAAAATGCTAGTCCCATGTGTACAGTTTGAATGTTTTAATTTTAGACATTGTGGAAGAGTTAATGAAAATGACCCTGTAGGCTCCTAGGGACTGGCACTACTGGCAGATGTGGCCTTGTTGGAGTAGGTGAGGCATTGGAGGAAGAAGTGTGTCACTGGGAATGGGCTTTGAGGTCTTTGTTACTACAGATCCAGATGAAGAATTCTGCCTGCAGATCCAGACAAAGAACTTGCAGCTACTTCCCAGGCACCATGTCTGCCTGGATGCTATCATGTTTCCAAGCTTGATGACAAAGCAATAAACCTCTGAACTTAAAGCAACCACAATAAAATGTTTTCCTTTATAAAAGTTGCTATGATCATGATGTCTCTTCACAGCAATAAAACCCTAAGACAGACATTAACTACTTTTGAAGTACTAAAAGTAAAATTCAAAGCCAGGCAAGCACTCTACCTTAGCGTTTTTAGCCTCAACTCTAAAACACTGGCTGTCCTTCCAAATATTCAGTCTCCTGTTGCATTCATCTCCACAAAACATTTCACCTTAAACATGGTTCAGTATTTACTCACAGAAATGCTTAGGCTACCTATTATAGCACTTTTACCACCTAAATTGAAGCTTTTAGTTTCATTTTCTGCATGAGAAGTTTATAGGCCTAAAATCACTTTTCAAGAGATTCTCTATTTAATTAGGGAGGTTTTCAAATAGTATCTATATTTTATTGTCATATACAGTATATACAGAAATATACACTTTTTATTAAATTGATTTATAAACACTATTATAAAATTTCTTTATTTGAAAATTAATCACAATCATTATAAGATGAATAAGTTGAATATTAAGAAAGAAAACAAAAGAAAAAACAAACTACCTAGATTTCATATTTAACTTTCTTTACAAATTTTAACAAATTATAAGCCAAATTCTAAAAAAAAAAAAAAAAAAAAAAACCTAGCAACCAACAGTGATATGCACACTGTGTGCTCAATATACACAAAATATCAGCAAACATGCCAGCCATGTTTTCCAGGTAGAAAATTGTTTATTAATCAAGAATCAAGGTATCAAGGCATTTTCTAGAATTAGAACAGCACAATTCACCAGAGCAGGATTACAGAAGAATCCAAAACACAGATAAATTCTGGGAGTTGTAGAGAATCTGCAGTAGCAATTTTTTTCTTTGTTTTGTCACATAGTTTCTGTGTTTCAGTTAGTTCTGAGGATTTCTTCCAAGTGTTGAAGCCAAATCAACTCTGTGCTTTGTATCTTCTTTGAAAGAGTAAGTTGCTGAGGTTTTCTCTTTAGTAGCTGTGCTTGCTATAATATTTGCTCCTCTTTATAATCAGTCAGGAGGAAAAGAATAAATAGTCCCATTCAATTAGTTTAAGGTGATTTTATTTCTCCCTTCATTGGCAAGATGCTCATTAGGCAGTTTTAAAAAAAGTTAAAACTATTGGTGAAAAGCAGAACAATTGGAAAAAAAAAACTGTTGAAATCAACCATCATACCAAGATAGAAGATCACCACAATGGCAAGCAAGTGACAGCCAGAGCAAAAATGATGTTGATGATGTCCCCTCACATGGAATCTCTTCAGTGAATCCATTCTAGTCAGTTTTAGAGCTAACACTGCTATCATAGTCAGATTTTTATACAGGGAGTACTAACCAAAGAACGAACTACTGAGATGAATATATCAATTTAGCGGAATAATAGAGACTTTAGATGTGAGTAGATTCTGCCCCATCAGCCTATCTGGAGCTCTTGTACAAGCTATAAGTCAATCAGTAGCAATTCAGAGGTCTGATACTGCTGCATAAGTATCTCAGAGGTGGAAAAGTGCTAGGTATGTAGCTCAGAGACTGAAAATTTCTACATAAGTAGCTCCGTGATGGGAATCTTGAAGGCCCATAATGTGGATACTGGCAATATCTCATTAGATAACTTTGGTGATGGTAGCTATTATTAATATAGCAAGAAGGAGAGAAGCCATTGGTGATGAACCCAAAATTTCCATAGCTTCTGTATCCACTGTTGCCCAGACCACAGTGATCTAGGGTCTGGAGATTCTTAGGGAAGGAATAAAATTGCCCTAGGAAGTGGGGGCCATTTTGAGGAGTTTGGCAGGCTTTAGATGGAAATCTAGTAGCAGTGGTACAATTGGATACATACCCTTTGGTCCCAGTACAGGGAGTGCAGCTGGGTCTGGATCTGATCTTAGTAGTTTCACAGGCACTAACAACTTGACTTGCAGATGGGGAATTGCAAGGCACACAGGAGTTCTTGGGATCACCAGTTGGAGTGCAAGTCTTGAGCTCATGGCTGGGAGATTCACAGCAAGGTGCTTCACAGTAGGAGTCTTGGCAGTGGTCCAGAAGCCAGAGATTGCCTTGGCAGCTGCTGGGTAAGCAATCTCTGAAAGCAGTGTTTACATCATCTGGGCAGATGGCGATGGAAGGAGCCACAGGGATGTAGCAGTGATTTCTATGGGAAGTGGCTCTGCAGAGTCCAGGATAGCCCAGAAGAGACATGGAGCCTGAGTTCAAGCAAGAGGCAGCTGCGTGAGTATGGCATTCTGCAGCTGGAAGACTCTTTATATCTTCCCTGGTGACTGCAAGGAACATCTCTAGACTCTCTTCCTTCTCTCTGTCTGACACCATAACACATAACATCTCATTAGTGCATTGTTTAGCTACAGCTGCTAGTGTCTTCAGGGTCATACACAGATAAGTTTGGTTTGAGTCTTCGAAGTAGCTATAATCACTACTCTGACCATCACCCATTGGTCAACTTCTGTCGAGCATAGCTTTAGTGAATAGTGATTTCAGTGTTAATAGGCAAACTCTCATATGCCAATCAGTGATTAACAAGAGTTCGTGTCTCTACAGGATTCTACAGCATAGTTATTAAAAGGTTAACAAGGTTTCAATAAAGCAAGGTCCTATATTTTCCTACTCTTTGGCTTTGAAAAATGCTGCAGGATTTGATCACACATTCTTCAAAGGTGTATGGTTTGTCTGTCTCAATACTGTCACTTGAAAAACAAGAGGTCTATGTATTAGTCATTTTTCCCCAAGTATGTTTTATATGTATACCCCTGTGTTAGGCCAGACCCTGATGACAACTTCTTTGCTGATGTGTTTTGAGAATTCCTTATGTGAGGCTCACAGTAATCCTGGTGGCATTTGGTGACCTATTATTTCAGACTAAAAATGAACTGGTCTCCCCATGGGTCAGTGGTTGCTAAGCAACTGAAGCTTCCATGAAATCCCCTTCTTAAAAAGTTTCTAACCCATGTACTATCAAAGAAATCCAGTTTGTCAATATTGTAGTTTTTTAATTCACTAAAATTATGCAACATGTGCCCTTTGCCCATGCTCTAAAACCTCTATACTGTCAGATATAGAACACCTTCCAACAAACAGGATTTACTTGTCCTATACTTGCTTTCTTTTGAACATTACTTTTAGTGGATTCCTGGATTAAAGTTATTTTTGGTATATGGTGACAAAATGTAATGGCCATGTTGAAAGGTTTCATTTGAATACTCTGTGTGGTTGCTAAAGGCAATACACCTGCTAAATAATGTCTTCCAATCCTTTAAGGTAAAGCTAAAGGGATGTTTAAGATTTTAATTTAAGATGAAGAATCTTTGCTTTGCATATAATATCCACTTATGGATGAGTGCATGCCATGTTTGTGTTTCTGGGTCTGGGTTACCTCACTCAGGATGACTTTTTCTAGTTTCATCCATTTGCCTACAAATTTTCTTGGTGTCATTGTTTTTTACCTCTGCATAATACTCCATTGTGTAAATGTAGCACATTTTCTTTATCCATTCTTCCACTGAGGGGCATTTAGGTTGTTTCCAGGTTCTGGCTATTATAAATAATGCTGCTATGAACATAGTTGAGCAAGTGTCTTTGTGATGTGGTTGAGCATTTTTTGGGTATATGCCAAGGAGTTGTATTGCTGGGTCTTGAGGTAGATTGATTCTCAATCTGAGATACCACCATACTGATTGCCAAAGTGGCTGTACAACTTTTCACTCCTACCAATAGTGGAGGAGTGTTCCCCTTTCTCCACATTCTCTCCAACATAAGCTGTCATTAATTTTTTTTTGATCTTAGCTATTCTGACAGGCATAAGATAGTATCTCAGAGTGGTTTTAATTGCATTTCCCTGATGGCTAAGGATGCTGAGCACTTCCTTAAATGTCTTTCAGCCATTTGAGATTCTTCTGTTGAGAATTCTCTTTTTAGATCTGCACCCCAGTTTTAAATTGAATTATTTGGTATTTTGATGTCTAGTTTCTTGAGTTCTTTACTTATTTTGGAAATCAGTCCTCTGTCAAATGTGGAGCTGGTGAAGATCTTTTCCCATTCTGTAGGTTGTCGTTTTGTCTTCTTTACTGTGTCCTTTGCCTTATAGAAGATTCTCAGTTTCAAGAGGTGCTATTTATTGTTAGTCTCAGGATCTGTGCTACTGGTGTTATATTTAGGCTAAGCTCCTGGAGTTCATATGAAGAGAGGAAGGAGGGATTATAGGAGCAAGGGGGGATCATTACCACAATGGGAAAAACCACAGAGATGCTGGCTTCAGCTAGTGGGGGCTCACAGACTCTAGATTAACAGCTGGGGAACCTACATGGAACCAAACTAGGCACTCTGAATGTGGGTGACAGTTGTGTGGCTTGATCTGTTTGTGGGGCCCTTGGCAATGAGACCCAGACCTATTCCAGGTATATGAACTGGCTTTTTAGAGCCCATTCCCTATGGTAGAATGCCTTACTAGGCCTTGATGCAAGGCGGGGGAGCTTAGTCCTGACCCAACTTGGTATACCAGCCTGTGTTTCCTACCCAAGGGAGGCCTTACCTCCTATGAAGTAAGGTAATTGGAGGGGGGATTGGGGAAGGTAGGGGGAGAAATGGAAGAAGGGGAGGAAGGGAAGGGGAACAGTGGTTGGTATGTAAAATGAAAAAAAAGTAAATAAAAAAAAACAACTGAAAAGCCGATATTTTGTCCCCCAAATTAAAAACTTGAGACTTACAGACTCTATTAAATTTAAAAGAGCAACATGTGTATTAACAATGATACATTCCGTCTGAGAGCAATTCTGACTTCAGGGAAGGTCAGCTAAGGGACAGGTGTTAAAAGACACCATACTCTTATGTGTCCAGGATGTATTGCTCACCGTTTTATGCCTTTCATCTAGGATTTTCAAACTGCACTTCAATGTAAACCTAGAGACATTCTCTAAACATTTTAATGAACAACTCTCCATCAATACATTGTGCTCACTGTTGGAACTTCTTTCAGATGAGAAGACTCAGATTAATTGGCCATGGAAAACTCTAGGATTTTGTGTAGATAATTTCAGCCCCAGAGTAGGAAATGTAAGAGGAATTAGACGTATAAGACAGCTGGTGCTTAATTTCCCACTGTAGTGAGTTCTGGTGTTCTGATGTCCAGACATTGGTGGAGCTTGGTATTCTCTTTCTCTATCATCTTTCACAAATTTCAGCATTTCACATTATTCTTAAGATTTTATGATCGTTTTTCAAAATTACAACTACATCATTTCCCTTTCCATTTCTTCTCTCCAACTCCACCTACACATTCCTCTTTCTTTCTATCAAGTTCATACCCTCTTGTTTTTTAAATTATTTCTACACACACACACACACACACACACACACACACACACACACACACACAACAAAGGGGGGTTCAAAGTGGTAACAGAAATGGTTTGGAATACCTTGGCCCCAAACTAAACAATGCTAACAACCTTTAGAAGATGGACAAAGATGGGCAGATCTTCCATTAGACACACTATAGGGAATCAGCACTGCTGGCACCTTGATTTTAGGTCAATAAAATGGATTTTAGACTTTTAACCTCCAGAACTTCAAAGGAATAAATTTCTATTATTTTACACTGCAGAGTGTGTGATAATTTGCTGCAGCCATCAGAGGAAATGAATACTCTACAAGAAGATATAAAATGTAACCAATTGTCTCTCCAGGTCTGTAGAGTTGGTGCTATGCATTCAGGGCAATGATAAGGTGCAAGGAATAAACTTCCTTAGCCATCAGACAAAAGAAGTATATCATCCAAGAGTCAGAAAAACACTTCCTTTAATGAGCCAGTGCAGTCTTTTCAACTCATTAAAAAAGAGTTATGGAACTCTCTCTCTCATTTTCCCCAAAGGTTAAAATCCTTTAGGGTAAACACAGAGCAAAGAAAACTAAATTTACACTAAGTAGCCTTTAAAGGAAAGGATGGCAGATGCCTTCTAGTCTTCAGGTCATGGGAAATTGCACCCTTCCTTTCCTCACCTATGCTCCAATACAATTGCTAAGGTGCTATCAGATAAAAGAGCAATCCCACAATTTCACTAGCAAAAGCATACACAAATCAATGCGTGCATAGAAATTGAACTGTAGGCATCGAGTATAACAATGCTCACATTTAACAGCATTGCACTGGGATGATGATGCCCTAGTGACTTTACATTGTTGGTTTGACTTATCATTAATGTTTTCAAAAGCTCAAGGGCAGATGAGAAAAATCAAAGTTGAAGGGAAGAAATACAAGTGAATTGAAAGACAAGGATCTGAATTTGATTCATGTTTCATTTTTCAGAGAAACTACAACTTAAAGCAGTTTTGTTAGAGCTAACCACTGTGGGATGTGCAGCCAGAGCTGTGCATTAAGGAGCTGTGAATCTATTATTATGTAGCATTTCTATATTAGTGGTTAACCTTGGACAATTTCTTTCTTAGTACTTCAGTACTTTCTCAAGCAAACCCAAACTTAATAGTTTGTACTTTGCAGGGATGAGCAGCAGACTGAATAGATAATGCACATTAGGAAAGTGTATTGTATACGCTAATTAAACATTATTTTTCTTTCTAATTTTCTATTGTTCTAATTCAGGGAATTCTACTTATTAAATAAACTAATGAAATTATTGTCATTGATTTCCTTTAATAACATATATGCATATATACAATAATATCTATCCTCTCAAAGTTAAATGGAAAAAAGAAGAAAAACTTCCTTAGATAGTGAAAAAAGTAACTTGCTTAGCAACAGGTTAACTACTCACTTCTGTGCAATCCATAGTCTTCCATTTAGGCATCCTGGAAGGTTTTATATGTAATTGCTTCAAATAAGATTTCAATACTCAGGTTTGCTGGATTACATCTCTGTTGCCCAGATAAGTACCAAATGCTTTGAAACTTAACAGCTATGTATTTAAAGTGAAGTTAATGTAGTACTTTATTTGTGGGTGACTGTGAGAATTAGATGCAATAAAAATTTTTGTAATTTTTATTTGGTGTTAAAGTTAATTATCATGGGCCTACAGATTTTGTTAATATCCTTGTTAAATAGTATTATTTTCAATATAAGTGTTGCATTTTCTCTAAACTCAATATATTTTGTAAGAGGATATATGTGTGTGTATCACACACACACACACACACACACACATACACACACACACACATGCATACACACACACACATACACACACACACACATGCATATGTGCAAAAGAGAGAGAGAGAGAGAGAGAGAGAGAGAGAGAGAGAGAGAGAGAGAGAGATGGGAGTGTCAGAGGGGAGAAAGGTATGAAAGAAAGAGAGAAAATTATGCAACACAAGTTTTTCAGCTAGATAACTTGGTATAAATGATGTTGAACCTAGAGAGCCCAGTTTCAGGAATTGAGTATATTGAAGCCAAGCTCTGTCTCTATGTGAAGTACAATTTCCAAGGAGTTCATAAGGAAACATCTGATTAAAGTTAACCAACCTATAATGAAAGGGCATGTTGACATTCTTCCAGAAAGAAATTTGTTTTATTTGCAATTTGGATGTGGCAGTCTTAGAGTTGATGTTCACATCATGTTATTGGCAACTTCATTGTGGCTCCAGATGAGTCATCAGTTGAATGAAGGGAACCACAGATAATGTACGTGATAAAGAAAACTTAATGGAATCTTACTTATGTGAGTCTTTGAATAAGTTGTTTGCCTATTTGAGTTTTATTATTCAAAAATAGAATAATTAGAATATGTGTTAGGAGATTATTACTATTGATTGTAGAACTGCTTGCTTGACATAAATATGGAAATTATAATTACTGTGATACAAGTAGTTGATGAGATGAACAGGTTCCTAGTTGAGCACATAGAAAAACTGAATTAAGTAGTGACTTTCATAAACATTTACCTAAAATAAAAAAATTCAGATTATAGTGGCCCACTTTATGCAAGGATCTATGAAGATCAGGAGGGAGGGAATCAGAATTTTATTTTAAGAAAATGAATGGGATGTTTTCAACTGTCTAGAACTATAATTCATGAAGTCTTTTGTGGCTTACACTGTTGGTTAGGATAGACATTGTAACTTTCTCCCATTCCATTCATGATTTCTAGGATGAGAAAGATTTTGAAAGTAGAGTGATGATTGTTTTGTATAAATGATAGACCATTTCAAGTAAAAGCATCTAGAATTTTGGAGTGGTTCATTATAGAAATTGTTCATCATTGGAGCATAACATATTCTATTCTGTTTAAAGAACATACATATTTGTCTTACCAATGACTAGAAACACAGCTATGCTTTTAGGACTCACAGAGAATCCCATATTCAACTAGGTTCTTGAAAGCATGTACCTTGCCTTCTTTTCTAGATACTTGTTTTTCCTTTCCTTATAACTTTAACAGAAGAAAAGCATCTCTAGTTCTATGAAGATAGTACATAACAGTTGTTTTTATACAATTTGTAGCAAGTTTATTTAGAGATCTGTGTAGAAACCTTTATGTCTATGTGAGGACAGATTGATGGCACAGAAATGAAGGAGCCTTAACAGCAAAGACATTCTAGTGAAAGAACCAATAATTACAAAGTAATTAATTGTACTTGGAATTGTATCAAAGGAAACAGCTACCAAAGTAAAAGCACCCTTATTTATCAGTCTGGGAAAAACTCAGCAACCTAAAGATTATATTTACTTGCCAAGTTACAGGGAAGATCCTGGGATGAGGATTCAATGGGATCTAATCAATGGAGATTAACAAACCCCAAAGGAAAAATAAGCTAGTGGGAAAGGGCTATGTGTGTGGGAAAGAGACTGAAAACTCTTTGGCACATAATCCAGGCTTGTGAAGCTGTTTAAGAAGCATTACCTAGAGAGGCTAGCAACCATAGGAAAGATAGTTTAAAGGATGGGAATTCTGGACACAAACTTTAAAGATCAGTGGCCACTGTAGGTGAAGCATAGAAACTGGAAGCAATGGTAGATGGGTTTGAAGTAGAGACTCCTTAATGAAGAACTCCAGCATGTGTTAAGCCTTTATGGTTGGCAGGGGTTTGAAAGGTAATAGTTGATGAGTGAGCTGCATGGTAGGATTTGGAGACATAGTAAGAACTAGAAGGGAAATAAGAAATTTGGCCACAACACACAGCTGGATGGTTGGTATCTGGAAGGTTTAACACAACAGAGTGGGCAGTCATCTGTGAGCCAAGCTCAGCACTGACAGGTGAAGTACAGGGCATCACCATAGCAACAGAGAGGAGTGCAGTGGATGAAGAACATGACATTACTCCTAAGAAAATGGAGGCTGTAGTTTACAGACTACTGTGATTGACTTACAAGCATGATTGTATTAAATCAGGCATTCAGGTCAGAGGCAAGGAGCACCTTGCCTAAGTCTATAAGGAACTAGACCATATTTTATATTTGCCTTGGTGGCCCTTTCCTGACACTTGTTTTCCATCCATTGCATCATAACATCATTAGTTTTTTGATGACTTTCCACCCGTCAGTAAAGAAAATCTACTATGTGTCTTGCCTACATCGACAATCCTAATTTTGTTTTTTTCATATCAGGCTTTAGAGGCTGTGATGCATAGTTTATCACCTGTCACCTGTGCGTTGTATTTGCTTTGCTTCTGTTCCCACCCACAATAATGCCTGCCTAAACTAGTCCATTTGAATGACTGTTTATCCTATTCAACACCAATAAGAACATCATGCCTATCAAGCCATGGTCCTGCTCTTTCAAAAGTTCTGACATGGCTGTTCTTGGATGAAGTATTGACATCCTAAAATGGTGTCCACAGGTCAAAATTTATTGAATTTGCTCGAAATAAAATGTCATGCCTTTCTCTTCTTTTTATATCCAGCTAAGTATCTAAGTATGTGGTGGTGTTCTCTGCATATTTACCCTGACTACCTAGCATCTGTGAATGCATGTTAAAGAACTCCACCATGACAGCATTGTAATATTTAGAAATTAGGTTTGATTTCCAGAGGGTTGAGTAAGTGTCAGCATGTACCTGAATATATACATAAACATATAGCATATTTGCTATTACTAGAGAAATGTCATATATTCCTGTAACACAAATTGCTAAACAGTCTCATTAATTAAAAAAAAAAAAAAAAAAAAAAAAAAACCAGAGCCAGATTTAGGGTGAAAGCTAAAAGATCACAGAAACAGAATAAGCCAACCACATTCTTCCCTCTATGAAATCCCGAGTTCCTGTTTCCTCGTGCCTTATATACCTTTCTGTGTCCTGCCACATTACTTCCTGGGATTAAAAGCTTGTGTCCCTCCTAAACAAAGACATGAGATCTCAAGTGCTAGGATTAAAGGTGTGTGCCACCATGCCTGGCTCTCTTCCTAGTGTGTCCTTGAACTCACAGAGATCCAGACCATGTTTGCCTCCTGAGTGATTAGGATTAAAGGTGTGTGCCACCACTGCCTGATCTCTATGTCTAATTTAGTGACTGGCTCTGTCCTCTGATCTCTAGATAAGGTTATTAGGGTATACAACATATCACCATGCATTCCTACTCAAGGTAGCCAACTTTAGGAAATAAACATGAAACCAGGTGCCATCAGTTCATATACTAATATTCCAGAATTACCAGAGGTTTTTTTTTACCACTTACTGGGAGACTTTGGACTTCATGAAGCTAAACTGAACTAGTATCAAGAATAATTTAATACCACATGAAGAGGTATGTTTTTTGTAACAATTTTTAAAGTTTTGAGATCTTAATATGATGACATCATTTCCTGCTTTACTTGTCTTCCTCCAAACACTCCCATGCACCATATACATTTACATGCACACACACACACACACACACACACACACAAATATGCAGCAACAGTTAAAGAACAAATAAACTCTCTTAATTTGTGTTTTGTGGAAGCCACAGGAAAACTTTCTTTAGTCTCACTTTAGAATCTTCTATATGCAAGCATAAGTTACTGTTTACAGAAGTCTCTATTCTGGAAACAGATATGTTCTAGAACCAAAGATGCCTTTTAAAAAATATTATTATTATTATCATTATTATTATTATGATGATGATGATGATGATGATGATGATGATGTGTTTTAATTTAACACATCAGCCATGGGTTCCCCTGTCCTCCCCCCTCCCGCTCCCACCCCCACCTTCCCCCCAGCCCCTCTCCTCCATTCCCATCTCCTTCAGGGCCAAGACTCCCCTGGGGATTCATTTAAACCTGGTGGATTCAGTACAGGCAGGTCCATTCACCTCCTTTCAGGCTGAGCAAAGTGTCCCTGTGTAAGCCCAAGGTTTCAAACAGCCAGCTCATGCACTAAGGACAGGTCCTGGTCCCACAGCCTGGATGCGTCCCAAACAGTTCAAGCTATTCAATTGTCTCACTTATCCAGAGGACCTGATCCAGCTGGGGGCTTCACAGCCGTTGGTTCATAATTCATGTGCTTCCATTCGTTTGGCTATTTGTCCCTGTGCTTTTTGCAATCTTGGTCTCAACAATTCACGCTCTTACAGTCCCTCCTCTTTCTCGACAATTGGACACCTGGAGCTCCACCTGGGGCCTGGCTGAGGATCTCTGCATCCACTTCCATCAGTTATTGGATGAGAGTTCCAGCACGACAGTTAGGGAATTTGGCCATCTGATCACCAGACTAGGTCAGATCAGGCTTTCTCTCAACCATTGCCAGAAGTCTACAGAGGATGCATCATTGTGGATTTCAGGGGACCTCTCCAGGACTCTGCCTATTCCTGTTCTCCTGTGGTCTTCATTTATCATGGTCTGTTATTCCTCATCAAATTAAATAGAGAGAAACTCAAAGCAATACCACTAAAATCAGGAACAAGGCAAGGCTATCTTCTCTCCCCATACTTATTCAATATAGTACTTGAAGTTCTAGCCAGAGCTATAAGACAGCATAAGGAGATTAAGGGGATACAAATTGGAAAGGAAGAAGTCAAGCTTTCCCCTATTTGCAGATGACATGATAGTATACATGAGTGACCCCAAAAATTCAACCAAGGAACTGATACAGCTAATAAAAACCTTCAGCAACATAGCAGGATACAAGATCAACTAAAAAAAATCAGTAGTCCTCCTATATACAATAGACAAACAGGCTGATAAGGAAATCAGAGATACATCACCCTTTACGATAGCCACAAATGATATAAAATACCTTGGGGTTACTCTAACTAAGCATGTGAAGGACCTATATGACAAGAACTTTAAGTCTCTGAAAAAAGAAATTGAAGAAGATGTCAGAAAATGGAAAGATCTCCCATGCTCATGGATAGGCAGGATTAACATAGTAAAAATGGTGATCTTACCAAAAACAATCTACAGAGTCAATGCAATCCCCATCAAATTACCAACACAATTCTTCACAGATCTGGAAAGAATAATACTCAACTTCGTATGGAAAAACAAAAAAACCCAGGATAGCCAAAAGAATCCTGTACAATAAAACAACCTCTGGAGGCATCACGATCCCCGACCTCAAGCTCTACTATAGAGCTACTGTAATAAAAACAGCTTGGTATTGGCATAAAAACCGACATGTGGACCAATGGAATCGAATTGAAGACCCTGACATTAACCCACACACCTATGAACATATAATTTTTGACAAAGAAGCCAAAAATGTACAATGGAAAAAAGAAAGTATCTTCAACAAATTGTGCTGGCATAACTGGATGTCAATGTGTAGAAGGCTGCAAATAGATCCATATCTGTCACCGTGCACAAAACTTAAGTCCAAGTGGATCAAAGACCTCAACATAAATCCAGCTACTCTGAACCTGATAGTAGAGAAAGTAGGAAGTACTCTTGAACGCATTGGCACCAGAGATCACTTTCTAAATATAACACCAGTAGCACAGACACTGAGAGAAACAATCAAAGATACCTTTTTTTTAAAAAAAAAAAAAAAAAAAAAAAAGCTTATCCCAGTTGATCAAAGATGCATTTGATGAGGAGCAAAGTAATTAAATATTTCAAGTAGCCACTCTCCACTCTTAGTACATCATGCAAGAGCAATGTGATGAATGTTTTACTGTTGTAAACAAAAGTCCTGTTGCTTTTTTCATTTTTCATTGAAAATTTGGGAAGGCTGGTGCTCTTTCCCTTCCCTTTAGAAAGAAACAGAAACTTGTTCATGGAGCTTGTATGTCTTTCTGGAAAGGTGAGATCTCACATATCATGGAGGCATGTATAGAAGCAAACAGGGCACACATTGTAAAGTCACATTGTAATATATGTTTATTTCTTTTAATTTAATTTTATGAATTAACTTTTTTTCATTATTTTGCATACTGACTGCAGTTTCTCCTCCCTCTGGCTGCCTCCTCCCTTCCCTCACTCCTATCTACTCTGCTCCCCATTCACTCTTCCTCTGTCTCCATTCAAAAAGGGGTTGGTCTTCCATGGGCTTGAACAAAGCATCAAGTTGAGGTAGGACCAAGCTCCTCTCCCTGCATCAAGGCTAGGCTAGGTAATCCAGCATGGGGAACAGTTTCCCCAAAACCAGGAAATTCATGCATCCCTCTTTGCGTCTCTTTGTTATCTAGCCTCTCTGGGGCTGTGGATTGTAAGTTGGTTATCCTGTACTTTACTCCTAATATTCACTATGAGTGAATACATACCATGTCTGTCTTTCTGGGTCTGGGTTACCTCACTCAGAATGATTTTTTCTAATTCTGTTCATTTACCCACAAATTTCATAATGTTTTTCCAGCTGAGTAATACTCCATAGTGTAAATGCCAGGAGTCCTCCTGAAGAAAGAAAGGAGGGGTTGTATGAGCTGGGGGAGGGAGAGTCAAGGTCATGATGGGGGAACTCACAGAGACAGTTGACCTGAGCTCATGAGTGTACATGGACTCTAGACCAACAGTTAGGGAGCCTGCATGGTACTGACCTAGGAGCTTTGGTATGTGTGGCAGTTTGTGTGGCTTGTTCTGCTAGCAGTGATATCAGGACCTGTTCCTGTTGCTTAGCTGACTTTTTATGTTTATTTTTAAAAGAATGGTATACTGTATCATTGAGAAGTGAGGGACTACTACTTTGGATTTTAATTCATTTTTGTTCCAAACAATGGAAGAATTGTTTGACATTTCATACTTGAATTTTTGGAATCAGTGTTCTTAAAGAACACATTCCTTCCTGTCTCAAATAACTTCACATCAGTGTGTGGTCTGTTGCTGGTAGAAAATCAAAGAAGAGATCAAAGCCACTGAAGGTTGAGATGAGTTTGTAAAGTCTTTCTGACATTTCCCATATCTGGTAAGAACTTCAAGGACTCTAGATAAAGTAGACTTTTTCAAAATCTTATGTTCTTCCACAGATTCCTTTTCCCACCTTCATAACTTGTTTCTGAAGAAGATTATATGTGTGTTTTGCCTGAAGACTTTGTGACAGTTCAAGATTCTATTCACTTTATTGATCTTCATGGTTTGAAAACAAGTGACAAACATTGACCTATGAGATCTCTTCCTCTGCATGTAAGGAGGCAAACTGTCAAAATTTTCTTTTTAGATCACAATAAAAATTTGGTCTATTGAAATTTATCAAGTAAAATGAACACAATAGGGGCAAGTTTCATAACTAAGTGGAGTCCCATCATTAAGATTGATATTATCAATTAACTTATCACATCTTGATGACAGTTACAGGATTGATTCAATATGCTTATCTGACATGTGGCCTAATTTATCACTTTTATTTTCATTTATAATCCCTTTCAATCTCTATAGTGACCAATTGTTTGTTTTTATGTACAAAACATCTCTGTGTAGTTGCCTGGTCAGTAGCATGAAGTTAAAATGAATATAAGTCATTATATTACACATATTAGAAATGATTGATGGAGAATACAATAAAATAATATTAAAAAGTGAAAGCAGCATTGGACAGTGAATTACTTTCATTTTCTCATCAAGTTAGCATATTAAAGTACGTCCTGAGTACGTCTGAACCACCCACTCTGTTGTGATTAAGTTTCGTCATACACAAAGTTTCTGTGTCTTCTGCATTATAAGGTCACACTACTATCAAATTTAGTAAGAGCTTCAGGAAGGCTATCTATTATACTTTTTGTATCTTCCAATTTTTCGCTTTAATATAAATGTTTGGAATTTCCTAGGTCTCAACTTTTCAGTGTCACAGGTTTGGCACTAAGTTCTCTCCTCTCTGTTAACTTTGTATCATTGTGATAAATTCCTTGGATAACCAAGTTATAAAATAAAAGGTCTACTTTGGCTCACATTTTTGGAGGGTTCTGTTCATAGTAGATTTGCCTCATTACTATTGATTGTTTGTCAAGGCAGCACTTCCTATTGAGAAAATAGAAGGATATGAAACTCATGACCAGAAAGTGTAAGTGAGAGCAAGACCCAAGAGTTATAGTAACCCCTCAAGTGTATGCTCTCAGTTCCAGTATTCATCAATTCCTCATTGAGAGGAAATTCTTACTGTGTTTTATTTTCTCCCATTAGTCCCAACATATTATTTGGAATTTCTTTGCTTTTACTGTTTCCTCATACTCTAGGAATGGAACAAACAAGCTCATGCAAAGTTGATAAAACTAGCCGGGCAGTGGTGGTGCACGCCTTCAATCCCAGCACTTGGGAGGCAGAGGCAGGCAGATTTTTGTGAGTTCGAGGCCAGCCTTGTCTCCAAAGCGAGTTCCAGGAAAGGCACAAAGCTACACAGAGAAACCCTGTCTCGAAAACAAAAACAAAAACAAAGTTGATAAAACTATCTCTCATATCCCCATGTTCCAAATATCTACTAATTTCAACAAGTATAGCAAAAAATAATGCCAACTCAGAGCACTGAAGGCTCCCAATTATCCAATTTTCTTCTCTTCTATGTTTTTTTTTCTTCTGTAGCAATTTGTTCAAAAATTAATGCATTTAGCATATGCTTAAAGCTTAACTGTATGATATTGTTTCATAGAGACAGTAAGCAATGTATTATTATCAATATCTCTCATGGTTAGTTCTCTAACCTAGTCCATCTAAGTAATTATTTTGAATATCAGATAAATTAAGTGAACTTTTAAAAACTGATTTTATTTTAAATTCCAACTTTCTACTTGGTATTTTCCTGTATTTGTTTATTTTTTTAAATTGTTTCCTTGTTTGTTGATAGAAAGAATGGCCTTGAACTTACAATGTAATCAATGATAGCCTTGAACTCCTGATTTTCTGACTTCTATATCCCTAAGGTTAAGACTACAGGCATACAGCAACACACCAAGCTTGATTTGTATTACCCTTTTAACTTTTCATCCAAAACGTAATTCTATATTTTACTTATTAGACTTACTAAATTATATTTCCCTGTATTAATGAGTTGAAAATTATTTAGCTAGTTTCTCAAGCTAAAAGTCAATGACCATATTGATTCTTTCATTTCTCTTTACTGCTTATGAATAATCAGCAAACACTAACACTCTTCTGAGCAATGTCTAACATGCCTCCTTCTTCTCATCAGACTCATTTGGAATCCATCATGTATCTCCAGTCTAACAACTACATAATCTAATTTTAAGATTCCTTGTTCCTTGCATGAAGATCAAGTTCTTTTTTTTAAAAAAAATGCTTTTCTTTGTTTATAGTGATCTTTGGTGTTTGATGCCTAATCTATGTCTACAACCTCTTCTCAGTTGAAGCTATCTTTGACCGTCAACACTCTGGCCAGCTAGTCATCTTCCCAGTCTTTCAAATTTATCAAGAATTTTTCAAGCAGTGATCTAAATACCTACAGCTTCCTCCCCTTGCCCCACGCATCCTTTCATTCATTTCCCTAGTTGTTATTTACATTCTTCAGTTTGCAGCAAGACACTTCAGATAAGATGTCATGATATATTCTAGCTCATTTGTAGCCCCTCTGCCTAACTTTTATATTCTCTATCAAGGAACTCCAACTTCCCTCTCATAATGCCTAACAACTACATTATTCAATGAACATTGTTTACACATGTTATCGATAATGGCACCTTATTTTCCATCTCTTCTTCTTCTATTCCTCAATGGGATCTCACTATATATCATAGGTTGGCCTCAGCCTATGACCTCCCAGGCTGAGGGAGTCACAAATTCTGGGATTGCAGGCATGTGTCAACATATCAGTTAGAAAACATCTAAAGGCTATGCACCAGAAATGTGTAATGAGAAGTTTTAATGTCACATTATTTTTCTATAACTTTTCCTACAATCTAGCGTAAAGCTCAATTTAAATAATTAAAAACTAAGTAATTAAAACAAAATAGACATGACAATGATTTTCAAATATGTCCTGAAGTGACCTATCTGTCTGTCTATCTATCTATATTTATAAATATTCTAGGTGTAGAGATGGGTAGATGAATAGATAAGTACATAGAAAGCTATATCAGACAATTTGCTTGAAATTTCCAAATGCCAGCCTTCTTGCTTGTAAAATTATGACTTTCTTTTAATAAAAGAATGTTATAGAGAACTGTCAGTGTGGAAATGCATAAGAAGACCCCATCATACAGTATTTGTTCTCTGTGAGCCTGATAAAAAAGTGAATGGATTCTGGTGATGATAAAAAAAAAAAACCAAGTCATAATCCCTGGTTGTATATATACCTTAATTTGACAAGTAGTCACTTCAGAAAAATATAGAATTTCCAATTTTAAAGGAACAACTGATAAATTAGCAACTGAAAAATTGTTGTTTTAGGTACAAGAACTACATTCCACCATTATTTTCCTCCTTGCAAATGAAACTGAATGTATATGGGATTTGTTAAAGCAAAGCAGGAGCATTCATCAGAACTCAGAAATAATTAATGTATTAGTGAAGGAGCATTTCCTGTTTTCCTTCTTTTCTTTTATCCCCTTAATTCTGTCTTAAGTTGGTCCCTGTGCCATAGTGTTGTATGCTCTATGATTCTGTATTCCTATTTTTCTGGACTTAGAGAATTGAATGAGCTGTAATTGTCTCTCTTACAGGCAGATAAAGCTACAGAGATGAGTCCCATGCTGACGAGGCTGGAGGGAGTGCTCCCAGTACCTCCCTCTTGGTGGCCACACCAGAGTGACATTTCTGCCAATTACTCTTTAAATAACTGCATGAGGATCCAGTGAGTGATATCAAAAGATGATCTTGGTAAAAATCTAAAGTAATACATTTTTGTGGGCTTGAGGCAGTATAAATCTGTGTGTTTATATCTTATAACACTGTTATTAGTATCATCCTATCAAAATAAAACTCCTTGATTTTTGAAGGACATTTTTGTTTTCTTTTGTTGTTGTTAATGTTGTTGTTGTTGTGAGATGAGGTTTCTCTGTATAACAGCCCTGGCTGACCTGAAACTCACTCTACAGACCAGGCTGGCCTCAAACTCAGAGATCTACCTGCCTCTGCCTCCCAAGTGCTAGGATTAAAGGTGTGTGCACCACATCCAGACTCCTGAAGGATCTTAACATCATATTCCAAATGTAGCCATGTGACACATGGACATGTTGATAGTCACTACCTTATATTGATACATTTAATTGCTTCCTTTTTAATAAAAAATTCCCTCTCTCTCTCTCTCTCTCTCTCTCTCTCTCTCTCTCTCTCTCTCTCTCTCTGTGTGTGTGTGTGTGAGAGAGAGAGAGAGAGAGAGAGAGAGTGTGTGTGTGTGTGTGTGTGTGTGTGTGTGTGTGTAATGTAAGTGTCTGTTGATGCATAGCACATGTGTGAAGGTCAGGGGACAACTTCTGTAGTTGACTTTTTCCTTCTTTTTGTAGTGCATCCCAGAGCTAGAACTCAGTTTACCAGCCTTACACAGCAAATGCCTTCACGCACTGAGCCAGTTTGCTAACCCTTACTTTCATAGTTTTAATAGATCTTTTTTTTACATCATTTAAAAATATTTCTTTTACATAAGTCATTAAAAACTTCTGGAAATATTTAATATTCTCCATAGTTAATCCCAAATAATCATTATTTTCAACTAAAGTAGCTGATGTCCATAGTTTCTAAGGAGAAAGCCAGGGGCAAATTAAAACCATGTAAATGACAATACACGATAAGCATGATCTTTATGCGAAGCCATGATTTAATTAGAATGAACATGGAAGAAAAACTTTTTCCCAAAGTAGAACAATATCAAGTATTTGCAAAAATACTAAAGTAAGTGATATATATCCCTAAAGCACCAAGAAGTTCAGTGGAAGAAAATTACTATAGAATGAGCACCCATTATAGCCCCATGAAACAAGAGCCTCCCTGTGATACTGGCTGATTTCTTCAAGTTAGAAGAATGAGGTTGCTTCAGCTACTCATGAATTTCTTCAGTAACGACAACGCCAACCACCCAAGGAAGAGGAGTATCGTTGGAACCGGCCATAGGTACAGCTTGTGGGCCTGTAATAGTCAGACATGCAGCTAAAAGGCTGGCATCCATAGGTCAGGTTTCTCAGTGGTGGATGATCATAGGGAAGATAGCTCAGTGGTTGACGACTGCAGGTCAGGTAGTCCAGGGGCTGATAGCCATAGGACTGGTAACTTGGATGGAAGCAGCTCAAAGGTGGTCTACAGGATGTTGGACGGCCAACGCTGGAACTGCAGGATGTGACAGGAAGGCAGCTGTTGCCTTCCTGGGATCCAGAGACCCCTGAAGTAACTGGCGATCCGACTGAAGGGCTGCCAGTGTTCCTGATGCAGCTGGTTGATTGGCCGCTCCCATGTTCAGTGCAGGGCTCTTGGCAGTTGTCACGTGAGGCATTGCTGCCCAGGCTGCTAGTAGGAGAGCAAGGGGCATTTCTACACCTTGTCTCAGTGGAGCAAAGTCCAACGGGTGAGGTGGCAGGAACGTGCCTAGAGTTCCTAGGAGAAGAAGAGCTGCAGACTTCTGAGCAGCAGTTATTAGACATGATAGCAATAGAAAGATCAACAACCAGGTCTCGAGTCGACTGCAGAGAACAGGATGCTGAAGCGCGTTTGTTACCTACTAGACTTCTTTATATACCCTGGGTGCTGGGTGTTGGTTCTGTCTATAGTCCATCTTCCTGGCCTCTCATTGGAATATTATTTAGTTGCCTACTAAGCAGCCCTCCCACTAACTCATAAAAGATACATCATCAGTGTCACATCTTTTCAAATGACTGTCATTTCAAAGTCAATCTGGTCCTCCTCATCTAATTTCTCACTAGAGGCAATTTTCCTTTAACAGTCCTAACAGCTTCTTAAAGTTACTGTTAAAAAACCACCAATGCTTCTATATAATTGGTGACAATTTACTTAAAGTCACTTACTAATAAAATAAAAAGAATATATCTTAATGTTTAAAGTATTAATACCGTATTGGAGAAGTGATAAATAAAATTGAGAAAATTGATCTCAGATGCATAATACTTCTTTGGAGAGTTAACCTCCACACGACCACTGGGAAGCCTGATTTAGATATTGTTTTCCAGTATATCTTTCCCAGCAAGGAATGGTGACCTGAAAAATCCTTGGTAATTTTTATGAAGATCCACACCCAAAGAGTATGTGTCACTGTTCTATCTTTTATTAGAATGAAACTGGAGGTGTTAGCACACATATTTGACAGATGCTGTGTACCAAGGAAACCACATTTCCTTTGAGGCATGCCTGTGTGAGTTTACAGAATGATACTGTAAATAAAAAGTGTGCCTTATTTCTAGCCATGTTTCCAACAAATGTCTTCTTATACACAAAATATTTTTTAAATAGCTCGTGTTTTCTATATTGTTTATCAGAGAAAGGCAATTTAGTTTCTTTTTCCTGTTGGACATTTAGAGTCACAATGTATGGTTGGAAAGGAAGTGAAAATTCCTGGTCTAGTCTGCCAATCAAAAGCAGGGTTGTAGCTTAGTTACATTACTGTACCCTACCACTCAACCTTGGCCATGCCGTTTAGATAAATGGCCTCTCTTAGTGTTCCTTGAAGAGCTTAAATTCAGGAGAGTGCTTGCTTATATCATATGCCTCTGGAAACATGTTCTTATTGGTACCTGTTGGAGTGGGAAAATAATAGACCTTAGCTAGTTTTCTTAGTCCCTATATTTCAGTTTTACCTTCCTGAAGCAACAACAGCCAACATTTCTGGCCAGAGAAAATATAACCAGAACTTGTACATTATCTACTATTCAATTATTATATTCTCAGATGTAACTCTTTTAAGTTTTAATTCTTTCATATTCTTTTCATAAGCTCACTGGTACCTTAGGATTTCATGAAAAAACCCTGGGTGGAAAGTTTGGACCATTTATCTACCCAGGAAGTCCTCACTAGAGTTGGCTATAAGCTTGACCTGAAGCACAGCAATTCAGTGTAGTCAGCACTGAGCCTTGTTTCAGATATTTTCATAGTTGGCTATGGTAAACATGACTATGAGGCCAAAAACTGTCCTCTTCTACTGAGGAAGAACATTCTTTTGCCAGGAGAACACTCATAGCTAACTTTTCTTGTTAGAAATTCTGAAAGTCTCTCAGGGTTTACTCATTAGAATTTAGTAATTCTAAAGGCATCTTTTTGCAACACCAGGAAGCATCCACACTGGCGTTGTGTTTACATCTGTTCTGGGTGTGTATTTCAACAGTTTCATTTATTTAAATCCTTTTAATACTGGGAAGACTATAAACACACATTTTATGATTCTTCAATAAACCAAAAGTGGATTGAGTCAGGTTATAATTCTGTTTATTGAATAAGGAGACAGCTAAGTAACAACATACCTTCCCTTCCCTGCATTGGATCTTGGAGATTTTTACAAATCATGTTTACTGTTTGAGAATTTCATACATGCATATCATGTATTTTAATTAAGTCCAGTCCAGTCTACAATCTCCCTTCCAATATGTATTTTAGTCTTTTCCCCTCCTTGATTGTCCCAACTCCAGGTGCTTTGTTTTGAAACCTACTGACTCCATTCAGTGGTGCCTATGTACTCATAGATATAGGACCAGCT
Source organism: Onychomys torridus (assembly GCF_903995425.1). Classification (NCBI taxonomy): domain Eukaryota; kingdom Metazoa; phylum Chordata; class Mammalia; order Rodentia; family Cricetidae; genus Onychomys; species Onychomys torridus. The sequence goes on from NC_050454.1 coordinate 65,815,796, forward strand.
ACTGGATTATGTGTAGACGCCTCCCCCACACAACTGAACTCTTATTCTAACAGTAGCCATCAGTTTTCAATAGCTCCTCAACTAGAAGTGAGACATATTTTCTTTTTTTTTTCTCCCAATGGTCAATGACTAATCTAGAAAACAGTTTCCACAAGCTGTACATATTTCCCAGTTGCATATAGTTGGCTAATACATAAGCCACATATTAGCTAAATCCTCAGATGTGGGTTTCTCCATGTGAGATGTGGTTTTCCTTGCTCAATTTATCAGTAATTAATTAAACATGGAGTTATTTTTAAACATGTCATATTGGATAGAGGATATTCTGGATTACCATACCCCATAGCTACATCTGCCATTGGAGACCCATGGCATAATCAGCTGGACATTACTGTTAATAAGAAAAATTAATCCCTTCTGTCATTCACTGAGTACACAAGTGTATGCTTGATGGGGTAAATAATGGGAAATTATCTATGAGGTACTGTATTTTTAAATACTTGTATAGAAAAACTGTGTCCTGAATATCAAAGGGGGAGAAATGTTACTACTTCTGCCCCCTGAACCCAGCATAAGTGAAATGGGAAACAAACAAACACAAACTCCTCGTAGTTCTCATGGCCTTCTAAAGATCAGTCCACTTACATGGTGATTAATTTGCTTTGTGTACATCAATTGGGACAGATATTGAAGTTTATGTAGAAAATTTAGAGGGGTTAGATTTACTTTTCTTTAGAACGAGAATTTTCATTTGTTTCTTTTCTTTTCTTTTCTTTCTTTTTTTTCTTTTTTGAGACAGGGTTTCTCTGTGTAGCTTTGCGCCTTTCCTGGAACTTGCTTTGGAGACCAGGCTGGCCTCGAACTCACAAAGATCCGCCTGTCTCTGCCTCCCGAGTGCTGGGATTAAAGGCAAGCGCCACCACCGCCCGGCTTAGAATGAGAATTTTCAAGCTCTTAGAACCAAATAAAATAAAAGACTAGTAAAGAAGAAACACAGAGGCTGTTAAAAGAAAGGCACAGTTTGTATATTTGACCCTACAGCTTTAACAACCTTGACAGTCAAGTAACATTAACTCTATTAGGAGGAGGGCAATGGCATGCTACATACAGCCTCTGGGTAGGTGGTTAGTGAGCAAGTAACAGCAGGAATAGCAGGCACATAGGGTCGGAATTCCCAGAGGATCAGAAGAAACAAGATGGCTTAGTTTTCACAGGCTGTGGGGGTGGCAGGGATCACAGTCAGTGATAGCCAACAGTAAGGAACATACAATTCTACCTCCCACAGCAGCCCTATGGGGATTTTTACACCATGAATTCAGAACGCCAGTAGGTACTCCTATTAATAAATCTATTGTTTCCCTTTATTTTTCTATCTGAATGTAGTTTTTCTGCCTTTATTAGTCTGTTCTAGTGATGAGATTCACTGAGTTCTCCACCTCAATCATTGTTGTTTTATTTATGTAAGTTTGATCTGGCCCTCTCTTTTTAATCTTTCATATCTCTATTTACCATGAATATATTTCTTCTGACTCTGTGAGCCTACAAGCATGGTTAACCTTATTGTTATAATGTTTTTCCTAGCTAACTTTAGCATTGGAATCATTTATCCTCTGGGTTTGATTGACTTGTGTTTCTGTACAGTATGAGTCTTATTTCAGTGTTTCTTTGCATGCTTTGGAAACATCAATTGGATGCCAGATGCTGTTATTTAACATTTTTGTCTGGGGCATATTCTTTGTATTCCTATAAACATTCCCCAGCTTTGTTCTGGGGTAAAGGTGATTTACATGGAAACAGTTTGATCCTTTGGAGTGTTGCTTGCATGGAACATTAAGTGGAATTCAATTGGTACTTAATCTCTGATTATTTTTGCCTAAGCAAAACATCCCTTTGATTCCTCCGCCAATTTTCTTCTCTATCTGGAGGGAAACTACATGATTCCCAGACACTGAGCTATGAGTTTCTTTGATAATTGTATCTGGCGGCTCTTCTCCAACTTCATGAGTTTCCCTCACCTGCATGGATTGATCATTAAGCTGTAGAGAAGGCGTTGGTGAGCTTTGCAGATCCTTGCAACTCTCCGCACATCCATTTGGAATTCTCCAGGATGGGACCCTCCACCTCCCCTTTGCTGGAGAGCTTGAATAGATCCATGCCTCCTGTACTTTGTTCAGTTTTATGATTATTTCAACACACAAATTCACCTACTACTCCATTTTGTCTAGAAGAAATCCAGATCAATTAATTTGAATCTCTACTTTCATATGGGCAAATATCTGTATGAGAAAGAAAATCAATTCATCCTATTATTGGAGATAATTGAATGTAAGTCCCATACTTATAGCAACATTTCTTTTTAATACAAAGATATACTTTGTGCCCAATAATTACTATTTGCATTTTAAGTCTCTTTTTCCAGTTATATTTGTGTGGAGAACAGTTTATAATGATACATTTAAAGGACGGCAAACCACTTTAAAGCCAATAAGCTCACTATTTTAACTTTTCTTATACAAATATATGCATATATATTTTTATTTATAAATTATTAAATTTTTTTAGTGGACTCTGAGAAAGACCTCAGCTAAAACCTTATGAAGTCAGCATAGTATATAAAGACTAATTCATAAGAAATCTACATTGGTTCACTAATTATGACCAGTATCAATACCAATATAAGCTACTACTAGTAGAGGCAAATTAAATAAAAATATACATTACTTTCATGAGCTTTCTATAAATCTGAAACAATTGTAAAACAAAATATTTAAATGTGGACAATGGACTAACATTCTAGCCATTAACAAATAAAAAAGATTTGTTTATTTAGCATTTTTATCAATTTCTCCGACTATGACTTAATAAGTTAGTTTTCTACATGTTCTGTGTTGTGCTTTTGTTTTGTTTTAATATAGCCAAGGCTGGGCTGAAATTTGCTATCTACCCAAGACTGACCTTGAACTTCTGATTGTTCAGCTTCCAGTTCCCAGGTACTGGGATTACCGATGCTGCAGCACCATGCCCAGTTTACATATGCACTAGGAAAGTACACTAACAACTAACCTGTGTCCCCATCTGCTAAGCTACAATTCAATAATAATATGTTTCAATACCATCAAGCACTTTTCCATATTTAACCTTATCTTATTATTTAAGGAAAGTTTCTGAGGCAGGAATCCAAGTTTGTTTTGTTTCTTCTTTTTTTTTTTTTTTTTTTTGTCATTGCTTTTACCTATTTTCTCCTAAGTAAAGATTCCTTTTTAACTCTACTCTTTCAAGTCACAGAGTCTGTAAGAAATGGAGCTGAGTCCACTACCCAGCTATTTGACATCTTATCTTGTATTTCTTGGTGTCTCCCTTAAGGAAAACCATGTCAAAGATGAAGATGACTCAGTTGTTATATTTCCTGAGGCCAAGCTGGCAGCTTCATTTCCATCCTCAGGGCCACAGGGTGGAAGGAGGGGACAGAATCCCATACTGTCCTCTGCCTTCCATTTATAAATCCTGGCAAAAGCACTTGTATATACACACACACACACACACACATACACACACACACACACAAACACACATACACACACACATACACACACACACACACACGTAAAACAATGCAGAGAAAAAAGAAGAGCACATACTTTTAAAAATTAAAATATCTTTCTCTGTCATGCTGGGGAGTAAAATGCACAACACTGTTTCTCGATAAATATAGCACCCTTGTAGCTTATGAAAAATGATGATAATATACCTTCGTAGGTGATCCCCTTCCTTCACCCAACTCCATTCTCCCAATTGGTTGTAGCAATTTGTACATTTTACTTCTTAGGAATTGAAGTGAATTCAATATATTTCATGATGAGAAGCATTGTTACTACCTCCCTACATATCATCAGGCAGTGTCCAGGTGAAGAGTAGAAAATGTGTGACAGGTCTGCCGGTGTATTTGCAAGGCGTGAATGAAAGCTATGCACAGTATTTGTGGCTGGTTTTCAATGTCTTCATGAATTTTGTCATCTATTCCCTACAAAAATGATAATTCTTGATCTTAAGCAGTTATAGAATACAAATTTATGATCACAGCCTGTCAATGGGATTGTAACATTACTCTGAGTCCACTCACTGGGCTCATTTTTTTTTTCAGTAATAGTCAATAAAATATAGTTAATACCAGAACATCAGATTATATTTACATCCAGAATTTAGACATTTTTATAACTGGTATAGTTAATTAACTCTTTAGCTTACTTGGATTCTCAACAACAGGGTTGGGGGTGATGATCAGTGGCCATCTTTAGGAAAGGTGAAAGGGTGGGGATAACATCACAAACAATCCTATTCACTGACACTCATGTAAGAGACTGAGCTCAAAGCACTTTTAGATCTACCCACCATGGTCTCAGAAAAGGTTTGGAGACAGGTTCTCATGAGAATATTTTATTAAAAGCAAAATAGTCAAGACCAACATCTACAAGAATCCAAACAGAAAAATACAGCAACCTGCATGATTTTAAAAATTAATATTAATTAGACTAGAGAGAGATAGCTAACTGGTTAAGAATACTTGGCTGTTCATGCAGAGGACTCGGGTTTGCTTCCCAGCATCCATGGAGGGGCTCTCAACCATGAAACTCCAGTTACAACGGAGCTGATGCCTTCTTCTGACTTCCTCAGGCACTAATACACATGATGCAGAGGCATACATATATGCAAAACATTCACATACATAAAAATAAAGAATAAAAGAGAAGAAAAATCATGTTAATATAAATTGAATAGACAAAACAATAAAGTTCTATTTGCCATCCTTTATCTAATGTGACAGTGTCTTTGAATTTTCAACTTGACACAACTTAGAACCACCTGGGAAGGCTGATTTAGTGAGAAATTGTGAGTATTGGGTTGGCTAGTGGAAATGCTGATGAGAGATTTTCTTGGGTTAACTGGGATTGGAAAAACAAAAACAACCTGAATATGGGCAACAACATTTCATGGTCTGGATCCTACATTGAATGTAAAGGAGAGTGAGCTATGTACTCTCACACATGTGTTAATTTTTTACTCTAGGTCTTTTAAAGAAAGTTTTTAGACTTGTTTCCTTTTGTTTAATGTGTATGGGTGTTTTACCTTCTTGGATATCTGTGCCTTGTACCTTTGGTGCCAGAAAGGGGGTTGGATGCCCTCAAACTGGAGTTGCAGATGGTTATGAGCCATGGTATGGTTGCTGAGAATTGAACCTGGGTCCTCTGGATGAGCAACAAGTTCACTTAACCACTGAGCTGTCTCTCCAGCCCATGCTTTGTCTTTACTATGGATGCACATGGCTAGCTGCTTCAAGTTTCTGCTGTCTCGACCTCTCCACCATGACAGACTGTAACCTGGAACTGTGAGTCAAATGAATCCTTTCTCCCTTGAGTTACTTCTGCCCTGGTATTTTAACACAACAATGGAAAATAAAACTAAGACATTGAGTGAGCACAGTTCTCTTCGTGGGGAAAGCGACACAAATTTAACAGAATTATCAAACAAAAGCCATCAAAAGACATATATGTAGACCTCGAGAATGCACACTTACTAGGAGTAGAGAAAAAAACTGTTCTTCATACGCAGGAAGGCATGTGAACAGAACTTAAGGTAGACACTAGGCTGTCCTGAAAAAATTTTTAACTACTGGTACAAAAGGGAAATATTTCCATAAGGAAGTTTTAAATTTATTGTATTATACTCGATTGCTTAAGGCCATTTTAATACAAGTATAAATTGTTCTAGGAGTATCTTCCTCACGCACACATCACTACCCTCCCAACTGGTGTCCTTCCCCCCCTGCCATGTATCCCCTTAGCTCCTGAGAGATTATAATGTGATACATAGCAAGCCATTCTAGTATTAAATCCAAATTCTATATTGATTCTGTTTAACCAAGGAATTATTAGAACATGAATTCTATGTACTCCAAAGAGAATGCAAGCTTTAGACACGCCCCCACACACACACTCACACACACCCAGGTATGCAACCAGAGCCTTAAAGGTGCAGGGCAATTAGGTTCGTGGTTGCCCACTGCTAGTCTTGTGGCCAATGGCTACATCAGGAGACACAGATCGAAGGGAAGCTACTTTTACTCATGTCATGCATGAGCTAGAAGACCCGGAAGTGGCACTGAAAGGAAGGGAGCTATTAATTGGGAGCGTTGGGCATCTGGTGTAGGATGAAGGTCAGACTGAACTGGGACATGGGAAGCACCAGGAACAAACTGAGTTCTTGACAGGATCTAGAAGAGGTCAGCCAAAGGTGACATGGCTGCTAGGCCAATGCTGCCCAGCTGGCAGCTGGCAGACTCACCACAGTTCTCTGGGCAGCAATCCAAGACCATGACAAACAAGTACTGAATAAACTGGGATCCCATCTTTGGTACAGAGATCAAGACAAAGAGCAACACAGAGGCTAGGAGTTAGTGATGATCCCAGAGAGCTTGTCGCCATGTACAGAGGAGTGGCTGAAAGACCTGAGGTTAACAACACAAGCTTCAAAAGATTCGAAGACGTTTCCCCAAATGTGATTAGTGCTTTCTGGCTGAACTCACTGCTTTCAGGCATTCTGTGCACACCTTTATTTCTGTGTTAAAGTGTTTGTTGTATCTGCAGTATCCCTTGCTAGACATCCAGGTGTCAGTGAGAATGCCCTACAATCTCCTTGTAGCCAAACATTGTTTGGTTCCAGTTACTGACATGTAAGCAGAAGGGTTGTAAATATTAGTGTTCTGGGACCATAATTAATTCAAGTAGAATTCCTTAGTTGAGCCTGCTATCCCAAACCCGAAAAGGAGGATGAGACAGGACATGACAAGTTCAAAGCCTGCCTGGTCTACAGAGCTTACAGCCAGCCTGAGTGACTTAGTGAGAACCTGTTTGCACTAGTTTCTTGCTAAATGTTGTGAACAAGTACCCTCTAGAAAGCAATTTAAGGGAGATTTATTTTGTTTGCCAGTTCCAGGATACCTCTTGTCATAGTAGGGGATGCTGGCAGGATCATGTTGCATCCAGTTATAAAACAGAGGGACATGGAGACTGCTACTCAGTAACCTTTAACCTTCCATTCTATCCAGGACTGGGCTAAGGAAATGGTGTTGCCCACATACTCTACTCTTCATATCTCAATTAACCCAATCCAGAAACTACCCCATAGACATGCCCAGAGACTAACTGAATTTAGATAACTCCTCAGAGACCTGCCCAGAGACTCCCTGAATCTAGATAATTCTGCACAGGCATGCCCAGAGACTGACTGAATGGAATCTAGATAACTCTGCATAGGCATGCCCAGAGACTGACTGAATCTAGATAATTCTGCACAGGAATACCCAGAGACTGACTGAATCTAGATTATTCCACACAGGCATGCATCTCCAATAAAAAGGTGAAAAGAAAGGTTTGATTGATGGTTCATTGGGCAAAACTGTTTGCTCCACAGCCTGGTAACTTGAGTTCAATCCCCAGATCCCATGACAAACGGGGAGAGCTGACTCTCAAAAGTTGTCTTCTGACTTCTGCTTGCACACTATGGTGCATTTGTGGCCACATTCGCATGGCAAACCCGTTTACCTGCTGAGCCAGCACCTTTTTCTATGATTGTTTAGCGTTTCAGTTTCTGCAACAATACTGCTGCCCTAGTTGGATTTCAGCACTACGGATTAATCCTTGGGCTTCACCCGTGTCAGGTAAAGACTTGACTACTGGACTACCTCTGTTGCCCTCGTCTTTGTATCTTGATTGTAAAATTTTAAATCATTTCTTAAATACCTCCTTTATAAAAAGAGGTATCTATTCAAGAACTCCAAAAGGAAATGAACATTTTCACAAAGGATTTTTCATTGCCATGAAATATGTTGTTTTGAAAACAGCATCGAAATTGTATGAAAAGCAATGTAGCACATACGGGTGCCTATCAGTTAGTGGTTCACACTCACCCAGTGATCTGACAAGCCAACTTACTTTGAGGATATGTCTATGAAGCACAGTACAGAATACACTGGATAAAAAAATTTGGATTTCACATTCCCAAACTCTTGGAATATATATATATATATATATATATATATATATATATATATATATATATATATATTGCATTCTGAATGATATTACAAATGAAAATTGTTTTTCCTTGGCATTTCTTACAAAACTCTATAAATATTTTATTTTACAGACAATACCCATTCTTCCTATCAAACTCACTGTCACATTTCAGGAAGAGTTTCAAGAGGAGCACATTGTGTGGAAAGGTCAGTGCTTTGCTGCAATATGCAAAGCTCTGGCATGCTGGCCCTTGCAAACTGACTGTTTAGAAACTGAAAGGATCCAGAGAATAGATGCCTATGCAAATGTACTGTGTTGGCCTGTAGAACAGTGTTTACTGTTTAACGGACATTCAAAACTGCATTCATACACAGAATGAATATGTTTGTATATTCAATTTTAAACAAAAGTATCACGTGTTTTACCAATGTACTTTCAGGCTCTACCTCTGAGGGTTTTTTTGTGTAGTTGTTATTTTTCTGTTCAAAACTCCCTGTCTTTTCTCCTTTTTCAATATAAGAATGCGCGTAGGTATTGTTTAGAATCTTTGTACTTCCTGCATTTTTTTCCATAAAGAACTGAACAAGGATGGGATGCTGGTTATTAACTTCCTACTGAGATTCTTCCAGCAAGATACTTTAAGGGGTTCCCTTAACTCCTGTGCTTCAAGGCCCTGTTTCATTCTAATAATAATGAGAGTGATGGAGAGCCAGTTTTTCTACAGGAAAGAAGATAGCAGGTGTAGCTGGAGTTTTCTCCAGTCCTGCCCAGCCCCACGGACCCCACAACTGCTTATAAAATAATCACTCAGAAGCTCATATTAATTAAACTGCTCGGCCATTAGCTCAGGCCTACCACTGTCTAGCTCTTATGTTTAAACTCCACCCATTTCTATTAATCTATATCTTGCCTCGTGGCTCGTGGCCGGTAACTTACATCTTGCTACTCATTGTGGCGGCTGGCACCATCTCCTGACTCAGCCTTCTTCCACCCAGCATTCTCATCTCTCCTTGTCCCACCTACACTATCCTTCCTACCTGGTTACTGGCCAATCAGTGTTTTATTTATCAATCAATCATAGCAATATATATTCACAGCATACAGGACATCCCACAGCAAGCTGGTATGCTTTAACATGCAGCCTGTTCACCCAGCAGTTGTTGAAGATCTGTAGCCAACCTGTAGGACTATGTTACAGGGAGGTCTTGAAGACAATCACCATCCCAGAGATATAGTTCAAACGGAACTGATAATATCTGCTACTTTTCAATCAAAAAGAATTCCATAAAGAAAACGTAAAGTTTTTTTTTTTCCTATTGTAAAGAGGAATGAGGCTTCATCAATGTAACTCTACACAGGAACAGGAGTTGTACTCTGTGTGTGCTTGTCACAACTTCTTGTGTGCTCTTTCTTTTCCATCGTATTTAGGTCTGACAGTTGTCCACTTACATTGGGACTTACACTGGGGCCAAGAATAGAATGTGTAATGTCAATACCAACACTTCAGGGTAGAGGCAGCAAAATGTTGTTTTGGAAGATGTTCTCTCAATCTGCTTTTGGAATTATTATTGATCTTAAGTAGCTAGACACAGCCTAACTGCACCACGGAAAGTATTACAAAGTGCTCTTTACTAAGAAAATGTAACTTCTTTAGGTCATGGAAAATTTTAGATTTTCAGTGTTTTAGATGATTTTAGATTTCAGTATTTTCCATCAAGCTACCATCTGAGGTTCGTAGAAAACCTGGTTGGTTCTCCTTCCTAGAGAGTGACCCGTATTGAAAACACTGTTATTAATTTTTTAAATAATTTATAAGAGATGTAGGCAGAGAACACAATGTATTATTTCAGAATTCTTTCAGGAAATGCTAGTATCTAGACTTTGGATGAGAAGAAAATAAGATAATAGAAGAGGAAATTCAAAAGTAAAGTCTGTGATCCTTCAAACTCTGAAAGTTAATGCCTGTGGCCCACTAATTATGATCAAAGAGGCACATCACACAAATTAGTGGGTGGACCGTATGAGTTCCCATGAGTGCTGTCATTATTTCTAGATATTAATGAATAGCTGTTTTCTTTTATTATTGACTGTTTCCTGTTTAAAGGGTCATGTTTCATATTGCCATGAAGTTTCCCATACATGTTATGATAGAGTTTGTCAGCATTGCCATCATTAAGTCAACACCTGATATAGCTAATAGAACATTTGTTGATGTGTATAATTTAGAGGGCTTGACAGTCTACTGTGTTCTTCAGGGAAGCATTAAATAATGTTACAGTACCAACAATTTACTTTAAGTACATTAATTTAACATGAGGGTTTAAGAAATTTACTATGCAGAGTTGTTGAGGTCACTGGTAAAAAACTTAAGTTAAGTACTATAAAAAAGATTTGTTATCTATTGTTTCTGATACTGAAACTTTAGTTTAAATAATGACGTATCAAACGTCCGTTTGCAGCACTGTTTCTCTGTACTGAAGCGAGGGACCTGTATCAGACTGATAGGTTTGATGCTGTATTTGGCTCTGTCATTAGAGATGGCCTTGCTTTCTGTCCATGCTTGTAGTGTATGAAATTTGAAAGTTCTGTGGCAGTTCATTATGTCGTCTCTCATTTGCAGTATTTTCAGTGCATGGTTCCTTTTATATGTGTCCTATGCTCACCAAATTTAACATGCTTGATATTCCAGCAGCTTGGATGTCACTGAAAGGGCAATCAACTCTTAGAAAAACATCTGTCTTCCAGAATATAAAAATACTACAGTATGCATGTAACATAGACACTTTCATTAATATAGAGGAATGTTGTCTAACTATTTATGTTCATAAAGGCAATTGATAGATATGTCAGAGGATAAGCAACTGTGAGCTTTTAAACAGGCTTTTAGTTTATTGCCAGGCATATCTTTCAACACAAATTAGATTAAAAGTAGGAAACAGCATGTTTTTGTTCCAGTGTACTATCCAAACTTTGAACATTTTCTTTTCCCAATAGAAACAGAGAAATATTCCTGGTGAACATGTCAGCAATAATTAATATCAACTAATGGCATATCCTATTCATTAGGAAAATACACTAATTTCTTACTCAAATAGTAGTGAACTCAAAAAGACTGGAAACATTCTAATAACTTGAAAAAAGACAAATACCTGGACATTGAACAAGATGTAGAAAATATTTAAGAACTGCCAGGGCCAATGTGTCAGAACATTCAAAACTAAGAATGTAGTTTTAAATTTCATGTGAAGCTTACAATGTTTTGCTTTCATATCCCTTGCAAGCTTGGTGATTTGCTTACTGTCACACTATGAACAAGGTATTTGCAGGGTATTATATTAATAGTTTGTATTGAAAGCTATTAAATATTATTATCTGATTTGAAATATTTTGTATTTTGCAAGCAAAAAGGTCTGTAATTCCTTATGGGAATGTGAGTGACAGTTCCATATATTATATCCTACCCATGACCTCCCACCTACATTTCTACCTCTGTGACTTCAAGAATTATACACTAATCAGATTAGTGAACTATATACACTAATCAGATAACTATCATCATAAAGCCTTTGTCTTGTAACTGATGGAAGCAGAAGCAGATGCAGAGATCCAGTGCTGGGTGCCAGACCAAGCTCCAGGAGTCCAATCGATGAGAGAGAGGAGGTATTCTATGAGATTATGATGGGAAAACATACAGAGATAGCCATCCAAGCTAGTGGAAACTCATGAACTGTGGACCAATAACTGTGGAGCCCCCATGGGACTGGATTAGTCCTCTGGATAGGTGAGAGAGTTGTTTAGCTTGAACTGTGTAGGCAGCCCCCAGGCAGTGGGATAGGGACCCATCCCTGGTGCATGAGCTGGCTTTTTAGAGCCCAGTGCCTACAGTGGGACACTTTGTGCAGTCTTGGTGCAGGGGGCAGGGGCTTAGATATACCAGGCTCTGCTGATTCCCCATGGAAGACCTTGCCTTGGAGGAGGTGGGAATGGAGGGTGGGTTGGGGAGTGAGAGGAGGGAGGAGTGAGGATAGGGGTATCTGTGATTGGTATCTAAAAGGAATAGACAATTTCTTTGTAATAAAAAAAGAAAAACATTTAACAAAGAATTATACACATTATACTTTCTTATTGTATATTGGTGAGATCAAAGAGTGAACTTTTTGAAAGTTTGAACTAAAAATTTGAAAACATGCCACCCCATGTTTCTATTCAGCCAGGACATAAATGGATAAATTAGAGCAACAGATTCCATTAAAGCCTCTAGAAAAGAATTTTGTTGCTTATCTCTGCTCACCTGATGACAGTTACAAAAAGAAAGCACAGAAGAAAGAAATGAAGAGAAGAAGGCACAGATGAGGTAACCAGCCTCCTCCTTTCCTCAGCCATTTTCCTCTTTTAATCTTAAGTCCAAATCTGTAGTAACTCCAAAAAGACATTTTTTAGTGAACGGTGAATAAATCTCAAACACTGTACTTTCAAGCTCTTCTAGTGGAAGAGCCGGTCGGTCTACTTATGCTTATGGACTTTGAGTGGTTTTTGTTTGTTTGTTTGTTTTTTGTTTTTGTTTTGTTTGTTTTTGCTTTTTTTAAATCTCAGCAAGATGCTATGATTTATAGCAAGTCTCCATGGAATCTTCATCTCTAATTAGAGGCCCATCTGGCTGAGTTTACTCCATTTTTGGAAAATGCTTACTACACACATTTCAGATGTATCTGATGGGGATGACCCTGCTGTTGGCTGCAGGATCTGATACAGTAAACACATGGGAATAAGTCAAAATAAACAGAAGGAAAAGATTCCAGGAAAAGTAATAAGAAATTGATACAAACACAGATACACATTCTCTGTGTTTCACACACTCAGGAACTCCATAAAAACACAAAGCAAGAAGATATATATGTATACAAAATGTTTATAGGGTGAAAAAGAGAAACCAAAAAAAATTTAAATCTAAAAATGATAGAATTTAAAAAATGAAAACACAAATAAACTGACACCATATTATGAGACAAGGAATCCTCAAAATGAACTTTGAGTTAGTTTTCTATTGAGTATTTACTGTGGGGCATGTATCTTACCCTTAACAGTAGTTCCTTCCCCCAATGGGACTCTGGTGGAGAAAACTAAATTTTTGTCTGTGAATGTTATCTATTGGAGATAGTTTCTGGGTGAGGGATGGGGGCATGTGTCCACTTCTTTCAGTTCTGTGGTTTAGAACCCTGCAGGTCCTGTATGTGGATCCTCAGTCTCTGTGACTTCACATGTACCTTGGTCTTGGTCTTGTCTCCTTGGTTTCCTCCATCTCCTCTGGCCCTTAGCACTCTATCTGCCTCCTCTCCCCTGGGGTCACCTGAACCCTGAGAGGAGGTATTGGATGGAAACATTCTGTGTAGCTCTGAGTATTCCAAGGTGGTTCTGTCCCTCTCCCTTTCCCTCTCCCTCTCCCTCTCCCCCCCCCTCCCTCCCTCCCCCCCCCCTCTCTCTCTCTCTCTCTGCATAATATCTGTGAGTCTCTGTATTTGTTCCCATCTCCACCAATAAAACTAACTGGAAAGTGTTCTTTCTGTTTCCATTTTGTGAAATACTTTGAGGAGTATTGGAATTAATTCTTTTTTGAAAGTCTGGTAGAATTCTACACTATTTTTGTTTGTTGGTTGGTTTGTCTTTCTCTCTCTTCCTTCCTTCCTTCTTCCCTTCCTTCCTTCCTTCCTTCCTTCCTTCCTTCCTTCCTTCCTTCCGTCCTTCCTTCCTTCCTTTCTCTTTCTTTTTGTTGAGAGACCTTTAATTACTGTTTCTTTTCTATAGGGACTATAGAACTGTTTAAATTGCTTATTAGCCTGGTCTTCATTTAACTTTGGTAAGTTATATGTATCTAGAAAGTTATCTTTTTCTTTCTTTCTTTTTTTGACTTTCCAATTTGCTATAGTACAGATTTAAAAGTATGCCCTTATGATTCTCTGGATTTCCCCAGCATCTGTTGTTATATCTCCTTTTCTGCCTCTAATTTTGTTAATTTGGAAATTCTCTCAGCCTTTGGATTTGGATAAGGACTTATCAATCTAATTGATTTTTCTCAAATAACCAGCTCTTTTTTTATTCTTTGTGTTTGTTGTTGTTGTTCTTTTTATTTTATTTTATTGATTTCATCCCCAAGTTTGATTATTTCTTGCCACTTACTCTTTTTAGGTGTGATTTCTTCTTTTTATTTTAGAGCTTTCAGGTGTGCTGTTAAGTTGTTAGTATGTGATCTCTCTATTTTTTATGGTATTAATATTTTCTTTTTTATTATTTTACTTAATTTTTTAAATTTTATATACCAACCACTTTTCACTCTCCCTCCCTTTCTCCCATCTCCCCACCTCCCACCCCCTTTCTACACGCCTATCATTCCTCATGGAGAGTAAGGCCTCCCTTGGGTAGTCAACACAGGCTGGCATACCAAGTTATGGCAGGACTAAACTGCTCTCCCCAGCATCCCACCATAAGGAATAGGCTCTAAAATGCCAGTTCATGTACCTGGGATAGTATTTTGCAACCTAGATGCCCCTCAGTGGAAGAATAAATAAAGAAAATGTGGTACATCTACACAATGGAGTATTACATAGCAGTAAAAAACTATGACATCATGAAATTTATAGGCAAATGGAAGGAACTAGAAAAAATTCATTCTGAGTGAGGTAACCTTGACCCAGAAGGACAAACATGGTTTGTACTCTCACAAGTGGATATTAGATGCAAAGCAAAGGATAACCAGGCTACAATCCCAGAAAAGCTAGGTAAAGAGGAAGACCCTAAAAGGGACATGCGTGGATATCCCCAACAAAGAGAAATGGTTAAGATATCCTGGGTAAACTGGGAGGGGGTAGAGAGGAGGAGATAGAGGGAGGGAACATGAAAGATTGGGATGGCTGAGTTTGGGGAGGAACAGAAAGGGGGACATCAAGATGAAAGAGACTTCTTGACAGAGTGAGCCAGTATGGGATTAGAGAGAAACCTGGTGCCAGGGAAATTCTCAGGAACCCACAAGGATATCCATTTTCTTATACAGGTACTGGATTCTATGAATTTGTCTCTTCGACACACCTTCATTGTATGCTATATGGTTGGGTATTTTGTGTATTCATCTTCATTCAATTCTAGGGAGTCTTTGATTTCTTTCTTAATTTCTGTCTTGACCAATTTTCTTTCAGTAGTGAATTGTTCAGTTTCTAAGAGTTTGTAAGCTTTCTGCTGCTGTTGATATCTAGCTTTAATCCGTGGTGGTAAGGATAGGATACAGGAAGTTATTGCCATTTTCCTGTATCTGTTGAGACTTACATTGTTTCTGACTATGTGGTCAGATTTGGAGAAAGTTCCATGAGATGCCAAAAAGAAGGTATATTCTTACATTCTTGAGTAAAATGTTCTATAAATATGTGTTAGGTCCATGTCTTAGTTTGGGTTTTTATTACTGTGAAGAGACACCATGACTGTGGCAACTCTTATAAAGAAAACATTTTATTGTGGTGACTTGCTTACAGATTTAGGGATTCAGTCCATTATCATCACAACAGATATCATGGATAACATGTAGGCAGATATGGTCCTGGAGCTGATAGTGCTGTAATCCTCCCCATAAAAATAAAAATCAAAAAGCAGATGACATACTTCCAACATATACTGGTACAGGATATACATAACTGTTCCAAAACGTAGGAAGAGGAGCACAGTAAGGAAATACTAAACCAAAGCAAGACCAAAACCCAACTGAGCAAACTCCAGACTCTGCATCCTCACATAGAAACACTCTTCAGATCTCCAACTCTGCTCAACATTGTTGAGTGCAACATACTTCTTTCTCTTGGGCTCATTCCACTCCCTGTTAGCAGATCTCCTCCACAAGCATCCAGAGACTCTAGCTTCTCTAACATCTTGGGCTCTTCAAGTCAACCCAGGCTTCAAATTTACAGCTTCATGTAAAGATTTCTCTACAAGGTCTCCATTCAGGGATATCCCTGCCACATGCTTGGTCTCAGTAGCTTTCTTTAGGTGCAGAGGCAAATTCCATAATCTGTATTTTCTATCCTCAAATCTAAAGTCAGAACCATGGTGGCTGAAGCTGCCTATCTTTCCAATGCTGGGATTAATGGTGTGCTTCACTACCTTGGGTTCTAAGCTATTCTTTAGTTCCTTTTCACATGTTGGAAATTTAGCTGGTTGGGATCTTGCCCTGAGGTCACCACTCCCTTTATTCCATTTAACTTAGCTCCTTGAGCATAGAATTTAGCTCTATTCCACTTCCTGGTGCTCTCTTTCTCCTCAAAATTTACGTTTTGTAATTTATCTTGCTTAGCTTGTTCCTTTTCATTTAAAATCTTCATTAGAGTTAACACTAAAAATCATATAATAGAGTTTGTAGTAGGCTATTTTGAGATTTCTTCTGCCAGCAGAACTAATAAAAAACTCTTCATTTTAGCTTCAGGCAGACTCTTCAGACAGGGACAAAAAACAGTCACTTCCTTCACCAAAACCTGACAAGAACAATCCCTTGGCAACATACTAAAATTCTTCTCTTCTGTAACTTCTTGATCAAGGCCCCAACAGTTCAAATCACATTCAGCACCACTGTCTTCCATGCTTCTACTAGGATGTCCCATTAAGAAGTGCTTAAAGCATTCTACTGTTTTCATAACCCAAAGTACCAAAGTCCATATTACTCCAAAGAGTATTATGGTCAGTCTTATCACAACAATACTCCAGTCCCTGGAACCAACTTCTGTCTTAGTTTGTTTTTATTGCTGTGAAATGATGTCTTGACCATGGCAACTCTTATAAAGAAAACATTTAATTGGGTGGCTTGATTACAGTTTCAGAGGTTCAGTCCGTTATCACCATAATAGATGTCATGGACAGCATGCAGGCAGACATGGTGCTGGAGCTGAGGATGCTACATTTTGCAAGCAACAGGAAGCTGACTGTCACACTGAGGGAAGTTTGAACAAAAGAGACCTCAAAGCCTGCACTTTCTCCAACAAGGCCACACCCCCTAATAGTGCCACTCACTTTGGGGGCCTTATTCTTTAAAATCACCACAGTCCATTGAGTTTATAACATCAGATAGCTCCAGCATTTCTCTATTTAGATAATTTCAGGATGACCTATCTATCAATGAAAGTGTAGGAAGTAGGGTATTGATGCTTCCCAATATCTGTGTGTGAGGGTCAACAATGTTGCTATGGCTTGTACATAGACTACGTTTTAAAAATATTATATATCCTTCAACTGATATGTCATTTTGGTGTTTGAGGGCTGCACATGGTGCCAGAGCCATGATGGTCTGGGTGGCCTGCACAGCCACCCGGGGCAATGGTGACATCCAGATCCACCTGCTGCCAAGAAAAGTGTCTGGGTCCATATTCCTGCTGCAGCTGGGGTCTGTGCTGATGTCTGTGGCCCATGGCACCTCAGGGGGCCATAGGAACCATTCTTGATGAAATCAGAGGGCCATGCTGAGCAGGCCCACCCTTCACTGGCTATGGGAGAGCTGGCCATGCCCCTTGCTAGATGCAACAGCAAAAGAACTGGCCCCAACACTTACAGGGGAGCTGTACCAGCCCCCCACCCTAGCACTCAAGAGAGATGGCCTTACCCTTCACCATTGGCTAGGGAGAATTGACACTGATATCATGGGCATAGCAGAGCTGGTTCTGCCACTTGTAGCAGGAATCTTAACAGGTCTTATTAATAAAATCAAACCTGAGGCCAGTTATTGGGGTGACCACTAAAAGATGAGAGAGACAGAATAGGCCACAGCTTCCTCACCTTGCCAGTTCCACAGCTGATCTTGTATCCTCAGACTGCAAGCTTTTGAGTCCTCATCCAAATGAATCTCAGCTGAACTGTGATGCTCAAAGTCTGAAAGCTTAACCAGCCAAATGCTTCCAGTTTCTGGTCTTCACGCCTTATGTATCTTTCTACTTTCTATCTTCATTCCCCTGGGATTAATGGTTCACTTTCTTGGGATTAAAGGCATGTGCCAACAAGCCTGGCTCTTCCCAATGTGGCCTTGAACTCAGAGATCCAGAGGGATTTCTGCCTCTAGAATGCTAGGATTAAAGGCGTGTGCTACCACCGCCTATCCTCATGTTTAATATTGTGGCTGTCCTGTTCTCTGACCCCAGATAAGTTTATTAGCATGCACAATATTTCGAGGAACCCAATACCACCACAACCACTCACCTGAGAGGGATGGCCCCAGCGGCCTGGACTGATGAGCTCATCTGATAGCCATGCCCACAGCCAGGCCTGGGGTTGGCCCACCCTAACATCTACCTAAATCTAGAACCTGTTGGAACTCATGAAGGGACTGGTCCTGGGTAATATTAACAGGATCTCCATGACTCAGGGTATTCATGGGATATCTGACAGAAACTTCAGTGAGGATCCAGTGATCATGGTGTAACCAGAAACCAGAGGCCTTGATCAAGACCAATGACTCATTGCAATGAACATTTACAAGTAAAACTGATTGGACACACTGCGGCTCCAGGATGAATGAAGAGGTGTTGAAGAGGCAGGAAAGATGGAGGATTGAAGAGATTTTTTGTTTTGTTTTGTTTTTGTTATTATTTGTTTGTTTGCTTGCTTGTTTTGTTTTAGTTTGTTTTTGTTTTTGTTTTTAACTTTTCTTTAGGGGATGCTGCTTGGCTGAGGCAAGGATATGGGTTTACTGGGAGGTGAGCAGAATTAGGGTTTACAATGTGAAATTCCCAAAGATTCAGTAAAGAAATTATGATAAATAGTGAAAAAAATTAAAAAAGAATTTGAACACCAAAAGTGTTCTGTTTACTATATCTTCTATTGTTTGATTCCTTTCACTGAGACCTTTTTTTTAGCATTTAGATTTTTTGTGTTATTTAACTTTTATGTGCATATATAATTACCATAATATGACATTAGGCATATCTTTCAAACTTATTCATGATCCTATGATCAAGAACATCAAAGATTACTAGACTAAATAGAGTAAACGTGTGTATGTGTGTGAGAGAGACACAGAGAGACAGAGACAGAGACAGTGACTTGTAACATCGCATAGTACTTTAAATTTCAAAATGACCATGAAATGTTCTATTTTCTCCAACTAAGGGGGTTGGAAGTTTTTTGGGGTATAGTAGTCTGGGCTGGCACCTCTCATCTCTCGGATTCTTCAGGACATCTGCCCAGTCCCTTCTGGCTTCTAGAGTCTCCATTGAGAAGTCAGATGTTACTCTAATAGGTCTTTAAATGTAACTTAGCCTTTTCTGCCTTGCTGCTTGTAACATTCTTTCTTTTTCTGTGCATTTAGTGCTTTAATTATTATGTTTCAAGGGGAATTTTTTTCTGGTCCAGTGTATTTGTTGTTCTGTGGACTTCTTGTACTTTGATAGGCATCTCCTTATTTAGGTTACGAGAATTTTCTTCTATGATTTTTATTGAAAATATTTTCTGTGCCTCTGACCTGAGTATCTTCTCCTTCCTCTATCCCTATTATTTTTAGATTTTTCTTTCATACTGTCCTAGATTTTCTGGATGTTTTGTTCCTGGAGATTTTTGAGTTAGACTTTTTCTCTGACTGAGGTATCCATTTCTTCTCTCATGTCTTTAATGTCTGAGATTATCTCCTCCATCTCTTGTATTCTGTTGGCGATGCTTACCTCTGAGGTTCCTATTATAATTTCTAGATTTTTCATTTCCAGATTTCCCTGAGTTTGGGTTCTCTTTATTGATTCTATTTCTACTTTCATTCTTTTGAGGTGTCTTTATTCATGTCTTTCCACTGTTTGCTTGTGTTTTCATAGATTTACCTAGAGGTTTTTCATTTCTTCTTTAAGAACCTCTATCATATTCACAAATGATGTTTTAAGGTACTTTTCTTATGCTTCAGCTATCTTAGAATATTTAAGGTAGGGTTGCTGGCCTCTAGTGGAGACATATTGTCTTGGTTGTTACTGATCGTGTTTTTACACTGATGTCTAGGCAATCTGGATTGAGGATGATTGTAATTTTAGGTGTTGATATATGGTCTTGCTTTTGTTGGGTCAGTGTTTTGTTCCTTGGTTTCTGTTGCCCTCTCTGGTTTTTAGGAGGCTTTGGTGGCTGTGTGTTTCCCAGTAAGGGGTTCTTGGATCTTGCCAGGTGTGACCAGTGGCCCTGGGAGTTCCGGATACAAAGTGTTTCTAGGTTTCAGAAAATGACACTTAGGAATGATGATGTGCTGGTGGGGACAAAGGGGTTCACAGGAGGGAGGAAAGCAGGATGTACCACTAAGATATATTTAGTTCCCTAGAAATTGGGGTAGAGAGTAAGGAGAGGTCACAACAGGTAAATTTGCTAGAGCTGGGGATGAGTCTGGGACTTTGGATTGGGAGGATTCAAGGGGGAAAGAAATGGGAAGCCTGCCTACCTGCTACTTCTTTGGGCTAATTGCTTCTCTGGAAGCTTGACTGGCAGGTTACCAGGGAATGCCTGCTGGAGATGGGGCCTGGGACAACACATAAGTGTAGGGGAAGGTTGGAGGAGGAGATCTGCCTGATCTGCTGGAGATAGGGACAGAGTAGAAGAGGAGGCCACAGCAGATGTTCTACTTCAGATCTGGGGATGAGTCTAGGGGACTGGATTGGGAGGAGAGGAGGGAGAAGTGAAAATCTTCAGTTAGTCTGCCTGCTTCTTTCAGTTGTCAGTTTTTAATGACATGAAACTTCTGACTTTCTTAAAGTAATCACATCTCTCTGTTATAATATCCCTCACTCCCTCTGTACTGCTTAATACACTCATATGATTATGTTTTTATCAGTATTTACCACTTCTTTTCTAACTCCTTCTATGATTGAACTGTTTACTATTATATTCCTAGCACCCACAAGAGAGCTTGGCATGAAGCAAGAATCTCTTGTTTACTTAGCAATTTAGCATGCTGAAATAATTTCAAAGTACAGAACGTTATTAATTCGATGGAACAGTGACACACGCCTATGTTGTCAGTCTGAACAGTGTATATTTTTAAGTAGACTTTCCTGGCTATTTCAGGAAGCAGAGTCCAGCAAAGCAATGTAATGATTTAAGTGAGAATGTGATGAATAAGAATAAGATGGGGCCGGAGAGATAGTTCAGTGGTTAAGAAAACTCTTGCTCTTCTGGAGGATCAGAAATTCATTCGCAACACCCATGTGGTGGCTCAGAACCCTGTGTAACTCTAGTTTCAAGGGACTGAAGGTCTTTTCTTACCTCTGTGCCTAGCAGGCATGTGCCCTATGCAAAAACTCAATAAAACACATAAAATAATATAAAATACATTTATATAAAAGAATGGGACAATAAGAAAGCATCATATTTCCACATTTATTTAAAATATTTTCTTGTCGTGATTTCTGTAAACAAGTTTGTTGTAGCTCACACCTACTTGCTTTGAAGAGGAAGATTTCACGAGTTTGAAATGGTATACTCATCTCATGTTCTATTAGTTATTGTTGTTTTCATTTTCATTTATCAATGTGTATACACTCTCTGCGATTTCAGAATTTCTGATTTGGTGGATTTTGTTTCAATTTGAAAGTTCTTAGCCAATATTACTTAATTATATCTTTCTTGTTTCTTTTTCTTATTTCCAGTGTGCTGGGAGCTTCGTTTCTTCATGCTATTCCATGCTCAGCCTGCAGCAATTTCTTGAAAGTATTATGTTTATGTTCTTACCAGTTATGAGTTTAGGAGCTTTTGCTCAAAGAAAATCAAGGAAACAGACTATTGGTTCACATAACAATTTGGAAGAATGTCAAAGGATTCTTAGTAAAGAAAAAATGCATGGTATGTGCTTTGGGAAGACACTTTATAATTTCATTTTGAAGTTGAAAAACAGGTAAGATGAGGACATGGACCAGTAGTCACAATACTACTTCCATATTTAGCACAGAATAGACTATGTGTTCTAGATCACCTCATCTCATTTTGAATTGATGTCAAAAGTAAGCTCTCCAACCATATCACCGACAGCTGCAAGTCTGACTTTCGGGTAGACTGAGCTATGTGAAGGTCAGGTGTCAGGAAATTGCCAGGACAGTATTCAGAAATTGAAGGTGCAGATGTCATCAACTCAAACAACACAGAAGGTGGGAGAAATTACTGATTTATAGTAGACTTTACAACAACACCATCAGGAACATGATAGGAACTGTTCTGGCATTCTGGAGCTGGGGCTATAATACAGTGGTAGAACTTTCACCTCACATATAAGGGTGTTTTAGGTGCACAGCCAGCACTGCAAAATAAATAAATATTAATAAGTCAGCAAAATTTGTAATAGGAAGAACTCCCCCTCTGTGTCAGTTCTGGGAAATTTATAGAAGAATAAGAACTGTAAAATCTAAACACATTCCTTTTCTGGGAGAAAAGACTGCTAGTTAGTTTCTGGTCCTCAATATTTATGAGGCCAAGTTTCTCTGGGAAGATATAGCCTAGAATGTAGACATGTTCTGTGACCTCAAAATTAAGTCTTAGACTTTTAATGGACCCATGTCCTTGACCTGTTTTCTCTCAAGTAGTTCTTAGTATCTTAAAAATCCAGTCTTATTGCAACTTGTTATACCATGTTTTGTTGATATCCGTGGGAGACCTATCCTTCCCTGAACAGAAATGGAGGAAGAGTGGATTGGGGAGAGTGGGAACAGGGGCTGGGATGGGGGAAGGACTGAGAGGAGAGGAGGGAGGGGGAAACTGTGGCCAGGATGTAAGATAAAATGAATAAATAAATAAGTCTTTCATTGAATTCCCATCTCTCTGTTTTGCCTTATTTTTTAAAAATCATAGCTCTGAAAATACCCATGATAGTAATTTTAAATCCCTTTCTGATAGTTCTAGCATCCATATTACACTTGAGTCTGATTTTGATTCTTTCTCTTTCTTCCTTTAATTTTAGCATTTGAAGATGATCATTTCCAGTATCTCAAAAAGATCAACATTCTCATATTTGTAGTTTAGCTTTACTTAATTAATGGGGCTTAACTAAGATTTATCCTGTAATATATGACTTCTGGTGAATTCTGATCATTCATATTAGATTTTTTTTCATATCTCTGTCTCTTTTACCTGACACACCATGAGTCTATGAGTGTTCAATAGCTTTTAGTTGTTGCTTAAGTCTAAGGCTAATTAATGAATTTGGGTTTTTTTTTTGTGATATTTCCAGCTAACAGAAAAGGGCAAACTATTCTTGAAAGTGACATATATAAAATGGGGATGGCTATTTAAAAAGAATACATTGATGAGTCATCATATGTTAGACAAGAGCGCAGGAACATGGTGGTTGCAATACCGAGCAGAAGGAACTAAACACAGAGAAGCAGGAAGGACGCAGGTAACAAAGGAAGCACTGGTCATGTCTTATGGGATGAGATCAAAGGAAACAACATAGGCTTAAGTGAAAGCTTATTGTTGGATTTGCAACTGAAGAACATTGTGGAGGAGGTGGTTGCACTAGAAGTCATAGATAAGAGATGACTGTTGAGCTCCCCCTTAGAACATAATTTGCATGAAGTTCATTATTTGGCCCCTCATATTTGTCTGAAGTCATTACATTCCCCAAATGCTAAATCATTGCTCAGTTGTCAGTTAAGAGCACATGGTCCAGCATCACCTGGCAAGTATTTGTGGGTGCTCATTTTTGTGTTTGCATGAAGTAATGAAAGATAAATCAATGCACTGGATTATTAATTTGGACAGTCTCATTTATTATAATATGGGTCATATTAGGTACATAGTCCTCCCATTTGAAAAACAGTAAGTGGCCAGAGATTTTACATGAAGGAAAGATAAAAGCAAGTCACAATGTGAGAGGAAGTTTGCATTAACTCAGACACAGTGCAAACAAGAAAAAGCAAACGTTCAGATAGAAACAAAATTCCTGGGGGTTGCAATTTTAATCCTGGCTCCTCATCGTTGTTGTTCACTGGAACAAGGAGGCTACTGCCCTCCTTGTGCAGAGCAAGATGGACGACAAGTGCCAAACACGCGGGTCCCTGGTTGGCAACTACCAGAGACAGGCCGCAGAGGTCTGAAGCTGTTTGACACAATGTGAATGGTTTGAGGGCCATAAGACATACAACCTGAAGGCCTGCATCCATAAGGGACGATGCTCAGGGGTCGGCAGCTGCTGGATACACAGGGGATTGGGCGATAGCCACCAGACACGCAGCCCACCGGATGGCAGTTGTTGAAGAACGGACTCACTGGCCGGTAGCTGCTAGACACATAGCTCACAGGCCTGCAGGATGCTGGGAGGCAGACACCAGAGATGACAGAAGCAGGAAGATAGCCAGAGCCCTGGCAGGGTCTGGGCACATAGCATGCAGAAGTGCAACAAGAATTTTCATAGTTGCTGGCTTCATGGCTGGCTGGCTGGCCACTGGAAGGTTCTCCAAAGGTCTCCGGGCAGTTGTCCATGAACCAGGTATGATCTTGGCAGTTGCTGGGTACACAGAAGACCTCTCCACAGTCCATGTTTGTAGAACAGAGGGCAATGGAAGGGGTGGCTGGGATATGGCAGGAATTTCTGAGTGATCCCGAGTTGCAGTTTCCTGAGCAGTTGGTACGGCTAGGCATGGTGAGTGTCAGAGAGTGTTGGTGGTCAAAGAGAAGACGAGAGCAGCTCAGTGTGATTCTGACATTCATTCGACTTGTCCCTTTATATATTCTCAGAGGGTGGCAGTTCTGTATACAGACTCATCTTCCTTGTTGTTTGAGGCTGCATCTGAACTCTATTATACCCAGGAAGTGGGGCTCCTACCTCTCATAAAACTGCATGGTCTCTGCAATACCTTCCATTGATTGAGTATAACTATAAATCAGTGTGACTGGATTTTAATAGGGGCCTTGGTAAAGTTACACCAACCCAAACAGACATGTTAGAGGGCTATGGACTCAGTCTAGCTCTAATCACTGGTGCACAAACATTTTTCTTAGCATTCTCTTTCAGAGGAATTGCCTCTGAAAGATGGAAGCAACCTACTCTGAATAATGACAAGTTATACATAACTCACTGAGATGTAAATTCTATTCTTTTTGTACATTGAAAAAAAATTCTAGGAAGCAAAAGGTTTGGAAAGAAACTAAAAAAATTTTAACTTTTATGATCAAAAGAATTTTAAAGGCCATGCTGTGAAAGACTCTTGTGTATTTTCCTTGATTGTTCCATCTGAACATAAAATGGTTTTGCCTGAAAATACATTATTTCAGAAAATGAGTGCTTGCTTCATTAATTTCTGCAAATGAATAAACAGTCATTGAGATTGTGTTTTGTCTGTGGTACTTTTGAATATAGGTAATGAGGTCGAGTTCAGTTAAAATGATGGATTACAGTTTGAACAAGGGCAAATAAGTAGAATTCCAAAAAGAAGGTTGGACAAAATGGTATTTATCATGAATTCAACAGGCTGTATGTGTTTCAATGTTATTCATACTACCACTGAGGAATATCTTTCTGGATAAAAAAAGAGCCTATTATGATGACCATGACAATATTGTGTTTTATTTCCCATATTACATCTGATCACAATTTTCAAAAAGGACTGCATGTATTAATTGGCACAAATAATGACAGAATACATGCAAACTTTCCTTAGGTTTGAGTACTTTGAAGTCTACTTAGAAACTTGTATGCCTCTACAAACTTGTTTTAAATGCATGAAAATGGTCAGCTTCCACTACCCCATTGCGTTTTTCACCCACTGGCATATCCAGTAACTCCAGCGGCTATTTTAATGGGAATTTAAATTATCTGTTGAATCTCAATTCCATCCCCTTTGGCTAAAAATTCAATTTAAATCACAGCACTTTCTCCTATTTTAATGTTCAATGGTTATGGCCACACTTATCAAGTCTCCCTATGCCCAGGAGAGTAGAAAATATGAAATAGTACGTTAGTTTCTCTACAGCAACCCATGTCTCTTTTACCAGAAAGGTTATGTGTGATGATGAAGTCATATAGACTCTGAGGTCTTATACACCTATGATAAATTTATCTCAGAACATGAAGTCAGAAGCTACTAGTCTTTAATGGTTTGTGCCTGATGTGATTAAGGAACCCCATCCTAGGACCACATCACTGGATATTCTATACAAAATGGCTAGAGTCTTCTACAATCTTGGACACATATGCTGAGTATCATTAGTAATAGGGACATTCACGTTCAGGTGAATGTTTATCACATTTATGTTTAGATGCTTTTTAAATGTGCTTATCTTTAAAATAACCAAGAGCCAAGCCTGTGTCATCAGTGTGTCACCAAGGTGTATATGCGTGCATGAGTTCCATATGTATTCTATGTATGCATGGTGCTTTTTTCCAAAATGGAAGTGTTATGGAATTAGGAGTAATGGCCATTTAGTCAGCACTTACTCTATAACATACCTGGTGGCATAGACATGCATAGGACTGCTGATAATTCATCCTTAGAAATTTAGAAGACAAAATTTTACTGTTTTAAGTATTAATATCAGAAATATAGAACATTAGAGTAATAGACATAAAGAAAAGCATATAAACAAAATTTCCTTTTATCTCCAAACATTTTATTCCCATAATATAATATGGCATCATACAGAAATGAATTGATACTATCATCTAATAACTGTATAAATTTGGGCATTAATTAATTTATGTGTCTTCTGTCAATGTCAGTACCACTTTTACCTACAAATATTCATACAAAATCCCACAGATTTTCAGAAAACACAGAGTCCTGAAAGTGATTTCTATAGACTGAATGATGCTATTTCATAATGGCTATATTACTATAAGGTCTTATTTGGCCCAAGTAAGGCTCCCATAATTTACAGATAGACAAGTTCATATGATCCTATATTCCAGAGTCCAAGAAAATGAGGAATCATGTAGTCTCCAAGATGAATCCACATTGAGGCTTTACTATCAATGAATTGGGGACCTTACCACTCTTACTTTATAGAGAACATTCTGAATATTTCTGTCTTGGCCAAACAATCCTCAGCACATTCAACAATGAAGGTTTGCCAGTAAGTGACACATACTCATTGTTTCAGCCATTTGTTAGTTTAGAAAAATATTTATCAAGAATCCAAGATCTATACCACAGGATGAGAGAAGCAATGACATGAGATGATAAAAGTGATTCTTGTCCCAAGTAGACTTCTCTGGTGGACCAGCCACAGTAGCAGCGCTTCATATACCCCATAAGTGATGCACAGAGTATGCAAGTGGAATCTGCTAACCTTGACTACAAGTTGACATATTCTGCTAAATTTTATGGATAGAAAGAAATGACATGGGAATCTGGAAAACAGAGAAACAATTCATTGGTAGAAAAAGACAAATACTGGAAGAAAATTGACAACACAGTTCTTTCAGAAGAAGTTTGCAACAGTATCACTAAATTTAGATTAGATTGCTGGATGTCTTAGTATTATTAGGGAATGAATTAATGTTCTGTTCTAAAGAAATGACCAAGCATATGTTTGCTGTGGGATGTTCTGGATGCTCTGAATGTGTTCCTCTGATTGGTTAATAAAGTGCTGATTGGCCAGTAGCCAGGTGGGTAGTATAGGTAGGACAAGCAGAGAAGAGAATTCTGGGAAGTGGAAGGCTGAGGCAAAGAGATGCTGCCAGCTGCTGCCATGATGAGAAGCAACATGTTAAGATGCTGGTAAGCCATGAGCTATGTGGCAACTTCTAGATTAATAGAAATGGGTTAATTTAAGATATAAGAACAGTTAGCAAGAAGCCTGCCACAGCCATACAGTTTGTAAGCAATATAAGTGTCTGTGTATTTACTTGGGTCTGAGTGGCTGTGGGACTTGTGGATGAGAGAGATTTGTCCTGACCATGGGCCAGGCAGGACTGGAGAAAACTCCAGCTACATCTGTTTTTAGAAAGTGATGCTAATAGTAAAGTGTGTTTTCACATCTCCAAGATTATATTTTTCATCCATCTTCTGATTCTGGAATCTGTGCTGTCATCTACATTGTATCTTGTTAATCCCTTATTGCCATCTGTAATTCTTAGCCCCACTGTCTCCTGTTTTTACCTGTATCCTGTTGTACTTAGAATTACAGTCTCCAATCGTCAGCTAAAAAAAAAAGAACTACATTCCCAAAGTTAGTTATGCCATGAAACTCTTCCCCAAACCATCACAATTTCCAGTTTCCCACATACAACAAGCCAGGTACTTGGTCTACCCTGCTCTGCTTCCAATGAGTTTCATAGACATTCTTACTTTGCCTGTTCATGTCTACACTCACATCACTTCCTCTTCCCATGTCTTCTGCCAGATTGACATGCTCATCCAGCCCTTGGGAAAAACTCCAATTTTATTGATCTGGAATTTAAGTAATTTAACTGCTTTTTCATAATTACTTCTCAGGCTGTTCCTGCCAAACTAGATTACTCTAGTCTTTAACACCATGTAATTACCATTACTTAACATCACTTAAACCTTTTACAAACTATGTGGACCAACTCCCTGCTGCCTGTATCTATTTACCTTTTTTCCTCTGTTGTGTACATGCTATCTCTCTCTCCCAACAAGCATAGGCAGCTACTTTGCAAGCAAAGCTTTTCTCATCTTATTTCCCAACCGTAATATGGGACTCAACGTGGCTACCACTTACTGTGGCCTTCCTGTCATTACTGCATACCAGACACTATTTTATATGTTTTACAGGTATTACTTAATTTAATTCTCATCACATCCCTACTTGAGTAGGCATCATCACTATGGGGAACTTAGTCTATCATTAGTAAATATTACTAATAAGCATCATAGCATTCACAAAATATGCCCTTGGTTTTCTTCACCAAATGAAAGTTAACATTTACTTATTCAATAATCTCTTTCATGTGCTTTTTTTTTTTTTTTTTACCCTCTATCTATATATACCTGAAAACTTAGCTTACTGAAAATGTAAAGAATTTGAAAACAGGAGAAAAGTGTCTTCCTGTTTTGAGAAACTTATATTTACATCATGAATATGCACTCCCCTTTCCCTAAATCCACCTATCTCTATCTCTCTCTCTTCCTCTCTCCCCTATCCTCACTAACACACATGCTTAAAGCCTTATTAGAACTTTTCCTTGAGTAACTTCAGTTTGCTTTAAAAAACACTGTAAGAAGGCAAGAAAGCTTCATATGCTTTGTCATGATTCTCACGTGCATGTTCTAATATTTTTGCTAATAGTCACCCTAGCTTGGCTTAGGGAAGCATAACATGACCTAAATGAAATACCTTCTGTACTGTCTCACGTATGTAATCACTGAACTGCAGTCCATTACATAGTTAACCCCCTACCCAGTAATGTAGAATTTGGAGTCAGATTGTCTGTACATAATATAGTATTAACAAAATTTTGCTGTGCTGTGCATTAAGTATATATATATATATATATATAATTTTCATAAATATGTCATATATGTATATAAAATTAGTTTATATAAAAATATGTTCCATTTAAATCAACACTTCCTCTCATAATTTACTGAAGACATGAAAGATAGAGGTATCTATTCTTTCCATTCTCATGATTAAGTCCTTGAACTGTGTTCTTTTGTCTGCATTAGGTCTTTGAACTATTCCTTCATTTACCTGTATGTTGATATATTAAATGTAAAAGACTTTTATTTAAACATTTCTAGGTTTTTCTGAGACAAAACTGAGAAATAGAAACTGTATGTTTACATACATGTAGTTAAAGTTTACAATATGATGGTCTTTTATTACACATATACATTGTGAAGCTACTATAGCAATCAAACAAATTACATTCCTACCACTTCACACAGTTAGTATTTGTGTTTCTTTTCAAAAAACTATGTTTTAAGAATTTCATAGATGTAGACAATGGTTGTGATCATCTCATCCCTGCTTTCCCTTGCAGTCTCACAAAACTCTCTCATAATGCCCCCAACCTTATGTCCTCTTTTTTGTTGTCTTATTGTGCCCAGTTAGAAATGTCTGCATGGTCATAAGTGTGGAGTCATCCACTGAAGCATGGATAATCTATGGTCACTCTCCAAAGAGAAATGACGCTCCCAGCCCCAGCTGCCTTCAGCTGCCAAGATTTACTTATATGAACATGTACGATCTATTCATTTAATGAATTTTAACTATATTATACAGTGCTGTTAAATGATATCTCCATGGTATATGTCATATATATATAAACTCACTAAGACTACATAAAAGAAACTTGTTTTTTCAGCAAAGGGGTCAAGATCATGATGGGGAAACCCACGGAGAGAGCTAACCCAAGCTAGTTGTAGGTCACTGACTCTGGACTGACAGCTGGGGAACCTGCAGGTGTGTGGCTTGGGCGGTTTGTGGGGTCATTTGCAGTGGGATCAAGATTTATCCCAGGTGCATGAACTGGCTCTTTAGAGCCCATTCCCTTTAGTGGGATACCTTGCTCAGCCTCAATACAGGGAGGAGGGGCCTCAACTTGATATGCCAGACTTTGTTGACTCCCCATGGGAGGCCTTACCCTCTCTGAGGAGTGGATGGGGTGGGGGTGGGGGGAGGTGGGAGAGAATGGGAGAAGGGGAGGGGGGAAAATGTGGAGGGTGAGCAGGAGGAATGGAGGGAGAGGGAACTGTTATTGGTTTGTAAAATGCAAAAAAAAAAAAAAAAAACAGAAACCTTTTAAATAAAAAAAAAATATATTTTCATGGTACTGGCCTCCTGGCCAAGTGACTTTGAATCAAGCCCAAGAGATGGGAGAAGACACAGAAGGGGTTTATCTCTTCCTGGAGCGTAAAACCCAGGATCCTGGTGACCCTGGGCAATGAGTTTATAATATGTACCCATTTCATTTAAGACTCTTATGGATGTTCAACAGGCTTGTGCTCAAAAGAAATAAAAGAAAAGAGGAAATTTGTTTTTCAGTAATCTATCAGTGATAAGGCATTTTGATTGGAGAATTTAATCCATTTATACTTAAAGCAATTATCATTAACAAAAGACTATTTGCATCTTGATGTTTTCTTAATTAATTTCTTTTTTCTCTTTTGTACTCTTCACTATTGAGTTAATAATATTTTCATGGCTATATACCTTGATTTGTTTTCCCTTTGTGAGTTCACCACAGAATCTTTTCATGGAGGGATTCACCATGATGATTTCATAAAATATCTCATGGTTATAAACACCTATTTAAGGTGATAATAACAACTATATTAAATAGTCTTCATTGATATAAAAAACTACCTGACAAGGAACAACTTAGAGGAAAAAGAGGAGCTGAGTTTGTCTTACAATTTGGGAAGGCACAGAGGAGGTGGAGGAAGCTGCTGATCATGTTAGGTCTCCAGCAGAATACACAGAGAAAATAGAGTTAGGATAGGTGTCTCAAACCTGAAAGCCTGAAGTCATTGGTGTTCAGCTTCCCCATTTTGGTGACAGGTTCTCTTGTTTGCTCCTATATATCCCATAGGGATACTAAGATTTAAGAGGCACACTACCACGTCTGGCATGGCATCGGTATTGGGGTTTTGGCAAGTAAAAGCTGCTTAGGAAGAGTCGTAGAACCTTGCAAAATGTTTAGTCACATTTGAAGGAATTTCAACAGATCCAATAGTGCCCATGTGACTAATCTGAGACAATATATGGCCATTCAATTTTTTTTCTGTTAATAAGAAGGGATTGAAGAGATGATTAAAATTCAATTCCTAAGAAAGAGGTACAAAGACAACTGAAAAACAAAATCCAGAGTGAGCAGGGATCTCTGCTTTAATCTAATAGTCAGCTTTTAGTTTGACACCTCAAACTGCTAATCAAAAGGGTTAACTGGGTGTGTAGAGCTTCCTCTGAGATGATTACAGAGATCTCTCTGCACATGTGCAGATCTCAAAGTATAGAAGATTCATCATTGATATAAACAGGGTCTAGTTACATTGTTAGAACTTTATCTTGGGTCTTGGGAAGGTAAGGACATAGGGTGCTCCTTTCTGTGAAGGATGGAAGGGGACTGGCAGTCCATGTCTCATTTCAGTCCTTGCATTTTCAGGCATATTCCCTCAATAAGTTTGGGAAACTGCTGTAGCAGTTATGTTGAAACTGGGCGACTAATTTTTTTCTGCACAATCAGGTACTATATGCTCTAGAAAAAGGTCAAAAGAAACAACAAAAATGCTTCGTGCTGTGTGTTTGCAACCTGATATACCCCCAAAGGAACAAATCTTGTTCTTCAGCAGAGAAACTGCTGTAATTGTGGAACTGGACCTTTGAGTCCATTCAACATTCTCTGGCATAAATATTTAAAATGTTGCTAATGACTGACTATGGTAAATGAGGTGGACTAGAAAAAAGAGTTCTTAACAGGTTCTTAAAACCTGGGTAAGCGAATCTTGAACCCCCCTACACACACACTTCCCCTCTCCCCCCCTTCTCTCTCTTCTCTCTCTACCTCTTGCTCCTGCATTAGGGCTTTAGCTACTGTAAGAAGATGATATAGAATATTAACTCTGTCTACTGAGAACATAGGAGCTTATCTTCAAATACACTGGGTGATTTCAAGGAAAAGGGCATGCAGAACTTGTGTTCTTTGGTATACGTGCATAATTAAGTAAACCAAAGAAGAGCTTTGGGCTGCTTGGAAGTCCATACAATTTTATTAGTTTTAGCAGAGATTGAAATGAGGACCAGAAGGTGACCTCATGGAAGCCCTTGGAGCCAATTCAGAACTTTTTTGTCCTCAGCTCTATGTGCCCATATTTGCTCACCAGTAAATTGCCAAGTGGATTCTCCTGGGGACAAAAGCTACATATCAAGAAGTAACAGTGCCTCTTGGGACCCTTTGAGCTGCAACTCACTTGGATGATTTTTGCTGAATTGAACCTTTGGCAAACAGAGGCAGTCTCTGTCTGTTGGATGATACTGGAGTTCTCATTAGAGTGGCTTTATTGAGTGCTGTCTGAGACTTCATGAATGGATTGAGTACAGTCTACTGAGGGCAGATTCTGAGTAGTCACTGGACTGGAACATAGAGGCATTCATCAAAGCAGTGCAGGAGAGAGACAATGATTGGATGCTGTTGGGGAAATCTTTAACAGGAGGCACTGGCGTCCCAGTCTCTAGGGCAGACTCACCAATTCCTTCTGTTTTGAATTATCTTTTCAACCATGCTTGTGGAGCAAATAGAACAACACATATAGTGTTTTCTCTGGGGAAAATGCCAGCCATACCTACAGCCTATTATCACATCCATTGGCCAGAACTTAGAAGCTCAGAGGTTCTCTTTTGTAAAACAAGACAGTGTGAACACAGCTGCCACCTGGCCCTGTGAGAACTGGAGCTCATGGAACTGAGGCAAATGCTAACATCCAGGCTTCTGCTCCTGCCATGAATAGTAACCATCTCTGTCTCTGACCTGAGTGCCTCCTGTCTGTTGCTAGCATTTGCGATACTGTAACGGGTTAACTTGTTACCATGGAAATGGAGTAACATCTGTGACTTTTCACAGTTCTCAAAGTCCCTTCCCACAAGCTGTTGCTTGCCAGATGAAATTATGAGACAGCACTCTCATCATTATAAGTACTTATTTTTGCTATTTTTGATAAGCATTTAATAAGAAACAGAAATACAAGTAGTGATGCAATAGTTAGAGCAATGTGTAATAATAATTAAAGTTATAAAGAAACTTAATGTCATCTTAAAAATACATCTGGGAGGCTTAAAGGGCGTTGACAGAAAAGGTCAAAGGAAAGGGAAGAAGTATAAACCACAGTTTGCTTAACAAATAATCTTGAGACACAGAGCAATAAACAAGCTGGTGAAATTTATATTTTCATGTATACATATATATAGAATTTGTGTGTGTGTGTGTGTGTGTGTGTGTGTGTATGTGTGTGTGTGTGTATGTGTGTGTGTGTGTGTGTGTGTGTGTGTGTGTGCCTGTGTATATGCAGAAGCCATATCTGATGGCCCACACTATTGCTTTCCATCTAATTCCTTTGAAGAAGGGTCTCACTGAACCTGGAGCCAGGCTGACAGTCAGCAAGCCCCAATGGTTCTATTTTCTCCATGCCTCCCACCTCCCCACTATCCAACACACAATAGTACTAGGATAACAAGTGTGTGTGTGTGTGTGTGTGTGTGTGTGTGTGTGTGTGTGTGTGTGTGCCTGATTTTATGTAGCGGGTGGTGAAGGTTTGGACTTGGGTCCTCATAGTTGTATAGCAAAGGCTCTTACCCAATGTCCCACCTCCCCAGCACCCCACATCTGATTTTCCTTTAGTGCAGTTCTCAGAAATACTCTTTCATGAGATTTACCACCTCCATTAGTGATGCCAGTAAGCAATCTTTGCATACTTTGTTTAGAAACTGGGGTTTTTGAAAAAGCAATGGAAGTCATGGCAAACATGGCTGAGTAGGTGGTTATGTTGTCAATATGCAAACAGAGTCCACTAGAGGTCAGCAGCTGCTAACTCCCAATCAAGCATAAGATATGTGTGTGTAAAATCCACAACTGCCCACTGTGGCATCCTGGGACATCCATTGTTATCTGATCATGAAGCCCAGGACTTTGAGCGAAGGTTTCTAAGTGGCAAGACTTAGGAAGACAATGCTGAGGGCAATTTTGTAGACAAATCACAGAGTCAGGTAGGGAAATTTTCATAAAGGCTGAGCATACTGTCTGCTGGTTGACAGCTGGCAATTCCACTCTGGTGTCTTGGCAATCATTCAGGAGCTGGCTTCTCTGCCATGGCTGCTGCTGGCTTTGCAGAGGGGACTTCTGGAGCTCCTATGGAGGAAAGGGCTATTTAGAGGACATAACAGAAATATGGCAGTAACCCTGAGGGAATGACAGAGTTTTCAGATAAGCACTTATTAAAAGACAAGATGACCTTAGTTAAGAAAAGTTCCTCCCCTGAGTGAGTGCTAGTCCCTTTTCTCTGCTGTGACCTCAAGAAATGTTAGTGATGGATGTTATAATCCTATGAATATGATGAACGCAACCCAATCAGTTAGATGGCAGGGATGATAACTAATTACAAGCACATGAAAGAACTTGCTGCATCTCTGAAATAAAGAACGAATGGTGTTCTTACATTTATAAAAATAATATTCCAACTTACATTAGGGATATTTAAAATTCTGTGAATGTAAATATGTTTATTACACAAGTATATTCCCTTAAGTCATATTCATGATCTAATAAAGGTTATTTTATATCTCCTATAGAGCTGTTAGTACATATAGTTTTCATTAAAGATTTTGTGGTTAACACATTTTTAAAAGAAGCTCATCATGAATGGCAATGTGAGGCACAGCCAAGGGAACGTTGGAATAAGAGTCATATGCTTGATTTCTAGCTCTAACTCTGTTGGTAATGAGCTGAAATGGACTTGAGTCTGTCTCTTAATGTTGGCAGGTATATCTGTTCATCTCTAGTGAGTGAAACTCACTGAAAATAAAAGTGAGGCCACATATTAAGAAAACATCAAAATAATCAACTGATATTTGTTGTGAGTACATAGGCTGTATGTATTTCACTCAGCATCTGGAGGAAGACCTTGAAGACACTTAATCTTGACTGGACATCTCTCAAGGTGAAATCTAGCTTTGGCTAGTGTTTGTCTTCACAGAAAAGTTCAATGGCCCATGGTGCAGAATATTGTTTTTTGATTGCTTAGCATTCCATTTGCAGCTTCAGTGTCTAAGAGCACTGTCCTCATATTAGAATTCCCTCAGGACTAGTCTCAAGATCAATGCTTTGATCTCTACATCCATTCACTACAGGAAATTAAACCAGAGTCCTGGGGACCAAGCTACCATCAGCTATAGCCTTAGGGACATGGGAAATCAGAAGCACACCCACTTAGACATCCTACTGAACAAATAAGCCTGAACAATGGAAATCACCTTGATGCCTGTTTTTATTCTCTCAGAAAGATATATTCTTTTCAAGGCAACAGATGCTCCAACAGTAACAGCTGGTTACTAAGGAACATTTATAATTATGACAGGTCTTAACTGAGTCTTACTATAAAACTAGCCATCTTATAAGTATGTTATAATATGGCATGTAAACATCAATTGAGCAAAAGTTTAATTTGCAATTTATTTTACTCTGTGCTATAATTTAGCAAAATATGAGACCTAGGGAAGTAAGTTTGTTCTTGAGGGTGTTAACACACACTATAAAATTAGTCCTATAGGATAGAGTATAAAAATAATAAGTACATATACTCCTGTCAAGAGGACAAAAAAAAAAAAAAGAACAAACCAAACCAAATCAAAACAAAACAAAACAAAACAAAACAAGACAAAAAACAGCAACCATAGGTGATCCAGAGATCACTTCTTACACAGTTTGAAAGGGAGTTTGTAATCCAGGTATTCCACTGCACAGTCATTTTAAGTAAGGAGGAAGTGAGTGTCTCTGAATAGTGACAGCTTGGTACATCCTAAGGACTACTGTTATCAGCTTGCCTTTGATTTTCAATCTTCTTTTCTCATTATCTTTGTCAATTAGTAGGTATTGACCTCTTGCAGGAGCATTGACCCCATATTTGAAGCAGTACTGTATTGAATAATGGAAGAATAGGAACTGGCTTAACTATTATCAGCTATTCACCCTTGAGATTTCTTTGTTCTTATGTGCAGAGGCAACAACATTGGCTTTGCCTTGGGCTCCCACAGTCTTATTAGTGAGTTTGCTCCCACAAAACTAGAGAAAGTTTTATTAAAACGTCAAGCAAATTGCTTACAACTATGCTACAACCGAAAGTTTTCTTTTTAATGTAGTTATATATGTTTACTATACCTGCACCTGTGAGCCTATGGTGTAGTGTATCCTTTATCAGGGTCAAAGGAAGACCAGAGCAATGAAGAGTGTACCACTCTTGTTACCTCCAAGATATCACTTCAGAATGTTTAATAACAGTTGCTCTATGTTGGTTCTTCCTGAAATATTCTTTTTTAGTTAACTAATTTACATGCAAGTAGAAAAATTGGAAACATTTTACATGAAAGAATTACAAGCTCTGGGTGTGAATGGGACTCCTGAATATTCAGAGGAAGAAGAGTGAGAACAAGCTGTTGTCAAAGAAAAGTGTAAAGGATTCTCAATCAGTGTCAACCAAGTCTTCTCTTCATCCCCTATGTCTACAATGAACATAAGGTTTTCAAAATAAACTTTATTTAGATAAAGTGGGAGGATAAAGTTAATGGAAAATGAAATTATTGATATTAAGACTAAAAAAATCTCTTATATTGTTCAGAAGTCTCACTTCCTGCCATATACATATCTTACCTCACACATATCATGTAATCAATTTCATATTGTTTCTAAGTTGTTTGTAGTATTTTTTAAACCTGTAATAAATGTGTATCATCTATTGCATTCATTCCTGAATTATAAATAAGACAAATAGAGAACTATACTTAGTGCTCTGGAATTTCTCTCTAGATCTTTGCAGTGATTAGCTGAACTGATAATTTTCAATGCAATTGTTTGTGTTGACCTTCTGTATAACATAAATTTTCTTTATGTTACCCTGATGGCTAGCAATGCCATGGAATTTGTACTTTAAAACCTACTTTATGTGATAAAAATCTCTGTTATATACTCGTTACATATGTTTGACAACTCCATTCATGCAAGCCTTCCTCTTTATTGGAAAAATGGGGTAATAAAATAGTGATTCTTCCATCCAGTTATTATGATAAGACATATACAGAATATACATGTTTGCTACATAGTAAATGCTCTGTTAGTACAAGCTTTGTTGTATATAGCTCATGGCACATTACTGTAAAGGCAAGCAAATGTTCTTGATAATCATTTTGCTTGACATTAAACAGAAAAGTATGTAGTTAAGATCCCTATGTTATGATGACTCTGACACACCAATGTATAGATCCCACTATACTTTCTGTTTATAAAGAAATGAGTCATTTGACTTACAAAAAGTGTTCTGAAATATATAGAATGTGAGTTCCTCATGGTATACTGAGTATGTACCACACTCATGCAGTCCTTTCCCATGCTACAGAAAGACATTTCTTGGTCTTTGCCCTGTATTTTCGGTACAGCACACTCAATCATAAACTGAGGTTGAGCCCCAAGAGCTAAATAGCAAATGAAGTGTCAAATGATACCTGGCGTATATTGCACACTTGCCACATGTTAAACACTCCACTAAGCATTTAATTGGAACTTTATCATTGAGCTGTCACAATCATCTACTACATTAAGCAGCATTTTATCCACTTTATAGTGAAAGAACAGAGTCTCTGAAATGTCAAATCGTCCCAGGGCACACAGCGAGTAATTGACAGAATATGAAATTGAGGAAGATCTAGTCATAACCTGTTCATGATCTTCTCCTTACAATAAATTTCCCTCCAAGGTGGCTTCCTGAAATCATACCATTTCATTTTCAAATATCAAAAGTCTTGTATTTGAGGTCACAAAATTCATCCCTATGAGGGACTTACATATGTTTTATGTTGGGTTACATCATGGACCGGCCCATTCTTCAGATAACATTTTTAGGGAAAATGACCAAGCTCAGCCTAAAAGAATTAGTTATTAGCCTAAAGTGATGAATATGGTAGACATGAAAATAAAGTTGTTTAACAGCCATTCCTCTCTTCTGGGTTTTTAATCTTCCCATACTTCCCTAACCATATACAGTCATTATTGAATAATTATTCTTCCTCATAAGTTATACCAACTACAGGAACACATACAAAAACAGCAGTCATACGAATTTAATTCACCATAGGTAATTTATTTGAACTTCTTTGAACTTTGATAAAATTTTTCATTGTGGATAAATTTCATCCATGTTCACATGTTGATTGAATTTAAATGCTTCCATTGATCAAATCAAATAGTACTCAGCGTCCTTCTTGTACAACTCTCTCAGGATCCATTTAAGGCACATCTCCAAAATGCATCTGAACAAATGTGGACTTGAAGAATTTAAGTTTAAGCCTTCTTCATTGTCTCAATACAACACTAAATCAGGGTTATTAAAAAGAACAGAAACACATTTTATTTTTATACTATAAAGTTCATAAAGATAAAATTCACACATAACTCTTCCATAGTCACGTGATTATAGATTAAGATGGAAAAGTGTCCTAGTTGGCTTTACATACCCTGGATATCCAGGGAAGCCCATGGTCATTTTGATTTATGAATGAAAGCCTGAACACCATGGGAACTGAAAGTGTAAACTATAGCCCAAAGCTTCTTGGAGAACACTGATGTCCAAGCTCAACAGAAAAGCAAAAAGCAAGAAGGAGCCTTTCCTTCCTCCTCCATGTTTTGTTGTATCTGGGTTATCGATGTGTTTATAATGAGCACCTGCCATGAGAAGGATCATTGATTGAGTTCAGTGATTTCAATGCCAATCTTATCCAGAGAACCCTCACAGTCATCCAGAAATGATATTCTCCCTGGGTTCCACTTGGCTTAATCAACCTGACATGTGGAATTTCTAAAACACTCACCCACAAACTGACTGGTAACTGGCAGGCACATGAGCTTTACTAATACTTCAGGCGTAATGTGTTAGCCTGCTTCAGCTAGGTACAGTGTGTAGGGGTTTTGTTGCTTTCATTTTTATTTTGGTATGGGTATTATGCTTGCATAAATGCTTGTATAGCTAGTGCCCTAAGAGGTCAGGAAGTGCACCACAATCCTTGGACTTGGGGTTCCAGATAATCTTGAGCCACCATTTTGGTGCTAGGGAACCACTTTTAACCATTATATCTCTTCAGCCCCACCTCCCCCTTGCAAGTTGCATTTATTAATCCTTTCCTTAAAAAAAAAATTCTAAAGTAGCTCTTTTCCTGGGATGATCAGCTTCCTTCATTTTTTCATGAATGTCTGGGTTTATTTACAAATCTCCATTACCTGCAGCCTATTGTGTCTGCAAGCAAGGCTGCTTGCTGCATCTTATTTAGCATCAACTGTATACAAGACGATGTATTGATCTTTCAGTGTATTGACTTTTAACCCTCACAGTGCCTCATCCTTATAGTCTCAAGTTTAGAGTTGAAAACAAAATACTTTATTGAAGAATAGTTACATAAATTTCTTCTAATCATCCAGTTGGGGTTCAAATAGCCTTCAACAAACATGGAATTTTCAACTTCAGGAAGCTTATCTTCACAGCCCATGTCCTTAATAATCAACTTTTATTTTCTTCTAGAATGAGAGACTCATTTAAGACTGTCCCCAAAGGTTGAAAATAGCCAATCTACCTAAATAAATCTATTGCATTTCAAATATCCATACTCTATTCTGATTCCAAGATTCCATGGTCTTTAAATTGAGTATGTTTGCTATCTTTGTATAACAACCAAACATGTGATACAGTATTCTGGTTCCTTCCTTACCACAGTAAGGGAACATGTTCTTTAAATTTTCAGATGTGTACTACTTTCATCACATCAAAGCATCCTTCAAAACTCTAATATAAAACTCATAGCCAGGGGATCTGGAGTGATGGCTCAGAACTTAAGAGTACTTGTTGCTCTTCCAGAGGACCTACCTGCATTTGGTTCCCACCTAAGTCAGACAGCTCAAAAAAGAAACAAAAACCCTGAAACTCTAGCTCCAAGGAATCTGGCACAGACACACACACACACACACACCTTTTAAAAATCTTCATCAAAATGTTGAAGAAAAATGACAGTGTGACAATTCGATTTTAAATAAGTCTATTTTATTTCAGAGAAATCACATTTTTCATCCCTAAATCATTGGAAAAAAAGAGGTGAGAAAAGTAAGAGTGATGGAAATAGAATGAGGATTCTAATTGTGCATTATCTGTTAAAAGACCACCAGACACTGTATTGTTATGAAGTTCATGGGGGTTAAATCCATACTTCTTGCACTTTTCAGAAGACTCCACTTCTTATTTACAAGTGTTTTGATTCAGTTAGTGAGTAAACCAAGTTTTAGTAGTGATTCTGATGTTATTGAACACCTATTGATTTCTGGTCTAGTTGGACCTAACAGAAACTGTATAGCACTTTGAGCATCCAGTATGAATTCCAATATTTCATGGATTTCTGAAATAATCACATTAGTTAATAAGCCATATCTTCTGCTAAATATTTTCATAGACCACGGCTAGCAGTTAAAGTTGTCTTTTCAAGAACCAGTGGTTATTCTCTGTTGAGCAATAAATAGTATCTTATTTACTAAATGGCTAGCATGCTTTATGATCCCAGATTACCACCAGAAATACCCAAAAGAATAAAAGTTTGTTCTCAAACACAAACACATTATTTTATATTTAGAGAAATGGAGTTCCCAAGTATTCAGAAATCAATTCAAGTCAACCATATCATCTCTAAAGTCTTCACTTACTAGACAATTGTGAACCGCCTGTCACACAGCACTCTGGCTCATAAGTGCTAGAAGATTCCACAAGTTGTGTCCCAGAGACAACATTGCTCGAGGAGTTACAGGGTTTGGAGTCAGGAACCTGACAACAGCATTGGCTGGTTTCAAACTCCACAGTTTGGCAACTCTCAGATACCGTAGACTTTAGCGGGTAACACTTGGACATGTAACTTGCAGGTTGATAGCTCTGGACTGCAAAACCCACTTGCTGACAGCTTCTTGACTGGCATGGTTGAGAAGCACACTCTGTCAGAGCTGGAGAGATTCCTGACTGGCATGTTGTTCGTTCACAGGTCTTGGAATTGGACCAAGTGGTCTGGTCAGCTCTGGAGATCCAGGAACTTTGTACACAAGGGTCCACTTTACACTGGTGCTGTTCACAAGTGGCTGGTTGGTGGGTGGAGGTTTCTTGAAAGTTGTCCAGGAGCCAGGTTCTGCTGTGCCAACTGCTGGGCAAGAAAATTCCATCTTCAAAGCTTTTAGGATTAGAGTTGTGTGTGAGGGCAGAGAGTGATGGTGCTTTACCCAAGCTCCTGAGTGAATGGCCGTAACTATGAGGCATATCCTCCAAAAACTTAATTGAAGTCAGCTAAAAAGGCTCCAGGTGTCAAATGTCAGGTTTAAAGATGAGGATATTATATCTTTGCTGGGGACATTATATAGTGCTCAGAAAGCTGGGTGTTGGCTTTTACTTTTAAGACTCCTCTGCACTCATTGCTGAAGCTAATTTGAAGGATAACATCTTATTACTGCTTTGCTTAGTTCTATATGAAATGGTGTCTTATTAACAAGATGCAAGTCCAATTGTTAGTCTTCAAAATGGCTTTCATGTGAGTTCCATAGCTGACTCATCAGGGCAGGTGAGGTTAGCCAAATAGGAGTCCC
This sequence comes from Onychomys torridus, assembly GCF_903995425.1. Classification (NCBI taxonomy): domain Eukaryota; kingdom Metazoa; phylum Chordata; class Mammalia; order Rodentia; family Cricetidae; genus Onychomys; species Onychomys torridus. Next base: position 65,858,156 of record NC_050454.1, read on the forward strand.
AATGTGTCATTCAAGCTCACTATTATGAATGTTTATATTGGTAGATGGACAGTAAAGAGTGTGGGAGTGAATAGTCAATTGAATACTGCTTAATATTCTTCACTGGAGTTTTCAGTGTACCAATCTGTTCAGGACTGTGGTAAGAGGTTGTTTAGTTATCCTTAGAAGTACAGCCAGTTGAGCCCATCATCAGGTCTTGACCTCTAGTTCATCAGCATGTAAGTGGAATAATATACAATAATATTTCTTCTCACTATTTACCAAAACCATCAAATGTGCTCAGGCCTTAGCATCCTTTTTTGCTGTACCTCTTAAAATGTTTATTTCATTTTCAGTTGTGTATGTGTGTATGTCTGGGTATGCAGTGTGTGTATTTGATTGCAGATGCCCTCAGAGGCCAGAAAAAAATATCAGATCCCCTGGAACTTAGCTGTGGTTATGGCCTGAAGTGAGTAACCCAAAATGGATTCTGTGGGCTGAGTTCAATTCTTCTGCAAAAGGAGTATTGACTTTCAACCCATGATCCATCTCCCCAGCCCCTGCTCCTTTCTCTTTATCTCACACTTTGTTAATCCCATTGACATTTTCACATGGAACTTTCTTATTCTCCCATTTAAGATGATATTGAGTCACCAGTGTATAATTTTTTTAATGCAAAATGTAATCTCCACTTTTTCTTTCCCTTTGTATGCATTTAATGAGATTCAATGATAAGGAAGATGAATTACTACAGAAATAATGAAAATGATAAAAAGATCCCAAAATTATGTAAGCAAACATGTAAGATATTCATCTATCACCTTAGATTCAAGGTTAGAAAGCAAATTTTCATTGTGTATTTTATGAATTGATATTTGAACATATTTATGTAGTATAGTGTGATAACTGGTTGTATGTAGGCACTGTATAATCATATTGGAATAATTAGCATTCCTATTCTTTCAAACATTTATTGTTTCTATATATTTGAAAACTTGTACAGTTACACAACTTGAATCATATCAAGAATTTATGTAGGTCAGACTCATCCTCCTGTGCTAAAGAACAGCAACAGAATTCCTCCTATCTAGCTGTGTTTCACTATTGACTTATTGCTCTCTTCTCGGCTTCTACATATCTACTCTATGATGACCATGCCAGTGAATTTCAACCCTTTCTGGTATGACTGACTTTTCATAAGGCAGTGTCAACATGTCATCATACTTCCCAATGATTAACATTGTTTCCTCTGTAGGAAATCTCTTCCCAAAATGCTTTTTGGGTTTTATCCTGGTGTGTGTGTGTGTGTGTGTGTGTGTGTGTGTGTGTGTGTGTGTGTCTGTCTGTCTATATCTATATCTATCATATATATATATATATATGATAGATATGAGAGAGAGTCCATGGAAGACCATTTTTCAGAGGCCCAAAGAGGACTTCAGATCCCCTGGAACTGTAGTTACAGGAATTTGTAAGCTGCCATGCATGTGCTGGGTGTTCACTGATCCATCTCTCCAGCTCTGTGTTTTGTTTTGTTTTTTAGTGTGGACAGATGATCCACTCCTACATTTTTTGCACCAATATGCTCTAACAAGCAGTTTCATACTCATAATACAGAGCCTGCCAAGGTAATTTTTATAACACATTCTATAATTTACTTGGCTCAACTAAAGAGTAAGCAGAAAGGGAATATATTCTTAGGACAGTGTTCCAGTCTCCTGCATATAGGTCTGAAGAAATCCAAGACTATCCAGGAATTCTGAGTAACCCTAATGAGTAACTATCCTTAATATTTGATGACTAGGGCTATCATACTAAATTTATAAGATATCTCTGAATCCATTGTAACAAATGGAAGTTTTTTATTATTCAGAAAAAAATCCATAAATTTGGGATCTTATCATGTTCCCCACATGAACACTACAATAAGTGATTCAATTCTTGTATTTATTTGTTCTATTTTTTTATAGTGGTTTCCATTAGAACATCTAATCAACCTTTGTGTGTGTGTGTGTGTGTGTGTGTGTGTGTGTGTGTGTGTGTGTGTGTGTGTGTGTGTGTGTGTGTGTGTGTGTGTGTGTGTATGTGTGTGTGTGTGTGTCTGTGTGTGTAGAGGATGGAGGTCAGTGTGGTTCCTTAGCCCCAACCTACCTTACTTTTGATACAATAACTTCTCTGGTCGGTCAGTCTAACAGGACAATAAGCCCCAGGGATCAGCCTGTCTTGCCTCCCCAGTTGCGTGGATTATAAGTCCATGACACCATATCCAATATTTTAAAATGTGCTCTGAGGAGTTAACTTTGATCCTCATTTGTGCATACTGTGCACTCAAAATTGACTTCTCTTTCCAGCCTTGACTCTTCTTGAAGTGATTAAATTAATGTAATTACAGTTAGAGTAAGATCCGTTTTCTTCACCTAATCTATAGTACCTCACAAGAACTAGTCTTACATTTTGTAATTCAAACTCTTATCTCGACTCTCTGCCCAATGTGCTCTAAACTGTTGTGGAATAATGTTTTTGAACACTGTAAGGATTTGTCACCTAGATTGGGTATAAAAAGCTAAATGACCAATAGTCAAATAGAATTTTTTGGGCAGAGAGGATGCAGGGAATAAGGAAGGACATGCAGGGAGGTGCCAGCCAGCCACAGATGAAGGGTAACTAGAGTAATAAAGCCATGATGCTGAAATTAAATTAATAGAAATACGTTAATTTTGTTATAAGAGCTAGTTAGAAACAAGCCTAAGCTGTTGGCAGAGCTTTCATAATTAATAAGTCTCCATGTGGTTACTTGGGAGTTGGCAGGTGGAACAGAAAATTCCACCTGCACCAAGCTCAAAGGCATTAGCTATGGCCCTTGAGTATGTCTCATCTTCCCTTTACTTAGTGTTCTTCAGATGTAGCTACGCTTTTGCACTGACCTTCATTGTTTCCTTCTCTTCCTTTTTGTGTTGCTCTCTTCTTTCTTTTTGGTGTTCAGCTGGAGTTAGTTTTCTACATAGAAAATCTCCATCAACCTTAAAAAGACCTTAGTACTACATTGATGCTTAACTTTGCTTCTACCCTACAACTTTTATGAAGGCAATATAAATCTGTATCTTTTTCACTGTCTATTCCCCAGCCATGAGTGACTGTCCCACACAGTGACTGCCAGCTATGTAATAAGATCTCCATAAATGTATTCTGAAAATTAACAACAGAATGTGTTAAATAAAAATGTGCTCAAAATGTAAGTGATTTCAGACAGCGTATTGGATTCGAGCCTTCCCATACCTTCAAGAACTGCAAAGGTTGCTTAGCCTAAGCAAATGAAAGCAAATAATTAGGCCTTTCTTTTTGTGAAGATAGGATAACAATATTTTGGAAGTCCATTATTAGCATGGCACAGTCTGAATCACTTACTCTGGGGTGATATTTGATTCACCATAGGTTGCTTTAGAAAGCTTTTACCGTGAAAAGGTCTCTATTTTTCACTGCCCATGCATAGCCCTGTTGCCAAAATGTGTGGACAAAACAAGGAATCGTATAGATTAGACTTCTTACCTGTCTCCAGGAACCAGCATTTTTTCTTACCCTTCCCCCATATGGTAAATTAGTGGGGACTCAGGCAGTTCCTGACTATTACATGTGAGATGGAGATGTGAGGTCTGTCACTTGTAAACAGGGTCATTCTATGAATTCTTTTTTTCTTTGGGAGGAAGCATTGGCTTGCATATTCTATTGAACTGAGTGCTAAATTAATGGGTGTTTCAACATGTAATTTTGATTCAATGAGCTGCTACAGATTTCAGTCACTGCAGAATTTATAGAGGGAGTTACCTGGCTCATTACTGCAGAATGACGTATGCTAGAACACTGATCACCCTGGAATTGCTTCTACACAGCCTACTAAAAACTTGTGTTAGCTTTGGAGGCAGTGATAATTATGACACATATCTTAGAGTGTTCTTGAGAATCAGAACTAGGTACTTAACTGATTATGGGGACTGGATACTGTGTTCTGAGTGGGTGAACAATTCCCTGGTTTACCTGGCCCAAAATTCACAAATGGCAGCAGGTACACAGTACCTCCTGACCAACAGAGTGTGGGAGGCAGTCAACATCTGGCACAAGCAAGCAGGCAAGAGTAAGCCAAGCCTTTTAATCACAAATTTCAATAATAATCTTAATATTCCAATGCCTCTGTTTCTTTATTTTTAATATGAGGTGCAACATCATAAATTTGTTTACTTAATTATATGAGAAATATATATGCATATATAATTATTAGATTACTACATTTCATGACACCTAAAAGTCTCACTTTTTAAAAACTGGTTAAGAGTGTTCATGTGGACAAAGTCACTTCTCATAGTGTTCATATGGGATTTATACAAAATTATGAAGTATCATAAACTTTTTTAATATTTAGGGCATTATTTGTGTCTACCTTTTTTTCAATGTTCCATTCATTTTCTTTTGAGAGGTGGGTTGTACTTTTCCATGAGAGATGGAATCTGATCTTGTCTCTATTTCTCTAGGGCTAAACATTTGGATGGTTTATGTTGATTCTGTTCTGTATGTTCACTCTGTTTGTTACATTGTATGTTATGCTTCATATAACTTGTTCATTTAAGGTAAGGTACAAAATTATTAAATAGTTAGAATTGCCCCGTATTTTACCATAGAACTGCTTTGAATTTTTTCTTCCTTCTTGGGTGTTATTCCACTAATGACTTTCCTCCAATTAGAAAGCTTTGAAAAAGCATCATTGCTCAGCAGTGTGGCAACACTTCTCCCACAGGCTCCAGACATGACTTCTGGCCCTGCCGTTGCCCCTCCTTTGGACATGCCCCTCTGCCTCCATGCATATCCCAAGAAGAGAGCCTGAATTAGCATTGATACAGTCTTCTCTAGCTGTCATGTTCTACACTTTTCCTTCAACATGTTGATGCCATAGAGCTAGAAAGGATACTGGGTGCCATCTTGATATGTCCACAAATTCAATGAAGTCTTTATTTTCAATTAAGGTCATCCATTTCATATTCAGCTAAATTCAGAAATTTTTGTCTGTACACTATTAGTTGCCATGGATGTGGGTAAAATCCCACAGCTGTGTAATAAACCATCTATTATTTGATGGCAGCACCTGAAAATAGATAAGCCTATTTCTCTTGTTACATGTTGAAATACACCACAAGAATTTCCTCAAAGAATCATTAAATTTTGCCATACACAAAAGGAGAACACAATGCAACCCTCTCAGACACTGTGATATCTAAACAACAACAACAACAAAAATGGTTTTAGGATCTGGGACATTTCAAAATTATGATACTATGTGAAATATCAGCATGTTTTTATGTTAACTTTATCTGTGTCTGTGGATAAATAAACAATTTATAATATAAAAGTGGGGGCTGGAGAGATAGCTCAGTGGTTAATAGCTTGTGCTGGCCTTAAAGAGACCTGAGTTCAGTTCCTAGCATCCACATCAGGCTGCTCATAACTGCCTATAACTCTAGTTCCAACATGATCTGATGCCATTCTTAGATACAATACTCATTTTCACACACACACACACACACACACACACACACACACACACACACAATTTTAAATAAAATAAATTGTAAAAATGAATATAAGTGCAAAAGGAGTCCTAAGCAGTACCACTTGCTCTCAAAGGCTATCTTTAAGCATTTTTGTTTTCTGGAATAATCCTTGTTCAATTGCATGTTACTTATACCAGATTTAAAAACTAGGACAACTGGGAGAGAGTGCATAAGGTAGAGAAAAATAAAGAATTAATTAAGAGAAAGTGGAGGGGAAGGAGAAAGAAGAGGAAGAGACAGGAGAAAAAGAGGAGTGAGTAGGAAGGTTAGGTGGACCAACACACCCATAACATCCATATAGACCTAAATACGTTGGAATGTTTGTTTGGTTTTGTATGGCTTTACTGTGCTTATTTCATGTTCTTGTAGCCCAAGCTGTCCTCAAACTCCCCACTCTTCTGACTTAATCTCCTGAATGCTAGGATTACAAGCCTGTGCTACCACACTTGGCTCTACTTAATTTTCTTATTCTCTATATCCCAAACAGAATTCTCACTGAGTCAGCTACAATAGACTTGATAGTATATATTTGAAGATCCATGTTCTGAAGAAGAGATTTAATTCCTATATCGTAGATTGAAGTAATAAAAATGTATATAGTCAGACAACACCGTTTTACTGTGTGTAGTTGGAGAAAGAAAACTACCAGAGCCCCTGAAAGTTTATTCAATTCCTCAACTTCATACGGTTCTGAACCCTATCTTCAAATGGATATTGTTCATTTAGTAATCAGTCCTCTTGTGCCAAACAACCTCACAGTAATTCACAAAGAAGCTAAGAAAACCAAGCATAGCTAAGCATGATTCCTGTAAATCTATAACATGAAAATTTGAGTTTTCATAGAATTTACAAAAAAAACCTCAACATTATGAATCCCACTTGCAATGCAGTCTTAAACTTTGAATTAATATGCTAATGGGGTTCTCAAAGGACACCCAATCAGCTGGTAGCTGGGGTCAGAGAGAAAGTGAGGAATTGGCAATCAGGAAATGAGAGAACAATTCTTCCTGGTCAAAGGAAGATAACAGCAGCAAGACTGGAAATCAGTTAAGGTGATCAGGAGAATCCAGATCCAGTGCCCAGCTTGGTCTGTAGCAAGACTGGACGGTGATATAAGACACATAGGATGGGTGGCAGAATCCAAAATCTATAGCCCAGTGAAAAGAAACTAGGGTCTAAAGTCACTGGATCCACAGCTCAGTGAGTAAGAGCTTCTAGACCCATAGCCCAGACAGAGAGTGGCAGCTGCTGTACCCAAAGCCCTGAGATGCAGCATATGTGGTCCTGCAGGGGCTGCAGAAGCTAGAGACCCTTGGAGACCCAGGGCTGCTGGCAGGAGCTGTGCACCACATGAGAAGTCTGGAATCAGATGGGCCAGAAGCAGTTCCACTGTGGAGAGAGGAGCCTAGATGGCAGGTTCTGGGAAAGCAGAAGTTAGTGCTGTGAACTAGGTGGTGGGGATATAAAGACCCCTAAGAGTGAGGATAGGGTAGGTTACCCCCACAGGAGCAAGAGGTTCCCATGGAAGTAGTTTTAGGATATATTCAGAGGAGGTAGGTGTTCAGCCAAGTTCCAGCAGGCAGGATGCTCTAATGTCCCTACCTTCGCGATGCTTATATATTCTTCCCGTACTGTATGAGATGCAGCGTCATAGACCCTGCCTCTTTCCTTGCTTGTGTTTTGTTAAATGACCAATTAACTCCCCTTATAATTATTACTTAGTAATGGGGGTGCCTTGATTTCAGTTTAATCACACTTGATTTAAATCACCCACTTGAATTCTCTCTTCATATTTTTTCCAAAAATAAGGCACCCTTTAGTTTGTACCACATTGGTCAAAATGCTTATACTGTCTCTGTTCTCCACTGACTTTGATGATGTAAATTTTGACCTGAGTATGTATAGTTCTTACCAGCATTAGCAGTCATTCGGAACCATCCCTGAATTATTAGTATTTAATTTAATAAATCTTTATTAGATAAAAAATTTTAAATATGGCATGATTGAATCTTTGCAATGATGTCAACATATAAAAGTTATAAAATTGTTATAATAATTCAGGAATGAGGTCATGGAGACTGAGTAAGTTATATATTCTCCAAGAAACAGATCAAAGCAGTCATTGATACAGGTCATAGTTCAGGTGTGTCTGACTGTAAAGCCAGTAGAAACCACAATGCTTTATTGACAACTTGGGAAGCTGGTTCTTTCTCCTTTCAGAATCCCTATTGACAGAAAACAAAGAAAATTGGGTATATTTGGAGTTCTCTGGGAAAGCAATCTGGGAGAATGGACATTCAAGCTGTCTTGAATTTTTTTAAAGGTTTTTCAAGACGATGGCTGGCTGTCATGTTACATGTGTGAATTATTAGTCAGGCATGGTTGGTGTCAGCTAAGTTAAGTTGTTCTGTGAGAATGGATTGAATGTGGTATCAGTCTCCTGGCAGTTTGAGAGAAAGTCTAATGCATAGGTTAGAAAAGTTTGAAGTCTATCAAAAAATTCTAGGCCATAACCTTGTCTCAACTCATAGGTCAACACATTTTGGAGTATACATAAATAGGCACCCTAGTTTAGTGCCTTAGGTACAGACTGTCTGAGGATTGATTAGTAACAGACTCCTAACTCCATTTTAAGTGCCCTCAGCCAATACTATTCCAGTTTGCTTTAGGTTACCTTGACACATAGGAGCAATTAAGTATTCAAAAAAGATTGTGTTCAATCTGATGCTTTCTGTAGTCCATCTGTTATATCAATTTTTTTTGTGAAGTCCCCAGTTCTATCAATTGAAGACACAGTTTCTTATTTGCTTTTTGTTTATTTTTTAGTTTTTGAAGTTAACATGGAGATGCTCATTACAACCTGTGCTTAACTCGCCCTCTAGTTTAGCTTATCTTACTTAAGCAACTCAAGTCTTATCCACTGTGGAGTTAGTAGATTGTTTTTCCAGTTCTGACAAAATTCTTTGGCAAACACTTTTATCACTAGGAAAAATGGCTGAAGACTGGTCCACCATTACTGAGCTGACTACTGATGACACATACTATCAAAAAACTTGAATTTTAATAATATGCTAATCTTTGCCAGCTCAGCTGGGAGTGAGAAATTTGGTGCCTTGGAGAGTGATTTGTTTCACTCCCTGCTGAGCTTCTCTTTGTGTTCATCCTTCTAGACAGACAAAGCAGCATCAAATTTACTCTCACATTAAATGCTTAAAATTATCCTTAGTACTCTAAAAACTGCATGTAAAGGACAAATCTGGAATTCATAGTGTCTTTCTCCCTACCTGTAATTATATCTAACTTCTGATTTTAAACATCTTTTAGACTGAGAAGCACAAAGCTGTTTATTTATATGATTTGATCACTTTGCCTTGTTTCATAGACATGTTCTCGTCATCTCCTGTAGAGTTCTTTTTTCTTCCAGTGGAGTATTCTGTGTGCTGACTGCCTATAAGTTTTTGACTAAATGTGTTACTATGTTTTTTTCATTTGTAATTATTTAAATTATAATATAATTACATCATTTCTCCCTTCATTTTCTTTCCTCTAAACTTTCCCATACACTCTTCCTTGTTCTTTTTCAAATTCATGGCCTATGTTTCATTAATTGTTGTTACATAAGTAAATGCAGATGTATATATGCAAATACATTCCTAACTATCACCTGCTCAGTTTGTATCATGTTACTTGTATGTATGTTTTCATGGGTGACCATTTGGTATTGGATAACAAGTTCATGTGCTAGCTGCCTAAACATGAGCTGAGAAAAGGACAACATCAACAGGTGTAACAAAATGGACCAGAGATAGACTATCCAACATACACAAAGGACAATAGGCAACTCAAAAACACCTTTTCTTCTATTACTCTTTATCACTCCTGTTCTTCCAACCCACAGTTACACTCGTGATCAGCTCCACATTCCTTTATTAGGCCTTACCTGCAAGAAAGTTTCATGAGGCAATGCAATTGGAGGTGTTTTATTTTTGGGGGGGGGGGTGAAATCCTCAGCCATCCATCCTTATACTCCAGACACAGAGATGGGAAGGGGCAAAAATCAGAGAAAGACAATTTACTCAATGTGGTTGAACTGAGAAGAGAGACTTATAAGAAGTCTTGTGAGTTGCAATGTATTTTGGGGTCACAGACGTGAGGTTCAGGTAAGTAAAGGACGAATTAGGATAGAAGGGTGAGATTCAGAGTTATGTGTCCTTAAGCAGTCATGGCCAAGGTATGGGCTCATTGAAAATTGTCTTGGTTCTGATCCTTCAATGTGGTCCAAAGAGGTCATTATCTCTGCCCTCACTTCAGAGGACCAGTCTGGTCCACTGGAAGATGCTTAGTTATGTTCCATGACTCAGTCTCACTTTCAAGGATAATTAGACTCACATTGGGCATGTTCTATTCTGTAAGGATTTGTTCTTATAGGACTATAAAAAGACTGATATTTAGGACAATTACTTCTCTTTGTCTTCAGCAAAAGTTGTGGTGGGTATTGTGTTCCCTGAAATATTGTGTGTTCCCTGAAATAAACATATCTGGGGTCAGAGAACAGACAGCCACTAGAACAATGCCAAAAATGGTGGCTAGAAAATGGGAAGAGTAAGCCATAATAGAAGTTGGGCAGTGGTGGTGCATGCCTTTAATCCCAGCACTTGGGAGGCAGAGCTAGCTGGATCTCTGAGTTCAAGGCCACTTTAGAAACAGCTAAGTATGGTGACCCATGCCTTTAATCCCAGAAACCCAACCTTTAATCCCAGGGAGTGGGGGCAGAAAGAGAAAGGTATATAAGGCGTGAGGACCAGGAACTAAGTGAGTAAAGCATGTAGTTAGTTAAGCATTTGGTTGGTTAAGCGTTCAGGCTTTGGAGCAACACAGTTCAGCTGAGATTCATTGTGGAGTTGGACTCAGAAACATGCAGTCTGAGGAAACAAGACCAGCTGAGGAACTGGCGAGGTGAGGAAGCTATGGCTTGTTCTACTTCTCTGACCTTCCAGCATTCACACCAATAACTGGCCTCAGGTTTGTTTTTATTAACAAATACCTTTAAGATTCGTGCTACAAAAAGTAAAAGAGAGATGTAGAGTAAAGGCAGAAATATCTGGTTTGCATTCTGCTTTTAGATATATTGTGTGCCCAAGTGAGAAGCCAACACTTTTTACAACATCTGAATATCAGCATCGGCAGTCCCACTGTGTGTGCTTATGCACACATTTATTTATATACATCACATGTGCAAATGTTTGTACACATATGTACCACATGGATTTGTTTATGCACATACACACATTTACACCACACACACACACACACACACACACACACACACAAGCACATAAATACCATGTGTACACACACACACACACACACACACACACACACACCCTTGCAATGGATGAAATGAAAATGACACCTACTGAAATCCATCCTTGAATGTTAGTAGGATCTCAAGATTCAGGAAAACGACATGCATAAAATCAATGCAGTTTGTAGAAGTTCAGCAACAGTGTTCAGTCTTTATCTTTGACTCAAAAATCTAGTACTTATCAGGAGCCAACTGTTATTATTATTATTATTATTATTATTATTATTATTATTATTATTATTATTTGTTTTTCAAGACAGGGTTTCTCTGTGTAGTTTTGCACCTTTCCTGGAACTCACTTTGTAGACCAGGCTGGCCTCGAACTCACAGAGATCCTCCTGACTCTGCCTCCCCAGTGCTGGGATTAAAGGCATATGCCACCACTGTCCTGCAACCCAACTGTTACTTTTATCCCCCCCAAAAAGTATACATAATGATTTTTTTTTTACTTTTAAGGTAATTTTTTTTAGAACATTTTTATTACATTTTAATGTGCATTAGTAGTAGTTTGCTCATATCACGGTAGATACGTGGAAGTCAGAGGACAATTTTTTAGAATCAGGTCTCCAGACATTTTTTGTTGGGTTTTATTATGTAGTAATTCTTATCTTTTTTCTTTGTATGATTAATGTTCTTTAAATTTCTCACTTATCTAAGACTTTCTCTTTACTACTCATTAGCAGGAGTTAAGGGAAGAGCCTAGTTTTCCATGTCTTTATCTTGCTGATGGTTGCTTGGGGATCTTAGATCTCTAACTTCTGTCATAGGAGGAGAATTCTGAAAATTACTTCTTTTAAAAGATTCTATGTCTATCAGCATAATTTTCTTCAAGGCTCAGGATACTTATTTATATTTAGATGTTTTGTTCCTGTATAAGTCACTGTGGGTAATCCAGTAGCAGAAGCACAAATAAATGCAGGAAAATTAAAGAATCAGGTCTCTCAACCATGTCAGTTCCAGAGACAGAATCCAGGTCTTGAGGCTTGCTTAAAGGGTATCTTTTCCTGCTATGCCATTTTACCAACCATAGAATAATTTTTAATGTAGTAGTAAGTACATATGATTTTTTCCATAATTGTATTATTCCAAGATAATTGTAAGAAGTAATATAGGTTTTTAAAGCACTAAGTCTCCTAGAAAATGGATGTGAAGGTAGAGATTAGGGTAGCATTCTGTAAAGTCTTAGAATAATTTTTAGTTTGGGTGCATGAAAATTTACTTGTTAATTTTCCGTTACACAAAACTACTGATTAGGTAAACCATAATTATAAAGAGGTAATTGGTTGCCTTTCCTAGAAGTCCAAATTTAAACTCACAGTCCAGTAGCCTCTGCATTATGGCTTCTTTCATCCATGTCACAAATGTAACTCTTCTCTGTCCTAGCCAGACAATTCCCTTATATCAGACTTTCAAACATAACCAGCATGTAACAATTTCCCAAAGTAATTGTGATAATGGGATGTTCTCACTTCTGATTTCTGTGGAGACTTATCAGAGCTGCTATCTTACTTAGCTCTCCTGAAGTATTCCACGGCTATTTTATTGTCAGTGGTTTTGACTTCTCAAACTTCATACTTAAAAGAAACTACCAGTTAATTCAATTTTCAAATATCTAACATTTCCAATGAGTAGTATTCTGAAAATAGGAAAAGTTATATTATCAAAGAAATTGAAATTTGTCACACAGATTTTGTTGACATAATGTAAACAGATTTTGAGCCTCTTAAACTGAACATCATTTTTTTTACTAAGTAAACTAGAAAGCATACCTCTAAGAATTTCAACACACTCAATTTATCATGAATGCATATATATTCAAACCTGAAAAAGTCACTTATTATATTTGTTCCTTTAACAAATTAAGGAATTTCGCCAAATATTTTGCATGTCTTAATGATGCCTTTTGATGAATAAGTATTGGTCTGAAAATGCTCTCATGAATTCCATGCTAATGTTTCATTACACATGTACGACACTGTTGAAGGTCGTGGCATAAAGAAACTATTTGTCATATAGGAAAGCTGCATTATTCAGTGAGCAAGCTGTGCATTGAGGAAAAAAATGTGGTCATTTGATCTCTATTCTGGATCTTTCTTCTATACAAACCTCGGGACAAATTTTGTTTTCTCTTCACTTTCCATTTCCATAACTACTTCCACCAAACATTCTCACTTATACTATATTTTTCTAAGTGGATTTTCCAGGTTTCTATTTAAATGTTTTGTTTAAAATGTCTGACCTTAACTCATTTTTATGATGAATGTATATTTTCAAAATCACACTTCCATGCAAATGTTGGCTTTTGAAATGATGTTTGTACTCTGCTCCTGACCATACTCCAGACAAAATGTCCTTTGTCTTTTCTTTCCCATTCCAGTTACTTCATTCTCATTAGTTTTAATTCCCCCACTCAGCCTTGTAAACATTGTTAACCTCTTTCTGTTCTGAAGCATAAGTAGTATCTCCTTCTTTATGACTACATAACTGTTTTCTTCCAACTCAGATTCTCTAGCATTAGCAACTCTCTCTCTTTATAATCCCTTCTGATAGCCACCACATTTCTATCCATTTATCATTCCTCTGTCATTACCCTGGGTACTCAGTCATGGCTTTGAGCTGCCAAATACAATGGTCATTTTGCAGATGATGGCAGGTGACCATTTAACCACATCCATGCTGGTAGCTGAGTCTTTAATCTTGTGAAGGTGAGTCCTTAATTCTGCAGCATGCTCATATGTGATTGACTTCAAAGTCCTGGTTTTGGATCTAATTTTCATTAATTCCTTCTTCATTTTGGGAAGGTTTTCCTCTCAAAGATTTTGAGTTGATGTTCAGACATTTTTATGAAGAAGAGGTATGTTATCGTTTTGATCCAGAATATCCCTTGTTTGAGACTTTATCTCTGGATGCTTGTACTCATGCTATGCCTTTGAGAAGTATGTTAGGATTGCTCTCCCCTGAAATCATTAAGCCTTTCCTTACTCCCTACCCACCACATACAATGATAAATTGGCTTCCTTTGTTATAAGTTCTTATTCCTTTTATCTTCTAATCTAGAACATGGCTATTTCAACAAGGTTGTCCATAACGGTTTTCCAGCCAGTATTGGTAAGTAATGTATCTTGACAGCTAAAGGATTGCATGTCTTCCTTTAACCACAGCTGAGTAAAATATTTATCATAAGGCAACTGCATGTTTCATAACATCGTTGAATCACTCTGACCTAAGATCACCTCTGTAAGAGCACATTTCTGAGTTACAGTCAGTAAAATAGGAGTTTTGGTCAGAAGATGACTCTGTTCTTCCTTCTCCATACTTAGTCCTCAGTTCAAGAAAAGTCAAAGTTAATAGATGTTGCTCAAGAACTACTTAATATAATTGAGAAAATTGGTGGGTTTGTGATGAAGCAACATTTCTTTTTTCACTCAGTTTCTCCACAATTGGATGTTTTCAAACAGCACAGTCAGCAGTTTCTCAGCTGTTCTCTTCTCAGAATCACCTTGCCCCAACCTGCAACTGCTGCTTAGCATCCTAGCACATTTGGTCACTTTGTGCCATCTGTGTGATTCTGCACACCTGGAAGATATCCACAGAAGATTGCATCACTGACTCAAAATCCCGAGCTAGAACTGTAGGCCGTGTATGCCCCCTAAAGCATGTTGAGAATAGTTATTTCGTTGGCAGCCTTCTTGTATGATTCTAATTCAGTTATTTTGCTCCTATAATTGCTGGCACCTTCAGTGTCCTTTAAGTCATTTATTTTACCCATCTCAACACTATTTCCTTTGTATTTCTCATGGATTTATAACATCTACATCGGTCTTTGTAACATTAATGTAATTTCTTAAGTCTTAGGCAAGATTCTCTAGAGAAACAAAATCAATAGCATATATATTGATATAATATATACACCATATGATTTATATGTAATAAATATAATATATATACTATACATATTTATATACATATATGTGTTTTATGCACATGTAATATATATGTGCATTTATATACATCTATAATGATATTTATAACATAATATATACTACAAATATATTTAATATTACATGATATATTATGTTCAACATATATTTTATATTATAAATACAAATATAAATAATATATTTTGATTACCCACCTAATTAATGCCCTTCATTGTATTTACTTATACAACATGTATGGAGTAATTCAACAATGACAATCTGCACTCTGCAGAGTCAGAGGACACAGTAACTTTTCAGTTCAACAAATTCAATGTATTATTAGTTGAATCTTGTGCTAAAAGCCTGGGAGTTTCTTCAATAGTCAGTGGTTTGAGTGCCCATTGAAAAGCATCTGAGAATGGAGTATGATGTCCAGGAAGAATGCAGCTGCCAGTGATAGACACACTCTTTCAGAAACAGAAAGTAAAAGTAAACATGGACACTTTCTTTTTCTCCTAGACTACCTTACATCTACGATGTCATTGGAAGATTCCACTTGCATGGATTGTGGAATCTCCTCAGTTGTTCCTCTTAGAAAATGTTATAAAAAAAATAACTAGACATGCATCTGCTGCTGAAGCTGACAAGCTGATCAAATTGATTATCATGACTGTCTTACGCTCTGACCTCCAATTTCTGACTCTACTCTGGTCTTAGTCAGGGTTACTATTGCTGTGATGAATCACCATGAAAGAGGCAACTCGGAGAGAAAAGTGTTTATTTGTCTTACAATCTCTGTTCCTTGTTTAAGGAAGTCAGGATAGGGGTTCAAACAGGGCAGGAACCTGGAGGCAGGAACTGATGCATAAGCCACAGTGGGGTGCTGCAGGCTTGCTCATCATGACTTTTTCAGCCTATTTTCTTATGGAATCTAGCCCACAGCCCACAGATTGCACTACTCATAATGATCTGAGCTTTCTCCAGTAAGTCACTGAATAAGAAAATTCCTGACAGGCTTGCTACATCTTAATCTTATGGAGGCATTTTCTTTTTCTTTCTTTCTTTCTTTCTTTTTTTCCAACATTCAAAGTCCCTCCCCCCCCCCAACACACACACACAGGGTTTCTCTGTTTAGCTTTGTGCCTTTCCTGGATCTCGCTCTGTAGACCAGGCTGGCCTCAGACTCAGAGATCTGCCTGCCTCTGCCTCCCGAGTGCTAGGATTAAAGGCATGTGCCACCACTGCCCTGCGCGTTTTTTTGTTTGTTTGTTTGTTTTTTTTTTTTAAATGACAGTAAGAGCCCAGGTTAGTTTTTGTAGCCGCGGCTAGCCCTTCTGCCTCTGGCACGTTCGAACTTCCGGCCTTTGGAGCGGACATAGGGTTTGGTATGGCTGTGTGGAGTTCCTGGGGCCTTGCCAAAATGCTGTATACCTCTCGGCCCTTCCCAGGACCAGACAGGAGCATGGCCCTTGGGAGACTCCAGGGCCAGCTGGTCGAAGGTGAGGATCTTACCCTCCGGCCTTGAGGATACGACTTTGGGCGAGGCTGCTCACCCCGGTGCACACACCTTCGGTTCGGGCACTTCGAGAATCCGCACATCATCTGTGACCGTCCCTGCAGCCACAACTGTCTTGTTCTCTCGGCCAGGAAGCTTCATCTTTCGGATCATCCGGGATAGGGACAGAGGTGGCTGGTTAGTGTGACTCATAAATAACCTTTTCAGCACAACCTGATTGAAGGTTGAGTTTGTTCGTCTGGCCAGAAACCTGTACAGCTTGACTAGCAGCCGCAGGTAGATGATATCTTGGCTCTTGGGCTCCTTGTACCAAACCTTTCCTTGTTGTGGCGAATGTCAACACCCATGAGGCACCATGGAGGCATTTTCTAAATTGAGGTTCCCTCCTTTCTGATGACTCTAGTTTGTGTCAAGTTGACATAAGACTAGCCAACACAATACCTCAATTTAATATCAAAAGATACCTTACGGATTTGGCTCAGCCAATGCTGAAGGCAAATAAGGACTAAATCAAGCCAAGAGTTTCAAAGTCATCATTAAGAAAGTATAAGAAGAAAAGACATGAAAAACAGAAAGACTAATGACAGATTACAGTGGGACTTGAACCCATAGTGGGTAAATGAACTTTCTTCTGGGACAAAACAAAGAAAGAAAGAAACAATAGCAACAATATCTTCTAAAACTTCCAAAAATAACTCTGAAAACCAAACATGTTTTTAAAAATAAGTTGGTAGTAAAATATTGTATTACTTATTCTCTTTAAGCAGAATTACATGACTCAAAATCCTGAAAAATATGCACATTTTATTTTCTCTCATTAGTGAAAATGTCTTTATTTTGTACCAAAAATTGATCAATATTTTTAATCCAGGGATGTTATCTTAGATAACTCTTGAATTGTTAAATAATGTATAGCTTATATGCTATATAATCTCTCTAAAATCTAAAAATCTCTACATTCTAAAACATATCTGTCTTCATTGTTTTCAATAAGTGAATCTAAATATGTAACAATGAAGACACATTTACAGATATTAATATGAAGATTACTAGATCAAATTTACCACACAGAAGAACATGGCCCTTCCAGAAGTCTGGAAAGTAGATTAGAATGCCACATAGGAGCAAGCTTGAGTCCTGGGTACAAACCCAATCAGTGAGATCTGGTAAACTGTGCTCTTGACCACAATGCTATACTGTCTCATATAATATTATTATTTAAATCAGAAACATAAGCACAATTTTATGAGAGTATTGAGGAAGTTCTTTGAGAAAATCTTAAATTTCAGAAACTCACAAAGAAGGAAAAGATCCAAAAAGGTTGAAAAAGAAAAGTCAACAAATAAAGTCAACTTAAAACTGTGTTAAAAATACAAGAAAACATCCAGGCAGTGGTGGTGCATGCCTTTAATCCCAGCACTCAGGAGGCAGAGGAAGGCAGATCTCTGTGAGTTCAAGGACAGTCTAGTCTACAGAGCTAGTTCCAAACAGCCAGAACTATATAGAGAAACCCTGCCTCAAAAAACATAACAAACAAACAAAACAAGAACGCTTTGAAAAATATCCAGTGTCAGATGGAGGCCATGTTAGCTGTCCCATTTGTATTTAAACAACTGGTTACCCACTATTATCAGACCCCCTCCCCCATCTCTCTTCCTCTAGCATGAATAGGAGTAGAGGTGTTGTGATTCACAGTGAGCGTGTGGGGTGACTAAGAAACACCTGTGTTACTGAGTAAGGTCTCCCCGAGTTTGTCTCTACAAAATAAGAAATACATTAAGATAAAGTGACTTTAAGTTAAAGGGTGTCATTGTCCATTAAATTTAATCACTTTATAAACTCTGAAAGATTCTTAAAGCCAATATATAAAGCTGAATAAAGTCTTGGATCCTTAACATCTCTAGAACTATTTTAAAATATAGTAATAGTTTCTATAAGGAATAGTAATTCTGTTTAGAAGGTATATTAGCTTGTACAATTTTTCCTGATTCTGCAAATATCCTGCCCTTACTGTGATTTATAGATTGCTTTTGTAGAACTAACAAAAAATACAAAGACAAAACAAAACAAACAAAAAAACCCAAAGTTATACCAATAGTAATTTGTCATACTCAAAAGTGCAACCACTAAGTTAATAAATAAGATGTCAAGTGAAACTGCTTGTGTTCAAGTATGTAAAAGGTTAGTTTATGAAATAGAAAAATCCATGGTACATTGTAGAATATGCAAGAGGATAGATAAACTCTCCTATTTGCATCATGGAGGCAATAGCCAGACTTAGAAGTTGACCTACAGAAATTAGAGACAGACTATCTCTAGTCAAGGTGGGTTTTTTGGCAAGAAGTGGGACTGTAATTCAAGTGTTGAAACCACTAATTATGCAGTGTAGAGATAGGTATATATTGAATTTATACTGTAGAAATCTTCTAAGGAATAAAAGCTTCATTAGGGAGATTGCTGATGAACCCTGAATGGCATGTCTGAAAGTCATTAACCAGGGACTGATTTTGGTGGAACCCAGAAGATGAGCAGGGTTGATAATGCAGCTGAGATAAAAATAGACAAAAGTGACTCCCATCAGGACCAGAGGTGAGTGCCTGGGTTATAGTCGGAGAGGCAACTGCACCTGGGTCCCACCGCTGGACAAAGGCCACTCCAGGAGGACCTGACCAACTTGGCCCCAGTTTCCTGCCAATCGGCGGGCCCTGCGGGAAGGCTCTACTTTTCCAAGACTGCAGGCAGACACTTCAGTCTCCACACCCTGCCCCTACACCCATCTGCTGCAGACCCCAGCCACTTCCTGAGAATCAGAGACAAGCCCCAAGCTTCCATTCTGCCCTGGAACTCCCATCTGGACCAGAGACCAGAGGAACTCCCATCTGGACAAGAGGAGCTCCCATCTAGACAAAATAAGGAGACCCCAGGGATTTCCGGAGACTCAGAGTCCAGCCCCACAGCTCCTATCCGGTCAGCACTCTCATCTGGACCAGTGCTCCCATCTGGCACAGAACTTCCAGATGGACCAGAGAGAGGCTCCCTAAATCTGTCAACTTTCTCTGGACCAAGTACACTGATAAGACCAAGAACGAACCCACAAGGGGATGGGCAGATGCCAAGGCAGAAGTACATACAACAAAATAAAGAGCAATACAGCATCACCAGAACCTAGCCCTTCTCCAACAGCTAGACCTGAACATCACAGAATTGAAGAAGAAGAAAACAACCTTATAAGTAACATCATGAGGAGGCTAGAGCCTTATATAGAAGAAATCAAAAATAAAGTAGAGGAACAAACAAAAAATGGGAAGGACGCTATAAAAAACTAGAGGAAAGGACAATTAAAGCAGAAGAAAACAATAATTCCTTGAATGAAAATCATGAAAAAGCAAGGGAGACAATCCAAGACCTGAAGAGGGAAATAGAAAAAATGAAGAAGACACTAGCAGAAGGAATGTTGGAAATAGAAAATCTGAGTAAACAAACAGGAACTTCAGAGGCAAGTATACCAACAGAATGCAAGAGATGGAAGAGAGGATCTCTGGTGTTGAAGATACGGTAGAAGAAATAGATTCATCAGTCAAAGAAAACAATAAAACCAACAAAGTCATGTGCTGTGGATATTGCTCTGTGTAAATAAAGTTCTGATTGGCCAGTGGCCAGGCAGGAAGTATAGGCGGGACAAGAGAGAAGAGAATTCTGGGAAGTAGAAGACTGGAGAGAGACACCGCCAGCTGCTGCCATGGAAAGCAACATGTAAAGACACTGGTAAGCCACAAGCCATGTGGCAAAGTATAGACTAACAGAAATGGGTTAATTTAAGATAGAAAAGGTAGATAACAAGCAGCCTGCCATGGCCATACAGTTTGTAAACAATGTAAGTTTCTGTGTGCTTTCTTGGTTGGGTCTGAGTGACTATGGGACTGGCGGGTAAGAGATTTGTCCTGAATGGACCAGGCAGGAAAACTCTAACTACAAATGGCGCCCAACGTGTTGGCAAGAATTTCCACCTAAAACCTGAGCAAAAAGATTCTAAAACGGAGCTAAAAACAGCTTCCTAGTTGTCTTTCTCAAGGTAGCGACAGCCAGCCGGTTTGAGCTACTATGGCAGGTTTCTGGCGTGTGCATCTGACCTGCAGTGTGGCGGGAATGAGGATTCTACAAGTGACACTTTACTCTGCTGCATGGTGGATTTAGCCTTTGCTAGTTTAAAAAAAAAAAAAAAAAGATTTCTGGGCTATGCGCTGCTTTAATAGAACTGCTTCTGATAGTTGATGGTACACATGGCTCCAGACACAGAGCTGGTGGTAAAGTGAACCACCACCATGTTGGGAAGCTGAGGTGGGCGGAGCCAGCAGCCACAGAGGCATTTCAATCTTACAAAGATGGATATTACACAGAGAATCTGGTTTGTGTTGTCTTTGGAATTTTTAACTACAGAAAAAGATTTGATTGTAAAAGCTGTTGAGTTAAACAAATATGTAAATTTTAAAGGTACCTTGATTTCAAAATTTGGATATAAGGATATGTTGCTTTGGAAAGGAGTCTCTGCTTTTGTTTCCACAGATTTGTTCCAGATTAAGATACATCAGGTTTGATCAGCCAAGACCACCTGAAAGGTCTCCGATGACACCATGGCCCAGATGATCCGACATCCAGAATCGTTTCAAGGCAACTGGCTCAGAGGTTCACCCTAATGAACTACTCCATAATCCTAAAATTTTCTTTGTGTCCCCATAAGATACAGCATCCCCCTCCAGCAGGAAGTAGTAAGAAAAACTACGCCCACATTCCCAAAATTATCAAGCTGGCTTTGGAGATGGAATTGGCTCATTCCTTCTCTAAACCCAGACATATTACTAAAAGAAAAAGTTAAGAGATTTTTGTGTCCCAAATCAGAAGAGCCCTCTGGTGTGGGACAGAGAAAAACCAATATTTTTATTTAAAGCAGTTTGATTATAAATGTGATCTCTTTCTAAAAAAGAAAAGGGGATATGATATAGATATAATAGGATGAAAGGGTAGATTAAGGAACTTTCTTCTAAAGAGCAACAACTTGTTTAAAATGTTTTACATTGGTTTAGATTTTAGTCTATTGATACAAACTTAGTTAATTTTGTTGTACTGTGTGTATATTTCTAATCGTGTTTAAGGTATTATGTTTGTATAGCTCATTTTAAATTGAAATGGATAATTAAAAATAGATTAATAACTGGTCATCTATGATAATCGTACTCGTCGGCATGTTAGTTAAGTCTTCTAGATATACATAGAGATATTTCAGATACATAGGTAATCTTCAAATACTTCAAAGACCTACAGAATATGGCATTTAAAATACTTTTAAAATTTAGACTTTCTGGACAGTGAGACATGTCTGCTCCTGGCAGCACCAATTTACTTCAGAGAGGAGGATGGGCATTAAAGACACTTCAGATGGAGTTTATCTTCACCTTGGCAAAAATAGCCATTTGGGCAAGAAACTGTTCTTGCCTGGACGGCTCGATCATCTGGACATGCAGGACCCATAGAAAGGTGACCACTTTGCTTTCAAAATGGTCCTTCAGATTCCTGCTTCACAGAGGAAACTGCCAGACATTCTACAGGACACTGAGAGAAGTGACCAAGAGACTCTAGCCCTGTGGGCTGAAGACAAATGCCCCAACTTTACAAAGAAACATTAGGTGACTGTCCAGGCTGCCAGCTATCTCTGTCTACTCTTGCAAGACTCCCGAAAAATGCTTGCATCCTTCTCCCGGTTCTCAGGTAATATTATATCCTTCTGAGGTCTTTGATGTGGTTGAAGACTAGATAGTCATAATTTCCTCAGTTATGATAAAAGATAAGTTACATATAAAACTTTATTTAAGATAGATAGGATATCTTCTTTAATATTGTAACTGTAATTCTTGCTTGATAATTGTTTTGTTATATGTAATTGTACTATGTAAAAGTTAAAACCTTCCTTAAAAAAAAAAAAAAAAAAGAAAAGGGGAAGTGCTGTGGATATCGCTCTGTGTAAATAAAGTTCTGATTGGCCAGTGGCCTGGCAGGAAGTATAGGCGGGACAAGAGAGAAGAGAATTCTGGGAAGTAGAAGACTGGAGAGAGACACCGCCAGCTGCTGCCATGGAAAGCAACATGTAAAGACACTGGTAAGCCACAAGCCATGTGGCAAAGTATAGACTAACAGAAATGGGTTAATTTAAGATAGAAAAGGTAGATAACAAGCAGCCTGCCATGGCCATACAGTTTGTAAACAATGTAAGTTTCTGTGTGCTTTCTTGGTTGGGTCTGAGTGACTATGGGACTGGCGGGTAAGAGAGATTTGTCCTGACTGGGCCAGGCAGGAAAACTCTAACTACAGTCATGACCCAAAATGTCCAAGAAATTTGGGACACCATGAAAAGACCAAACCTACCAATAATAGGGATAGTGGAAGGAGAAGAATACCAACTCAAAGGCACAGAAAATATATTTAACAAGATCATAGAAGAAAACTTTCCACTCTTAAAGAAGGAAATGCCTATGAAGATACAAGAAGCCTATAGAACACCAAACAGACTAGACCCCCCAAAAAAGTCCCCTTGCCACATAATAAATAAACAACTAAATGTACAGAATAAAGAAAGACTATTAAGAGCAGCAAAGAAAAAAGGCCAAGTGACTTATAAAGGAAAACCTATCAGAATAACACCCAATTTCTCAACAGAGACTTTGAAAGCCAGAAGGACCTGGACAGATATAATGCAGACACTAAGAGACCATGGATGCCAGCCTAGACTAATATACCCAGCAAACTTTCAATCATCACAGATGGAGTGAACAAGAACTTCCAAAACAAAACCAGATTTAAACAATACTTATACAACAAACCCAGACCTACAGAAAGCACGAGAAGGAAAATTCCAACCTAAGGAAGGCAGATACACCCATGAAAACATAGGCAATAGATAACACCACAGCAGGAAACCCCAAAGAAGAGAAGTACAAACAGACTACCACCAAAAATAATAATAACAGGAATGAACATTCACTGGTAATTAATATCCCTTAATATCAATGGACTTAATTCACCTATAAAAAGACACAGATTAAAAGAATGGGTACAAAAACAGGACCCATGTTTCTACTGCATACAAGAAACACACCTCAAATTCAAAGACAGACACCTCCTAAGAATAAAAGGCTGGGAAAAGACTTTCCAGTCAAATGGTCTTAAGAAGCAAGCGGGTGTAACCATCCTAATATCCAGCAAAATAGACTTCAAACTAAAATCAATCAAAAGAGATGATGAAGGATATTACATACTCATCGCAGGAAAGATCCACCAAGATGAAGTCTCAATTCTGAACATTTATGCCCCAAACACAAGGACACCCACATTTGTAAAAGAAACATTACTAAAGCTCAATTTACATATAAACCCCACATATTAATAGTGGGAGACTTCAGCACCCCACTTTCACCTCTGGACAGATCGGCCAAATTGAAACTTAACAGAGACATAATGGACTTAACTGATGTTATGGCTCAAATGGACTTAATCAATATCTACAGAACATTCCACCTGAACAAAAAAGAATATACCATCTTCTCAGCACCGCATGGAACCTTCTCTAAAATCGACCACATACTTGGCCACAAAGCAAATCTCAACAGATACAAAACAATTGGAATAACCTCCTGTGTTCTATCAGACCACCATGGTTTAAAGTTAGATTTCAACAACAGAAAAAACTACAGAAATCCTACAATCTCATGGAAACTGAATCACCAATGGGTTAAGGAAGAAATAAAGAAAGAAATTAAAGACTTCCTAGAGATCAATGAAAATGAATACACCACATACCCAAACTTATGGGATACTATGAAAGCAGTGCTAAGAGGGAAATTCATAGCACTGAATGCCCACATGAAGAAGCTGGAGAAATCTCACGCTAGTGACTTGACAGCACAACTGAAGGCCCTTGAACGGGAAGAAGCAAAGTCTCCCAGGAGGAACAGATGCCAGGAAATTATCAAATTGAGAGCTGAAATCAATAAAATAGAAATAAAGAGAACAATACAAAGGATTAATGAAACAAAGAGTTGGTTCTTTGAGAACATCAATAAGACAGAAAAGTCCTTATCCAAACTAACCAAAAGACAGAGAGAGAGAGAGCATCCAAATTCACAAAATCAGAAACGAAAAGGGGGACATAACAACAGACAATGAGGAAATCCAGAGAATCATCAGGTCATACTTCAAAAACCTCTACTCCACAAAACTGGAAAATCTAAAAGAAATGGATAATTTTCCAGATAGGTATCACATACCTAAGTTAAATCAAGACCAGATAAACCATTTTAACAGTCCAATAACCCCTAAGGAAACAGAATCAGTCATTAAAAGTCTCCCAACCAAAAAAAAAAGCCCTGGACCTGATGGTTTCACTGCAGAATTCTACCAGATCTTCAAAGAAGACTTAATACCAATACTCTTTAAATTGTTCCAAACAATAGAAGCAGAAGGAATATTACCAAACTCCTTCTATGAAGCTACAATTACCCTGATTCCTAAACCAAACAAAGATGTAACAAAGAAAGAGAACTACAGACCATTCTCCCTCATGAACATTGATGCAAAAATACTCAATAAAATACTGGCAAACAGACTCCAAGAACACATCAAAACAATTATCCACCATGATCAAGTAGGCTTCATCCCAGGGATGCAAGGGTGGTCCAACATATGAAAGTCCGTCAATGTAATACACCATATAAACAAACTCAAAGAAAAAAACCACATGATCATCTCACTAGATGCAGCAAAGGCATTTGACAAAAATCCAACACCCCTTCATGATAAAGGACTTGGAGAGATCATGAATACAGGGGACATACCTAAAAATAATTTACAGCAAGCCAACAGCCGACATCAAATTAAATGGAGAGAAACTCAAAACAATACCACTAAAATCAGGAACAAGACAAGGCTGATCCCTCTCCCCATACTTATGCATATAGTACTTGAAGTTCTAGCCAGAGCTATAAGACAACATAAAGAGATTAAGGGGATACAAATTGGAAAGGAAGAAGTCAAGCTTTCCCTATGTGCAGATGACATGTTAGTATACATGAGGGACCCCAAAAATTCAACCAAGGAACTGATACAGCTAATAAAAATCTCCAGCAACATTGCAGGATACAAGATCTACTCAAAAAAATCAGTAGCCCTTCTATTTACAGTAGAGAAACAGGCTGAGAAGGAAATCAGAGATACATCACCCTTACAATAGCCACAAATGATATAAAATACCTTGGGATTACTCTAACTAAGCATGAGAAGGACCTATATGACAAGAACTTTAAGTCCCTGAGAAAAGAAATTGAAGATGTCAGAAAATGGAAAGATCTCCCATGCTCATGGATAGGCAGGATTAACATAGTAAAAATGGAGATCTTACCAAAAGCAATCTACAGATACAATGCAATTCCCATCAAATAACCAACACAATTCTTCACAGATCTGGAAAGACTTCATATGGAGAAACAAAAAACCAAGGATAGCCAAAAGAATCCTGTACAATAAAACAACCTCTGGAGGCATCACAATCCCCAACCTCAAGCTCTACTATAGAGCTACTGTAATAAAAACAGATTGGTACTGGCATAAAAACCGACATGCGGACCAATGGAATCGAATTGAAGACCCTGACATTAACCCGCACACATAGGAACATATAATTTTTGACAAAGAAGTCAAAAATGTACAATGGAGAAAAGAAAGCATCTTCAACAAATGGTGCTGGCATAACTGGATGTCAATGTGTAGAAGGCTGCAAATAGATCCATATCTGTCACCATGCACAAAACTTAAATCCAAGTGGATCAAAGACGTCAACATAAATCCAGCTACTCTGAACCTGATAGTAGAGAAAGTAGGAAGTACTCTTGAACGCATTGGCACCAGAGATCACTTTCTAAATATAACACCAGTAGCACAGACACTGAGAGAAACAATCAATCAATGGGACCTGTTGAAACTTAGAAGCTTTTGTAGAGCCAAGGACATAGTCAACAAGACAAAGCAACAGCCTACAGAATGGGAAAAGGTCTTCACCAACCCCACATCTGACAGAGGGCTGATATCCAGAATATATAAAGAACTCTAGATGCCCAACAGTCCAATTAAGAAATGGGCTATAGAACTAAACAGAGAATTCTCAACAGAGGAAGTTCAAATGGCTGAAAGACATTTAAGGAATTGCTCACCATCCCTAATTATCCGTGAAATGCAAATCAAAATGACTCTGAGATACCACCTTACACCTGTCAGAATGGCTAAGGTCAAAAGCACAGAAGACAGCTTATGCTGGAGAGGATGTGGAGCAAGGGGAACTCTCCTCCACTGCTGGTGGGAATGCAAGCTTGTACAGCCACTTTGGAAATCAATATGGCACTTCCTTAAAAAATTGGGAATCCATCTCCCCCAAGACCCAGCTATAGCACTCTTGGGCATATACCCAAGGAATGCTCAATCATACCATAAGGGCATTTGCTCAGCTATGTTCGTATCAGCTTTGTTTGTAATAGCCAGAACCTGGAAACAACCTAGATGCCCTTCAACTGAAGAATGGAAAAAGAAAATATGGTACATATACACAGTGGAGTACTACTCAGCAGAGAAAAACAATGACATCATGAGGTTTGCTGGCAAATGGATGGATCTAGAAAAAATCATCCTGAGTGAGGTAACACAGACTCAGAAGGACAAACATGGTATGCACTCACTCATAGGAGGATACTAGATGTAAAACAAAGATGACTAGACTGCTACACAACTCCAGGGAGGCTACCTAGAAAACGAGACCCTAGGAAAGACCCAAGGATCACCCAATGACAGAGAAATGGATGAGATCTACATGAACAACCTGGATGACAGTGGGAGTAATGAAGGGCAAGATTTGAGGGAAAGAAAGCTAAGGGGAGCAGGAGATCCCAGCTGGATCAAGAACAGAAAGGGAGAATGAGGAATAACAGACCATGATAAATGCAGACCACATGAGAACAGGAATAGGCAGAGTGCTCGAGAGGTCCCCAGAAATCCACAGTGATATATCCTCTGTAGTCTGCTGGCAATGGTCAAGAGAAAGCCTGATCTGACCTTGTCTGGTGATCAGATGTCTAAACACCCTAACAGTCATCTTGGAACTCTCATCCAATAACTGATGGAAGTGGATGCAGAGATCCTCAGCCAGGCCCCAGGTGGAGCTTCAAGAAAGAGGAGGGACTGTAAGAGTGTGAATTGTTGAGACCAAGATTGCAAAAAGCACAGGGACAAATAGCCAAATGAATGGAAGCACATGAATTATGAACCAAAGGCTGTGGAGCCCCCAGCTGGATCAGGGTCTCTGGATAAGTGAGACAATTGAATAGCTTGATCTGCTTGGGAGGCACCCAGGCTGTGGGACCAGGATCTGTCCTTAGTGCATGAGCTGGCTGTTTGAAACCTTGGGCTTACACAGGGACACTTTGCTCAGTCTGGAAGGAGGTGACAGGACCTGCCTGTACTGAATCTACCAGGTTTAAATGAATTTCCAGGGGTGCCTTGATCCTGGAGGACATGGGAATAGAGGGGAGGGGCTGGGGGGAGGTAGGGGTGGGGGCAGGAGGGTGGAGGACAGGGGAACCCATGGCTGATGTATAAAATTTAAAACCCATAATAATAAAGAAAAAAATATAAAAAAAATAGACAAAAGTTTAGACAGAGTCATCTAGCAACTCTGTAAGGGAACAGTAAGCAAAGTGTCCAGTGTAGCAACTGTAATGTACAATCACTATGTTTGGCTACTCTGTTGTCAGTGACAAAGGGACATGAACACTCAATGCTGACTTAGAAGTGGATGTGCTTTTATGCTGTGGGTTTGTTTTCCTCCACAGCCTACTTTGATACCTTTGTGAATGACAACTTACAAACAAGCTTGTTCTTTGTGTTGTTGTCTAACTTGAACTGAATAGAATACCTACAATTCATACCCAAAAGCTAGTTGACTGCTTTTTGCTTGCTTTCAGAGGAGGGTTGCACATTCAAACCATTTGACCTTGGTCTTCAGTTGCAGGTTAGACTGGGACTGAAGATCCAACAATGGATGGTGAGATTCAGTTCTTTGCTCATTCCTTGCTTACAGCATTATACCATACTGGAATTCCTTTCTGTCATTCCTAACATGTTTTGACACATTATAAAGCACTTGCTTGCACTGATTATCATCTAAAACTGTATGTGTGTTATAAATGGTGCATTAAAGATAAAGATAACATAACACCATAACGTCATGATACACCATAGGAACCAATTGAGTTTTATGGAAAAATAATTTGCCTGACTCTCTGTACCAGTTGATTATGGAATGCCTCATGTAAGTAGGCTTAAATTATATCAGCTAAGAAGATGGAAATTCTTGCCCAAATACTTAAGGATGTAATCTGCTATCAAATTTATTGAGTGTGAATTTTTAATGGCTCCTTGGGGGTTGTCTTTATAAGCAGTAAAGCAAATATCAAATTATTTTCAAGTGCCAGTAAAATTACTGAACAAATAAAATAAAAAAAGCGTGGAAATAAGTAGAAGCATAGTCACATTCCCGTACCATGTGAGAGTGTACGTTGTATCTAAGGTCAACTGATAGGTAACCATATGTATTAGTTAGGGTTTCTATTGCTGTGAAAAGACACCATGACCATGGTGATTCTTATAAAGAAAACAATTAATTGGTACAGATTGCTTAAAGTTTCAGAAGTTCAGTCCATTATCATTATGATGGGGAGCATGGCAGCATGCAGGCAGACATAGTGCTGGAGCTGAGAGTGCTACATCTTGCAGGCAACAGGAAGTCAACTGACTGTCATACTAATGGAAGCTTGAACCAAAGAAACCTCAAAGTCGACCCCCACAGTGACACACTTCCTCCAACAAGCCCACATCTCCTAATAGTGCTACTCCTTTGGGGAGCTGTTTTCTTTCAAACCACCACATTCCACTCCATGGCCTCCAAATGCTTATAGTCTTATCATAATGCAAAAAATGCATTCAGTCCAACTTATAAAGTCCCCATAGTCTATCACAGTTCCAAACTTGTTTCAAGTCCAATGTCTGAGACACATGGTAATCTCTTAAATGTAATCCTCCTGTAAAAATAAAAATAAAATAGATCATACACATTGAACATATAGTGGCACAAGATGTACAGTGCCATTCCAAAATGCTGGGAACAGAGCATAGCAAAAAAAAAATATTGCACAGAAAAAAAGACCTAAAACAAGCTGGACAGACTCCAAACTTTGCATCTCCATGTCCCATGTCAAAATGCTCTTCTGTTCTCCAACTCAGTTCAGGTTTGACTGCAACATACTTCTTTCTCTTGTGCCTGTTCCACTCCCTGTTAGCAGTGCATCTTGGCAGGTATCCCATGACTTTGCCATCTCCAGTATCTTGAATTCTCCAAGGAAATACAGGCTTCAACTTCACATATTCACATAATGGCCTTTCCACTAGGCCTCTAGGAACCCCCCTGACACAGGCCTGACCTCAAAAGCTTTATTCCATAACTTCTTTCTTCTTAACTCTAAAGCCCGAACCACATGCCTGAAGCTGCAAAGTTCTGTGCCTTGCTGGGGCTGGAACATCAACTCCTTGTTTAGTTACATCTTCATTGGCTTTCTGTCTTTAACTGCCTAAACTTGGCTAACCTGAAATTTGCTCTACCGACCAGGCTGGCCTCAAACTCAGAGATCCACCAACCTCTGCCTTCCTGGTACTGGGATTAAAGGTGTGCCCCCACCACACATAGCTCTAAGCTTTTCTTCAGTTCCTTTTCACAAGTTGGAAACTTATCTAGATGAGATCTTACCCGGAGGTCATCACTCTCTTTATTTCATGTCTTAATCCATTCATCTCCTTGAGGAGATGTTTTAACTCCATTCTACTTTCTGGTGCCCTTTTTCCTCCTCAAATAATTTTCCTTGCTTGCTTGCTTCTTTTCATTATAAATCTTCACTAGAGTTACCACAGATATCCACATGACAGAATCTATATGAGGCTATTTTTGAGATTTCTTCCAGCAATGAAATTAATCCAAATTTCTTCACTTTAGCCTCGTACAGAGTCTTTGAACAAGGGCAAGAGGTGGCCACTTTCTTCATCAAAATATCACAAGAACAATCTCTAGGCAACATACTAAAATTCTTCTCATTTGAAACTTCTTGAATGAGCCCCACATACCAACATAGTTCAAATAGCTCTTAGCACCTCTGTCTTCCATGGTCCTACTAGTATGGTCCAGTAAAGCAGTGCTTAAAGCATTCTGCTGCTTTCCTAATCCACAGTACCAAAGTCCAAATTCCTCCAAACATATCATTAGGACTCCCTTTCCTTAATTAGGCTTTGCTATTGCTGTGAAATAATGCCTTGACCATGGCAACTCTTATAAAGAAAACCCTTTACTGGTGTGGGTTGCGTACAGTTTCAGAGGTTAAGTCCATTATCATCATGATTGGAAGCATGGTGGTGTACAGGCAGATGTGGTGCTGGAGCTGAGAGTGCTACATCTTGCAGGCAACAGGAAGTCAATTGACTGTCACACTGAGGGAAGTTTGAGCAAAAGAGACCTGAAAGCTCATCCCCACAGTGACACACATCTTCCAACAAGGAGACACCTCCTAATAGTGCCTGTCAGTTTGGGGGCCATTTTCTTTCAAACTACCACACTGTGTGCTAGTATAAGAAGAGCAGACACTGGTTAGAAGCCCAGCTTATATAACCCAGAGGGCTAAGAGAAGTATTTTTACAAATGGATAAGCCAATGAGAAGGTGGAATGGATGAAGGTGCTTCCAATGCAAACCTTGGAGCCCATGTAAAGGTGAAATGGGAGAAACTACTCCACAAACATGTCTCATTACCTCCACATATTTACCATGGTGTCTATGCACCTAAATGTTCTCTATCTCTTTCTCTTTCTCTCTCTCTCTCACACACACATACGTGCACACACACATCTTAAACACATATGCACATATCATAAACACACATAGCAAAAATATTTCAAAGATGGTACAATGGCTCTCAGAGTGTAAAGCTACTTGCTGTCAAGCCTAATAACTTCAGTTCAATTTCTGAGAGTAGCACAGTAGAGGTGACAACTTAATCACAAAGTGCAAGTGTATATGAGCTTGCATTCATGTACACACATGAACCATGAATAAATATGATAAAATGCATCGAGGAACTGATTAATTAGGTAATATTCATGACAAAAAATACAAAATAAGAGTAAATCATGTATTTATATGATTGTGACAATTGCCAGTGAATGGTACACACTATTGTATGTCTCGGTGGATATTTAAAAGTGCTTGGGTACTGGGGAATAATATTTAGCCATATAATGCATACCATAATTTATTTATAGCTCATCCAAAGGATCAGGTCAAGGCATTCATGACCATTCAGCCTGGGCCCCAAGTTATACAGTTTTATAGTCTGCTAGCAGTTAACATTTATAAAGGAGTTTTATATTTAAGAGACTTTCCTAGTTGCTTCATATATCATTTTTCCTCATGCTGTCCTGTGATAGAACTGTTATCATTACCTCTATTTTACATTTCTAGAAATTGGATTTTTGCAATGTTCCATAATGTGCAGAAGACAAATGCTATAATGCTGGAGTTGGGAATTTCAAAATACATTTCTTTTTGGACTTACATGCTTGAGTGATTTTAATATGTTCACTGTCAGGGCAGACGGACTAGCATGCAAGTAAAATGCAAATACATCTTATTTATATGCTTAAATATTCAAAAGAATAAAGCACAACTATATAAAGCACAATATCTCAAAAGTTCTAACAGGCAGAGAAGCTGAATTAGAGAATGAGTATGGCATTCTGATGGCCAAACATCCTGTCCCCTGGAGGACAACAAAGGAACCCGGTATCACTTACTAGTGGCTTAACCAGGATCCCACACTCATCTCTCTATTCAGTGGCTAGATATAGACCCACTGTACTTGCCATGAGAATACCCTACTGCTGCCTCCATGTGTGGAGAAGGAGTTATATTAGTAATAGTAAGACTTTATTATGTACCCTCAAGGACTCCCAATTATGTGAACACCACATCCTTACTCACCAAGGTAGGACTTCTTTGGACAATATGATTACTACATGATACCAGCTTCCAGGCAATGTGTCTTAATTCCATACCCATGTAAGAAAAAAATTCTATATACATCAGACAAAGAGTCTAAAGTGGTGAATATTTTTATTGGAGTTTAGAAAATTATGACTAATGAAAATTATGGCTGCAGGTAGGTAATCCATGTTACCATGGGTGGTTATACACCCAAGAATATTTGAGCTGCACAAATTGGAGTTGGTGAGTTGAGAGAGAGAGAGAGAGAGAGAGAGAGAGAGAGAGAGAGAGAGAGAGTTTGGGGATATAAGGAGGTCATTTGGACATGGGAGTACTTAGGAGGAGGAGTTCAGGGCAAATATGGTCAAAATACATTATATGAAATTGTCAAATAATTTAAAATATTGTGATAAATTTATTTCCAACAAAATGTCTGTTAATATCAGGAATAGGCTCTGTACTCCAGCTAAAGCATGAGTTGCTCATAACTTTACAGTGACTCTTACCCCATGCTGCTGTAATGGATAGGGCTTTCTCCTGGGTAATGTTTCAATAAATAAAACACTTCTTCAAACACTTGTTTGTTTTTATTTTACCTGTGGTGCTAAGACCTAAGATAGTTACCTGTGAGGATGCAGAAAAGACTATAGATCAATTTTATTACAAATAAACTTTTAAAAATTACTTTCAACAATTCCAAAGAAGGAAGGGACTGTTCTTCTGCTTGAATTCCTGTTGTCCTATTATGATCTCAGTAATAATCACATTCTAACCTGTGCTTGTCCTGTTCACTCAGAGGAGATGTATATATAACAATAATTTGCAAGCCTGTTATAATTATGTCAGAGGCATGGTACTTTGAAATTTGGAAAAGGCACAGCTCCTTTGAGAAATTAAATTCCAGGCCATTCAATTTATGTTACACAATTCCCACGTGCATTAACTATTATTTTTATTTTTCAAACGAATAAATATAGAACACTCAATTTGTTTAAAAGTATCTTCATAGACATTTATAGTACCAGGAAGTGAGACTGTGTCTGTCTGAACATATTCCATGACTCAGTTCAACTCTCTATACAAGGTTTGGTTTTGTTCTTTGAGGCAGATTCTCCCTATGCTGCCCAGGCCAGGCGTGCACGTGCACACACACACACACACACACACACACACACACACACACACTGTAACTCTGTGTGTGTGTGTGTGTGTGTGTGTGTGTGTGTGTGTGTACATGTTCGTGTGGCAGGGATGCACACATATGTGGAGACCAGAAGACAACTTCCAAAATAGTTGTCCCTCAGGAGCTACCCAACGTGATTTATGTACTCGTTTGTTTTTGTGTGTGACAGAGTCTCTAATTGGACCCAGGTGCTCACTAAGTGGGATAGGCTGGTTGACTGGCAAACCTCAGACATCCTCCTGTCGGCATCTTCCCAGAACTAGGATTAAAAGCACACTCTTATCACATTCAACTTGGTGCTGGTGCTGGTGCTGGTGCTGGGTGCTGGAATGACACTAGGAATGCACAGAAAGCATTTTACTGACTGAGCCATCCCCTCAGCCCTACTACCAATATATCCTGACCCACTTAAACAAAACTAACACATAAAAATCAAACATACATTTTAAATAAGTTCTTAATCAATATAACATTTATCATTTAAGGGTTTAGCATTAAAGAAAGCTTTTAGCATTAAAACAAGAAGAAAATGGGGGAAAAACTATTACAGAGCCTGGGGAGATGGCTCTGTGAGCAAGAAAAGTACTTGCTTTAAAGCATAACTTCTAATCCCGATATCCATGTAAAAAGCTAGGCATGGCTGTACAACACGTGTAACACCAGTGCTGTGGGGAACACTGATGGGTAAAACCCAAAAGCTCAATGGCTGGGCAGCTTAACTAAATTGGCAAGCTTCCTGTTTATTGAGAGAGTGTGGCTCAAGACAATAATGCTGAGACCAGCAGAGGAAAACAATCTGTATACAACACACACACACACACACACACACACACACACACACACACACACAGAGAGAGAGAGAGAGAGAGAGAGAGAGAGAGAGAGAGACAGAGACAGAGACAGAGACAGAGACAGAGAGACAGAGACATAGAGAAGAGAGAGAATATTCAAATGAGCACTAAACCACTAAAGTAAAAGCCAGGTCATTTGGAATCATGCATATTCTTCTTCTTTCAACAATTTGAAAATAACAACATCACTGAGTAGAATTCCATTTCATAACTTCTGTTAAAGAAGGCTTGCTGCACCATCATGGCTGTCCCCTGTGTGCCCATCAATTAAG
Organism: Onychomys torridus; assembly: GCF_903995425.1. Lineage (NCBI taxonomy): Eukaryota > Metazoa > Chordata > Mammalia > Rodentia > Cricetidae > Onychomys > Onychomys torridus. Next base: position 65,893,009 of record NC_050454.1, read on the forward strand.
AAAATGTTTTCACATTACTTTCCCCAAATAAATTTGCAGCTCCCAAAGATGTGTGCTAAATGTGTTTTGACTGTTTGTTCTGACTCTTTCTAGTGTGCTAATAGACCATAGAAAATCACCCTAAAATTGTTGAAGCTAAAGTATTTTTCAAATTTGGCTTGAAAGTTGGAGACTATGAAGAACCAATAACACCTCTTCACCTTGCAATATCTATAGGGCATGAAAGTGAAGTCCCAGGAATCAATTTTACAGTGGAGACATTAACCCCTGTGGTCATTTGCCCAGCAGGAAGAGTGAGCTATTAAAAGCACAGAGTCAGCTATTAGTCACTTTTCTTTATGATTGCCAGTGTGATAACAGCTTCCCCTTCAATTACATGACTAGAACTATTTTGCTGATAAGGTAGCAAAAAAGAATGTGTGTAAGAGACAGATTCAGATTTTTCTCCCTTTGCAGATTTTTCCTGAAATGAGAATAATTTGCTATTTTAATATAGACTCTGACTAAAAAAATCGATTTTAACTAAAAATTACAATTTTATCTGGCTCTAAGAAATTTGGGGGAATTGAATTCAATGTTTTAATGCCACTACCTGGAAAGAAGAGAAAAACAAAAAAGCACTATCTTTTCTGTTCTTTCTCTTGGAAAAAAAAATCATGAAAGACTGGGCCATACTTTAAAAAGTTTCTAAACCAAAGTTTAAAAGAGGACCCTAAACCTGATTAGCTTGGCTAGTCAATGAGTAATTAATTACAATTAATGACACCTAACAGGTGTTGTGGAATATTATTATTTTTTTTGAGCTGAGGATCAAACCCAGGGCCTTGTGCTTGGTAGACAAGCTCTCTACCACTGAGCTAAATCCCCAACCCATGGAATATTATTTTAAGATGTGTTACATTTGTTTAGGCTGTGGAATGTTTGTATAATGATACGAAGATGTGTTGCACTCTTTTGTGTTGCATTTGTTTAACTCACTGTGTAAACCACCTGATGGTTTAATAAAGAGCCCAATGGCCAATAGTTGGGCAGGAGAGAGATAGGAGGGGCTGCCAGGGAGAGTGAATAAATAGGAGAGGAAATCTGAAAAAGGGCGAGGAAGGTGCTAGAAAAGGAGAAGAAGGAGAGGCACCAGGGGCCAGTCACACAGCCACACAGCCACATACCACACAGCCACACTGCCACACTGCCAGCTATGGAATTAGAAGGAAAGAAAGATGCATAGGATTACGAAAGATAAAAGCCCAGAGACAAAATGTAATTGAAGAGAAATGGGATAATTCAAGTTAGAAAAGCTGGCTAGAAACAAGCCAAGTAAAGGCCCAGTAGTCATAAATAAGAATAATCCCCATGTATTTCTTTGGGAGCTGGGTGACAGGCCCCCAAAGAATGAAAAAAAAAACTACAATTAGGAATATAATTTAAATTTTACATAAAAAGTTAAAATGTACATCTAATCCTATGTAATGTCTCTAAGTAATTAGTATTGGAAAGTAGGGTTAGTCATTTGGGACTGGAGCAAAACAATTTTACAAGTCCCATCAAAAAACAAAGCAGGGATTAAAGGAGAATTGACACCATGTGTAACACACGGTAAATGTGAGACAAAAGAAGAGGTCAGCCTATGGTATATTGACTCATTACCTCTCAATGCCACCTGGGCAGTTAGAGAGGCTCCAAGTTATTGGGAACTATGTCCTCTCACAATAACTAACAGAATTTACTCTCCAGAAATGTCCCCTATAAACCTTCTAACACACCGACTTTTATTCTTAACCTACCTTTCTCTAAAATTTACTTTTGAAATTATTACATTGTACACTGTCAGGAAGTTGCAAAAATAGCACATGGAATTAATTTTCAACTTTGCACCCATCTTTTACCATTGTTAACATATTTCTTAATTGCTACAATATCAAAAGGAGAGAGCTGACATTGGTACACTATTACCTGAAACTCAGGCTGGCTGTGTTTTTTTTAAGTCTCAACATGCATGCCTTTGTGTATGTTCACACATATTTGAATGCATATAATTTATTTCATGTGTAGATTTGTTTAGTCGCTGTCATGGTCTGCCTAGAGAATTGTTCCATTCTTGGTCAACTTGTCAAGAGAGAAATTTAAGAGCAGAACTATCCAAGTAATTAAAAAAATTCATAGTGAATGGCTCAGATACCAGGCTTTGAAGACAAGAATGTCAATGTAGCCGAACCTAGCTATTTGGATCTCATGAACTTTAGATCAATAGCTGTGGAGCCTGCATGGGACTGGATTAGGCCCTCTGCATAAGTGAGACAGTTGTGTAGCTTGGTCTGTTTAAGGGGCTTCTAGCAGTGGGATCAGGATTCATCCCTGATTCATGAGCTGGCTTTTTGGAGCCTATAACCTATAGTGGGACACCTTGCACAGCCTTGAAGCTGGGAGAAGGGGTTTTGACCTGCCTCAACTGAATGTACCAGCCATTGCTGACCCCCCATGGGAGGCCTTACCTTTTCTGAGAAGGGGATGGGGGAGGAAGGCTGGGAGGAGCAGGAAGAGGGATGAGAGGGGGATCTGTGGTTGGTATATAAAATGAATCTAAAAAATTCTTAATTATGAAAAGAAAAAAGACTGTCAGTATTCCAGCCTTAATACAAGGGGAGAGCTTAGTCCTATCTCAACTTGATATGCCATGCTTTGTTGACACACAGGGGAGGCCTATGCCTTTCTGAACAGAAACAGAGGAGGAATGGATGCATGGATGCAGGAGTAAGGGAGAAGTGAGGGGAGGGAATGGGAGAAGAGGAGGGAGGGGAAACTGCAGTTGGGATGTAAATAAATGAATAAATTCAATTAATAAAAAAAGAATTAGGAAGAAAAAAAGAATGTAAATATCAAGGATGGGTTCAGTTTGGTTTCTGTGAGGGACCACAGATGAGTACCTCCATGCTGTCACATCTTATGATAGAAAAGAGCTCTAGTCTCCTCTCCTTCTAACAGCCCTAATCCTATCTTGTATACTCAACTTTAACCATGTCATCTCATCTTAATTTCTTCCCTCAAAGACCCTACTGATAAATATCCAGAATTGAAACTTAAGAATGTTTCAGGATCCGGGTGGGGGTTGCGTACGCCTTTAGTCTCAGCACTCAGGAGGCAGAGGCAAGTGGATCTCTGTGAGTTCCAGGCCAGCCTGGTCTACAGAATGAGATCTAGGACTGAAACTACATGGAGAAACCCTGTCTTGAAAAACCAAAAACCAAACAAACAATAATAATAATGAGGAGGAGGAGGAGGAAGAGGAGGAGGAGGAAGAGGAGGAGGAGGGGGAGAAGAAGAAGAAGGAGGAGAAGGAGGAGGAGGAGGAGGAGGAGGAAGAGGAGGAGAAGGAGAAGGAGAAGAAGAAGAATTTTTCAGGTAACCAATAACCATTCTAAAGTCGTTATGAATCAAAAAACACATTTTTCATGTTTATTATTGTGCAATATTATCTAATTTTGTCAGTTATGAACTTTAAGAATGGAGTTGAGGTTAGTTTTGCCATAATGTGCTTACCTTCCATACATGAGACCCTTTGTTCAGTCTTCAAAATCACACTCACAGGGAAAACTGATAAATGGAACAACAAAAAAAAAAATACAGCAGACATAGTTTAAAAGAGATTGAATCCCTTCTTCTCCCATGACATTTGAGATTTGTGATAAGATGAAGATCAAAACAAAATATCATATCTTGGTGTAATAATGTCCCTTTCCCTTTAAGTCACAAGTAGAAGCTATATGAGAAAAAAAAAAAAAAAAAAGCATGGAATCTGGATGACTCCTAAGGGACAGTATACGAAGGAAAGTAAGTCAGGTACAGAAAGACATACTCCATGGTCTTAGGTAGAATTTCAGTGGACCTGAGAGTAGACTAGTGGGTGGGGGGGGTGTCAGAGAAGGGGTCAGGCAGCTGTTGGCCAATGTGTCTGAACTTGCAATTATAAGGCAGGCACATTTGCAGACCTAATGTAGAACATGAAGCTTTAGTTAACACTGCACTGCTACACTTGAAATCTTCCAGAAGAATTGGTATGTACCCACTATAGTAAACAAATAAATATATTTATAATGGAAATTGCAAGATGATGAATTTTTTTTAGTTTTACTGTTATGATTATTTCATACAGTTTGTGCTTCTGTATCCATAAGGTAAGGTTCTGAGACACTGACAGTAACCCAAATCCACATGTAACAAAGACTTCATATAAAATATCACAGTTTTGCATGGATCCCTGACCCAATCACCTTTATGTTTTAAATCATCTTGCAATTGTTACAATAGTGAAGAGTGTTATTGCTGCAGAATTAGATTTTTGCTTGTTTCATTTCTGAGATTATAATATAATTACACCAGTTTTCCATTCCCTTTCCTCCCTCCAAACCTTACCATGAACCCCTGCTTGCCCTCGTTCAAATATATGACCTCTTTTTTTCCATTGTTATTACATGCATACATGTGCATGAATATGTATTTAGGTATAGGTACAGGCATATACATATATATTCCCAAATACAGGCCAGTGGGTCTGTATAATGTTATTTGTATGTTGTATTTTTTCAGGACTGACCATTTGCTACTGGATGATCAGTGAGAGTAGTCGTTAACTCTCATCACAGAAAGTAGTCTTTGCAATGGAATTAGTTTTTATACTATATTATTTGGGAGAATACTGATGGCGAAAGCCCATATCTACAGGATATAAGCAATTTTGCCCAAGCATTTCCAAACCATAATTAAATGCAACTATAAAAATGAAACCTGGGTGATATAGAAAATAGACATATTTTCTGAAATATATGTTCAGAATTTTACATTGTATTTTTTACCTATCTACAACTATAACTATTATGCCTCAAAAAGCTGAATTAAACTCTTTTTAAATAGATTATTTTATTTTTTACTGCTTGTTTGAAAAATCCTGCTTCAAGATTTCTACAAAGTATTTATTTATCTTTTAATTAAAAGCTAGCAAAATTTAAAACAAATCTTAATTTATTGGAAAGTAGAGGAGTAAATAGATAAGGGTGTTTTTTATTTCTAAATAGGTGGTTATTTGTCCTACCACATGTAATAACTTAGAATAGTAGGGAAAGAAAATGCCCATATCTGACAACGGTTGACTAGGGAGAATTTAACTTTAGAGTCATAAAATTTTGTTCTGAAATCCAATAATCTGTGCAGAAACTTGACATGAAACCAATATATTGGCAGCATATCTGACAAAACCTACAAATAATTTTCAAAAGTAAGCAAATTAGGCAGTAAAAGCAGAATCAATACAGGGAAAATTACAACCTCTGTGGATAGAACATGTCTGCCACAAAGCTGTGTGTCAAGAGCTTCATTGCTCTCCTCTGGTGCTGTGGGAAGCTGTGACTTGCTAGAAGGGAGTTAATGTTATATGCCCCGGTCCTGGCTGCTCACCACTCAAAAGCCAGGATTCAGGAAGTGAGTTGATTACTGATTGGAAGGCATTGGATTTAACTACGACATTTAATACAACAATAAGGGTTATTGTTCTAAAAGTTCTAGCTTGAACTCAGGAGTACAGTAGGCTTTTGGAGGCAAGAAGAGATGGTGATGGGGGACAATGGCCGGAGAAACAACATCCTGGGCAGAGTCTTCAACATCTACTCTCTTTTTCTAATGGGACTCACCCAAATGGTTTCGATGTTCTCCAGACTAGTTTCTGTAACTATTATTTTTCTAAAAGTGAAACTTCACAGAAATATATAGGGTTTGTGTTAGTGAGCAGAGCTAATAAATATGCTCTGATACCATCTGAAGATCAACAGATATTGTGGGTTCTGCAAATCTTAAAAAAAAATAAGAGATAAAATTTTAATTGGCATCTCTTCGGAATTCACAGTCTCAGGCAAATCAGAATGACAGACTTGGAAGAAGAATGAGGAAATGAAAACAGTTCCCAAAGTGGCTGCTACTGTTGCATCCTTGGGGACGGTGTTGCCCTTGAAGAGGATGTTGGGAACCCTGTCCCTCATCTCTCTGCTTCCTGCTGTTTTGCAGTTGTGTGGGGTGCTGCAGTTCTTAACTTTTGACAGTGAAAGGAGAAGTCAAAACCTGGCAAACACTTCACAGGTCTGTCTGTTGGGTTGGGAAAAAAAAAATCACACCTTGATTGCATCTGGCTGTCCAGATTTCACAGTTCAATTAAAAACAAAAAGGAACATGTCATATCCTGCCCATGAGCCCACCTAATATCCTTCCAAGTAATTGTGCTCACTCTTGTGCAGTGGCTGCTTACACCAGCTTTTTTCACACCCATGCTTCACACCAAGATAATAGGAGAAAACCTGTTTTTCTCTCAGACATGAAATAACCCTTTAAAGACAAAACCTTTTGCTTTGCTAAGCATCCAGATTTTTTTCACAAAAGAACCTCATACAAATTTAAAAGTCAAAACACACGGAAGGAGCTGAGTTCAGAACAAAGAGCTCTCACATTGCTTGATATATTAAGAGAATTGATGTCAGAATAAGAGCAGATGATTCAAATGGGGTTGAAAACATTTTTTCCTGCATGAGTGATGGATCCATTACACCATCATCCAACCCCACTTAGTGAAGCAATGGCAATCCAAAGCAGAGAGAACAAAGGATGTGAAAAATGAGAGAGAGAGAGACAGAGAGAGAGAGAGAGAGAGAGAGAGAGAGAGAGAGAGAGAGAGAGAGAGAGATTAACTAAAAGAAGAGCTGAAAAAAATCAGTAAAAGCATCAGGCATTAGAGGAAAATGATGCTAAGGAGAGCTTCCAGGTAGTTATTAAGCAGAGATTGGAGAACACAAAGTATCACCATTTTGTCTGATGCTGGAAATCCAAATCTTCACATTGTACTTTGCAACATCCGAGGCTGAGTACATGACTCAGTAGCAGTGTGTTCACCTAGACGTGCAAGATCATGAGTTTAAGCCTCTGTAATCTTGTCGGTTTTGGAGTATGCTTGAATTATATAGAGAAAGCCTGCCTGAAAAATGCTTAAGTGTTCTATTCTAATGCATGCATTTCTCTATCTGCTCTGCTTCATTTCAGTTTACTTTTCTTCAGCAACTTTTACACCACAATGGGGAGACTCTCTAAGTCACTAGATACCTGTATGGGTTGTAACCCTTTTATTTCCTTCTACAGTCTTGTTTGCATATCTAAAAATTCAATCAGTATATTGCATAGAAGTCTACACAGTAGACAGCCATGTGTTCATCCTAGATTTAACTAATGGCAGTTTTGTTTGACTTTTTCTCCGTTTAAGATGATATTGAGCTGGGCGGTGGTGGTGTATAAACTGTAATCCCAGCACTCAGGAGGCAGAGCCAGGTAGATCTCTGTGAGTTCGAGGCCAGCCTGGTCTACAGAGTGAGATCCAGGACAGTTACCAAAACGACACAGAGAAACCCTGTCTAAATAAATAAATAAATAAATAAATAAATAAATAAATACAAACAAACAAAAAAACCCAAAAAGAACAAAAAAAAAAGGAAGACATTGACTGTGGGTCTGTGATACTTAGGTATATTATTTCTACCACTGTTTCTTCTAGAACGTTTATCGTAGAATAGTTGGATATTGTCAACGATCATTTCTGCACTCATTGAAATGATCACATAACTTGTATCTTTGAGTCTATTTTTACATTGTATTAGATTATTTTTAAATTTGTGGATGTTGAACCATTCCATTTGCAAAAAAAAAAAATGTATCTGTTTTTATCAGGGACAACAGTACATAGTTTTCTTTTGTTGTTATATCTTTACTTGGTTGGGACCCTAGAATGAGACTGTTATATCCAGATTGCGGAGACCCCCAAAAGACCACCACGGAGACCAAATCCCGTATGTAAAAGCAAAGAGCCTTTATTTTCAAGTGCAGAGCTTGGACTCTGCCTGACACAGGGATGAGAGAAGAGGGCCCAGATTCATGGCAGGGTGGGTTTTTTTAATTATAGCCGAAGTTGGGATGAGGGAATTTCCAGAGTCCAGTACCCTGATTGGCTGACTTTTGTCTAGGGGATATAGGAAATGTTTGGAATGTCAGGTATTTCCTCTTAGATGCAGGCCCCACTGGGTGGAGTCAGCTTATGGCTTTTCCTGGGTCGAGGTGATGCCTGTCAGAAACTGTGTCTGGGCCTCTAAGCCTGTCATGGCAGCTATGTGGTCAAGCTGTTTTGCCCCTCCCCCCAATATTAATTTTGTAGAAGAAATTTGGAGCTGTTCTTTCAACAATTACATAATTACTTTAGAAGTGTTGGTTGCAGCTTTTCTTTAAAGGTCTGATATAATTTTGTTGTGAATCTCTCCTAATCAGTGCTTTTATAGTAAGAAGATTTTAAAAATAATTGCTTTAATTCTTTTCTAGTTATAGCTCTTTTTAAATTATTAAATCTATCATTGTTTTACTTTGGTGGCCAGTTATAGCTAGAAACTTACTAATTTCTTTTAGGTTTATCAGTTTAGTGTAATATTTGAAGAATGGATCTGTGACTATCCAATTCCTTAGATATCTGTTGTGGTAGTTAGTGTCTATCTCGAGCTTTGTTAATCCCACCTTCAATATACCTCTCTTTCTTGGAACTATTATTAGTTTTGAGCTATGTTTGTTATAGTCACTAGAATTAGTCTTGATGCCTTTCTTGGTAAATATTGGAGGTTTCTGGTTCCTAGGACTTTTTCAAGGATGATCTAACATCAAACATTTGAGTTTGTTTTCCCCAAAATGTTTCTTTGCTCCGGATTTTACTCACTGTACATTATTTAAAGAGGGAGCTTTAGTTCATAGTCACTGCTGATGACAATCATTTAGATTCTGCAGGCCTTTGCTTGTTTGCTTGTTTTAGATGGGTGAGTTTGAACTGCATATTTTCAGAAAAGTCAATGAGTCAAAAGTCAGGATATTTTATTAAATATAACTCTTTGTGACTGGCAAATTCTTATTTTTATTATTTTGAAAGAAAGGAAGAGTTTGTTAGCCCCAAAACCCCAAACCCATGAAAAATGAGTTAAAGGGCCAGGGGAAGCAGAGACTCCTGGCATCATGGTCGCCTCTCTTGGTCCCTGTCCTCTGTTTGTCTTATATTTCTGAGTAAGAAGGCCTACCGCCCACAATTCATGCTTAACCTGTTATTGTCTTACTATTAACGAAAATCAGCTCTCTTTTCTAAGATCCATTTAGAAGTGGTTAAAGAAATTATATTAGAGAAGGCAAATCAGTAAATAATCACATGATAGTCAATGATTTTTATCGATAATACCATTCATCTCTCTGAATAACATTGCTAACTATAGCAAGGGAACCTTTCCATTTCATTTTTCCAATCTTCAAGCTCTGCTGATTCAACTCTAATTTGTCTTCAAGAGTAAACTAATAAGCTTGATTATACTAATATATAAAATCTTATTTACATTTCCTGGTAATATTTGCATTTGCACTGAATCGTGTCCAACAGGGGAATTCTAATGCCTAAGTTATTTTTACAGATTTCAAGAACAGTTGATTTTCTAGGTACAGCCATAAAATGTCTGGAAAATCCATAGTCAGATTAATGGGGACACGGGCTTCCTGTTTGCTTCGTATCCATTCTTCTTCTTCTGAGCCTGGCATTTTATGGGGCTTAACTAAAGGAGATGACATTCCCAGCTGTCATTGTATAGACGGCCCCTTAAATGCCTGGGAATTAACTTGCGTTATGCCAAGCATACGCACTCTTCAGAGCACTTACTTACTTTGTTTTATGATTATCTCTCCCATACAGAATCCAAAGGTTGGCATGAGTCACACAAAGTGACCTTGTGCAATGCTTAGGCCACCATTCTGACTCACTTAAATAAAATACGCTGTACTTTATGAATGGACACCTGTTGTATTTCTCAAGGCAGTGAGTGCCATTCACAGCATGTGGCCCTCCTTCTCATGCCAGCTATGAGCTCCTTGAGATCTAGAAGTATTTCTCTATCCGTATTAGAAGTTATGAGAGAAAGAGAAAGAGAGCGAGAGAAAGAATGAGTTCTGTGAGTGTTCTTAATATCTCAAAGTTCCTGCTTTCTAAGCAGCTACAGATATCAGAGAATAAACACTAGGATTACTTGGGTATAAATCAATTCTAATTACCGCTGCCTCCACCCATTTGTAATTACATTATTATTTCTCATTAGAGTTACATGTACACTTGGTAGAAATGCTAATAAACAACTTTTTAAATGCTAATAAATATGTCCTTTTGAATGGAAGAAAGGGCAGGACTAAGTAATGCAGCTTTAATAGCCCCCAAACGGATCCTGGAAACACTAAAGCACTCGGCACTTTCCCTATACACAGGCAAGATGTTTAAGAAAAGCAATCCCTTTCTAGATAGGTAAGAAAAAAAATGCTACATCTGGGTAACATTAATTTTGGATTTAATAATCTATCTATCTTTCTGTCTGTCTGTCTACCTATGTAACTATGAACATAATGTTGATAGAGGGGTGGGGGAAGGAGGTCTGGGAGAGTGGAGGGCTAATGGAGTATATATCAAAACACATATTGTATACAATATGAAACACTCAAAGAATAAAGAACAATATTAAAATACTTTGTTTCTCTCTCTCTCCCTCCCTGTTTACCATTTTTTCTCACCCTTCCCCCATTTTTTGAGAAATACCAATATACTACACTAAAACAAACTCTTCACAGTACTGCTACTTGAAAATTGATTGTCATTTGAACTATTTGCAAAATTATTGTTTTCCAGATCACTAAACAAGCCACTTAGCCTTCAACCCAACAATTTCTTATTATAGTATCATTTAGAAATTAAAGAAAAAACTTTCAAATTAAATACAATTCTGCAATAACAAAAAGAATAGAATATCTGTGCTCAAATCCCTGTGTATTCCCCTTGGTGTTTACTTTTATTTCCTCAAAACTGACTTCTCCAGGCCCAGAGAAGCATCTTGCTGCCCAGGCTCCAGGTTCTTTCTCATACCACATCTGGTTTCATACTGTGTTTTCTCCATGCTCATCCCCTGGGGGTTACTTGTTGCTAGCTAGTGACATAGATGGATTGAAGGACTGTAGGCTTCATGAGTGATGCTCAGTCACAGGCTCTGCCCTCTGCTCCCTCTCAGGTCTATCTGGGCTATCTCTGAGGTCCTCTCAGATACTCTTTGGCACCCCCACCTCTTCCTTGCAATAGCTGTTCTTGCTCCAGGCAGATTCTGTTTATGTCCTCAATCTCATTTCACTGTGTCTGAGGTGAAAATGTAACCAGTTCCAAGCTGCTCTTTTTGCACATCTGCTTCTAAGAGCCCACACTTACATCAAACAAGTCACTTGAAGAAACTCAGGGGACTACACAAAATCCCATGGAGTAACGCAGCAAAGTCTAGAGTTTTCTGGATATCAGTTCCTCAAAACTTCAGCATTTTGTCTCAATTACATCATCTCTTCTGTCCCCTTTAAACAAAATAGATTAGACATTAGAGAAAGTAGTTCTGTGTGGGTCAACCTTCATCTGATTCTTTCTCAGTTTTCCAAAGGCACAATAATAGTAGTGCACTTGGTTTTAAACAGACTTCCAGGAAATTAGTTTACAAGAATATATAGATTCATACAATTGGTATTGTTGTTTTCTTCGTAATAATGCTTCCATATTTAGAATGTACATGTAACTCTCATTTCATATTGAAATTATTGTAAGCGTACTTAAAACATGTATACTTACATATTTATATTTATTTGTTATCATTACACTGGCATATTTAAGAATCCGCTATAACCATTTAACATTTTATTATTAATCATAGACCACTTAATTTCCATGGCTAATCCTACAAGATGCATACTGTTTTATTGTTATTTTATGTTTGAATAAGCTGAGACATAAACAGTTTGGGCAAATTTCCCAAGGTTACCTGTGTAGTTAGCAGCAGAGATAGAGTTACTGAAATGTGGGCAGTCTGTGCAAAAAACTGCTTTGATGCACTACAAGCATCAGCTTCTCCCAGCTGCTACTACTGTGTAGCGTTCTCCCACATAAAACACTTTACGCGTTTATCAACCTACTGGTTTTGACTTTCATTGGTTTAGATGGTACTTGTGCATGAGCGCCTCAATCTTCTGCTTTGGGTAGCCACATACATCAGGGTGAGATCACTGTGTATTTGTCATGTTAAATATTTTGTTATTGCTAACAGAAGGATGTTGGCCATAGACTAAGACTGGCTGATTTGAACCCTGACCGATCACACATGACTGAGACTTGTTCTTTTAGTTTTATGTATTTCTTCCAAAAACACACTCCTTCCTTACACCTACCTTTTAAAAGATATATTTATTTTTCTTTTGTGCATGTGTGCCAGCATGTACATGTATGCAACCGTGTGAATGCCTGGTGCTCTTGAAGGCCAGGAAGTGGTGTCAGATATCCTGAAACTGGAGTGACAGACTTGTAAATGATCATGTTAGTTCTGGGAACAGACTCCAGGTCTTCTGCATGGACAGTTATATGTTTTATGACTTTGTCTCTCCTATGTGTACTTTTCTAGTCAATTGTTTAACTCTTATTTTTAATCAGTTTTCTTTAGCTGTAATTCCCATGTAGTGAAAACACCATTGATTGAGTGCATGTGTGTGTGTGTGTGTATATGTGTATGTATTTGTATGTGTGTGTGTCTGTCTGTATGAATGTGTGTATGTGGCATGTGTGTGTATGCATATGTGTATGTATGCATATGTGTGTGTGAGTATATGTGTGTGTGTCCATATGAATGTGTGCATGTGGTATGTGTGTGTATGCTCCTATAGTGCATTTGGGTTTGCATGCTTGTAGATGCCAGAGGTTGATGCTTGTCAAGTATTTTCCTTAATCTCTCTCCATCTTGTTCTGAGACAATCGCTGAACCTGGGAGTCATTAATTCAGCTAGAATGGCTGGCTGGCTATGAGCCTCCCAATCACTGTTTCTCTACCTCTCCCACATTTGAATTACAAGTGCATGGCACCGCAGCTGGCTTTTTGCATGGAATCTGGTGAATGAATATTGATCCTCTTAATTGTGTGGCAATTTGCTGATTTCTCCCCAGTGGAAAATTCAGCTTCTTGAAGACGTACCACTGTGTTCTTATAAGTGTATGTAGTTATATAACCAAGAACCAACCAAGAAGGATTGTTTCCTTTACTGAAAGATATTCTCAGGCTCCTTTGTGTCTGTTCTGGTGTATCTGAATACCTACCCCTATAGTTTCATAGTGCATGGAATTATAAATCAAGAAGATATTTTGGGTTGGATCTTGCAAACATCAGCATAATTTTGAGATCCATCTTTTTGTTGTATGTTTCAGTACTTCATTTTGTTGTATTGATGCTACTTAACTGGATATACATTGTATGAGGTAGATACACACTAATTATGACATAAACATTAAGTGATTTCCTGATTTGATTTACTATGGATGCAAATGCTACAAATAGTTACACGTAGATATTTTTGTAGACAAACACTTTTGGTTATTTTAGGCAAATACCTAGAAGCAAGATCGAGGACTCCTAAGATAACCTAATGTTTAACACCATAAGGAAGTGAGGGACTGTTTTCCACAGGAATGTAACATCTCATGTTCTTAATGGTAATGCCTTAAAGTTCCCGTTATTCTGAGTCCTCAGTGTCTTGCTTGGCAAAATAATTATCATAATAATACAACTATTGTTTGGTTTCTTTCAAGTTGGCATGTAATGGCATACTATGGTGGTTTTGATTTGCATTTGTGTGAAGACTAATAATGCTGTGTATTTTTCATGTGATATTTTTCTTCTATATCTTTCATTTATCGATGTCTGTTAAGGTCCCTTGTCTTTTCTTTTTCTATTCAGGTTGTGCACTGGCCCTTGAAGTCCATCTTACACAAGCAAGGTTCAAATCGCTAATTATGTTCTTTCACTATATTCTTCCAGCTGTGCCTCACATCTCTATTTTCTTTCTTTTTTAAAAAGTTGCATGTGTGTGTGTTCTCTGTACATGGTTCTATAGTATGCAAGAATTTTTTTTTCAGCTTCACGCTTGTTCCTTATCACTTTTTTTCTTTTTCTCCTTTTTTTAGTTTATTATATTTGTGTTTTAATTTCACACATCAGCCATGGGTTCCCGTCCTCTCCGCTCCCGCCCCCCCCCCCACCTTCCGCCTAGCCCCTCCCCTCCATTCCCATCTCCTCCAGGGCCAAGACTCCCCTGGGGATTCATTTCAACCTGGTGGATTCAGTACAGGCAGGTCCAGTCCCCTCCTTCCAGGCTGAGCAAAGAGTCCCTGTGTAAGCCCAAGGTTCTGAACTGTTGAGATCAAGGATTTTTTTTTATATGATTATATAAGTTGAGCAAATTTTTCTCCTGCATCCAACTTCCATTCTCTCACCTCTTCCCCTCCTGTAAGCCCTTTTACTTCCCAAGACAGTTTGCATCTACATTCACGTCATGTATAAAGCTATGATTTTATGTATCTACATACAATTTAGGATACACAAGCATAAAAACAAGGACTATTTGTCTTGTAGAGACAACTTTAATTCACCTAATGTCATTATCTCTGGTTGCCTCTATCTCCCGCAAATGGCATTAGTTTATTCTCCTGTAAGGCTAAAAAAGAAAATCCACCGTGGAGAGAGAGAGGAAAGAAAAAGAGAGAGAGAGGCAGGGAGGAGAGAGTGTGTACAGAGAGTCATTTTAAGGACTTGGCAATGCACTTGTAGAGATGCCAAATATGAAATCTGCAAACCAGGCCAGCCCAGAATGCTAGGAACAGAGGGAAAGAATGGAGACTTGGCAGGTTTCTGTTATAACATTGAGTCTTACTTTAAAGGTTTTAAACTGCAGCTAGTGAAATAGATCAGTGGATAATAGTGCTTGCTGTAAAAGCAGGAGGGCATGAGTTCAAATCCTTAGGATACATGTGTCATATGAACCCATAATTGTGACAGTCAGGGACAGAGGCAGGCAAATCTCTAAAGCCTAGCTAAACCACCCAGCAAGTTTCAGGTTTGGCCAGCCCTGAAACATACATACAAGTAATTTTATACAGACTATTCTATGTATACATGTATACATGTGTGCTTGCAACAATTAATAAAAGAGAGTAAGGAGAGGTATGTAGATTTGCAGAGAAGAAAGGGAAAGAGGGATGATATAATAGTGTTGTAATTTCAAAAAACAGAAGAAGTGAGTTTAAAAAAACTGAAAAAGAATTAAGATTGAGAGTGATAGAGGAAGGTATCAGAGGTCCTCCTCCAGCCTCTGTATACACACCCATGGCATGTACTCCTGCATACATGTGCACAAACAATACACACAACAGCCCCACCCACCCACAGCTTCTAAACCGATAGGGTGAAACTCACACTATAATGAAGGTTAATTGATGTTACTCAAAACCTTAGCAATTTAAATGATGAATAGTGACACACACCTGCTATTCCACACCCAGGAAACATAAGCAAGAGGGTCTTGAACTCAAGGCTGGTGTGTGTTATAATTGACACCAATGCCTTAGTAATTGTCTAGTGATTTATAAGCAAGTCTTATTTTAGAAGTAGATTTACAGAGGCATTTTCACTACTGATTGACAGATTAAGTCATGTATACATGATAGTTAAGCCATTAAAGGTGGTAAGATTACTCAGTGTCAGCAACTTCAGCAATAAACAGTTTTATAATAACTTTTATTAGAAAAATGTTATTGTCATTCTACTATACCCTCTTTGGTGGGTTATTTATTCATTTTGGTTCAATAACATTTAGATATTTCTGTATCTTTGAATCATCTCATACTATTATTTAGAAAATTGAAAATCTTAAGAGTTTGCATGAGCCTTGCTGAGTAGGGGATGGGTATTTACTGGAGTATAGACAACACCCTAGTGGCTATCCACTGCTGAAGAGAAGGACATCGCTGCCATAGCGACTATTAACTGCCAATCATTCTTGAGGGGGTGTCGAGCCTCATGGGTCTCTTTGGTATGGGTAATGGCAGGTCCAAGCTTGTTGCAGGACTTGTGCAGGTGGCCACTGATGCTGTGAGTTTATGAGTGTAACAGTCACATTATGGCAGGAAGATGTAATTTCATAGCATTCTTCCCCTACCTTCCAGCTCACAGTCTTCCTGTCTGCCCCTCCCCCGTAATGTGTCCTGCACTTTGGAGGGGGTATAAGAAATTGTAAAAGAATAAAAGTTTTAATAACACATGAAAAATAAAAAAGTTAAGTAAGTATTAATACAGTGCTTTGAATGGTAAAAACACCATCTGGGAAAAGCATAGGTCTTATTTATAAGAAAGATCATTACAAAGTATTCACTAAACCAGTGCAATTGACTGCAAGCTAAGGTGGTGAATGTTCTATACTTCATTGTAATGCTGAGATTCTGTCAAAATTTATGTACAAGAAAGCACATATTGATTTCATAAAGCATTGAAATGTTTATGGTAATAGTTCTGAGGACTCTTTGACTTGATGCATGAGACAGTAGATCTTAGTAATGAGAAGCCACATTTCCTTAGGAAATATTTGTTCGGTTAAAGTTGAGAATTGTATTTGCCTTACAATGTGAGTTTTCACCACTGAACTTCTTAACTGTGATGTCACTAAATTTAACTCACTCAGATAGTTTAAAAGTTCTGGAGGGCTACCAAGAAGCCAAAACCTTTTATTAAAATTCTTTGTAGTTCTCCTTGTTATTCCCCAAACTTAAGTGAAATAGATTTAATGGTATAATGCTTAATTTTAGAGCAGAATACAGAATCATAATTTTCTACCTTAATAAAATAACAGCAATAATGGGTAATATTTAACACAATTTCTATGGGCCGAGCATTATGCTAAACATCTCAGTGCGTAATTTATTCTATTTAACTCTCAATTATTATGTAATCATTGTATATCCTTAAAAGGAAAGAAATAAAACAGAAACTATGTTTCACCATAGCTTTATCTGACCCTCCAGATATATTTTTGCATCTTATTGTTCATTATTGATAATAAATTTCAATTTCTCTGTTGTCTAAGTATGATGAACCCAGACCAGAAAAATCAGTGCCATAGATCTGCTCCATGCTACCAGCTTAGACTTAAACTTCAATGTCAACAAAAATGTTCTAGCAATTTCCTGAGATTTCTCTCTGAACCATCTCCTTTAATCTCTAGTTTGATGCTATAGGAAGGTAGATATCATATCAAATCATAAAAAGGCAACAGCAAGGTAATAACAAAACTAAGGTCAGAGGAGGAAGCAAGTGTAGCACTAGGCTGAGAAATGTCAGTCCAAATGGGCTGCCTGGGTAAAGAAAAATGTTCTCAATAAAGTATGAAGGGAAAGAGAGAAATGCATTCAAATGTCTACCGGGAACTTGACATGTATAATACCACCTAAGTCTACTCAGAAATATAAATAGAAATGAGAGTGGCTGTGTGTGGTGTGTGTGACTTTTTTTGCTGTAGAACTGGAAGTAGACCATAATTGTTCGTTTAAATGAGGTTACTCCCTATAAGTTATGGAATTAAGACCTCGAATTCAGACTTACACTTGAAGCTTCTTTTCTGATACTCCTTCACTCTTTCTGCTTTACTTATGCTCCTGAGTATGAGTATTCAATTTTTTGTCTTACATATCTTTATTAATACCTTAAGAATTTCCTACATTGTGTTTTGATAGTATTTATTTCTCTCCTCCATTTCTGCCTTTCCATACTCACCCAATATTATGTCCTTAAAAAGAATAAACATTACACTCATCATTTCTCACTACTACTGTTTATTGACTCTTGAGTGTGTGGTCATTCACTGGAGCTTGTTAGACCTACCAAGGACCACACTCTTTAAGAAAACTAACTCGTCCTTTCCCAGAAGCTGTCAGTTACCAACACCTTCCTAGTGAGGGGTGGGACTTCATTCCACTTATCCTCTGTGTGCTAGAATTTTGTCTATGTTGAGTTTGTTCAGGTTGTATGTACAATTGCCCTATTAAATCCCCTCAAACACTGCTTCCCTGTGGTCAGCTACTACCTCTTTGTTCTAAGTATGAATTGTATTTTTTGAATAGACAGCATGGACAGATGAAATGATTTAAAGGTGAATAAATGAACAAGATCTATGAGGTCACTCAGTCCAAGTTATTATTAGAAAATTCATTCTCTAGTTCTTGCAAATGCTGATTCCTTCAGGAGGCAGAAATATATTTCTGAGCTACACTCTGTCAGTTGAATTTGGATTCTGCTTTTCTGAGATAACGCTTAGGTCTCCAGTGGACTGGCTTGTGGAGAGAAAGCTCTTTTGTCAGCATATTCCTTTGTTGTAACCTTTGCTCCATCATACACGGGATGGTGAGAAACAACTAATCATTGTGGGGCACTTTACAAAGTACCATCTTTGGGACTCTGAGTTTGGATTAAGACCAAGAGGAAAGAAAAAAAAAAAAAAACAGGAGCAAAAGGAGAGTTAATTAAGGATCTGACGATAGCAGTTATTTCAGAATCTGGAGCACCTGGTTTGAATGGTCTGTACTTTGCAGGTGAATGGTGTTCTGTCTGGATGATGGGACCAGGGATTTTCATGCCCAAGGAGACGGCCTAAAGGTACACAGAGCACACTTAAATACTGAGAGCTGATTGCTATGTTAAATAGCTTCTTTGAAAATAAAGGAACATCGTTCTATTTCTTTGTGGTATACATGAAAAATACAGAATTTGTTATTATAGAATGTGCTCCAGGAAAGGGAAAGCAGTGGAGCTAGGTAAGAAAGGAAAGACAGGCAGAAAGGGGTGGTGGTGGGATCTTTAGAATGGACAACTTGCAGATTTCTAGTTGTGGCACTGATTACTGATGGACTGAAAAGCTCTGGTTGGTGCTTGGAAGTGGCTTGTGAAAGGTTTACTTCTTGGAACTTGATGGACAACTCCTGGGGTAGCAGGTCTACAATATCCTTAGAAATAAAGCTAAGGAAACAGAAGTGAGGGCCTGCATGAGGACCTGCAAGTGAGGAGTGCATGCTGACATGCAGACCTCTGATCACACATCCGTTGAGATTGGGTAGGAAGCATCTGGGAGGAGTTGAGGGTAGAGCAAATATAACCAAATATATTGTATTAAATTCTCAAAAAGCAAATTTAAAGAATTGTAAAAGTTTATGGTAACTGGCCTTAACCAAAGGAGCATTTAGAAACAGCAGAAAACCCATTGTGAGAGAGGTTTCCTGGCACATGTACATGCATTCAGAAAGACCTCGAAATGTAGGATCAGGTCAACCATGACCTAAGAACATAGGCTTGCTGGCTGGCAGCTGTTTTGGTGGCCAGCAGAGAGGCGGTAGACATCGTATAATGGAAATCACACAGCCCACATGTTTTTGGATAAGGAGTAATTTTTGAACCCTAAGATATGTAATGGGTTGGCAGGACTACCATAGAAGATTCCATAAATTAAGCAAGTAATTATCTCTTAGTTTAAAAGTCTCAGAGATCAAGATGTCTACAGCTCCTTTTTTCTCAAGGAATTGTGGATCAGTTCTGCTCTACATTTTTGGACTTGGATTTTGTTGACCATCTTTGTATTTCTTTCTCCAGGTTTCCTTTTATATGTGTCTTTCTCTGTGTAAAAATATTCCATTTTTAGAAATACACAATTATATTGTATAAAACCTGTCTACTGGCCAACATTTCACCTAATCTTTTTTTGTTTTATAAATAAATAATGCGGTCTGAGATACCAGGAAAAATATTTGATTTGAACATAAATTTCTTAAAATTTGATAAGATATAATTTGTTTTTTTTTTTTTTTTTTTTTTTTTAGTGTTAACCAAGGGTCATTTAAAATTAAGAAAAGAAATGCTTTAAAATGTTGGTTAGATACTATTCACCAGTTTTAATTTACTTTTAACTTAATGATGAATTGGAGTAAATTTTGTCATAAAGATGCTTGTAAATGTTTATCACTGGATATGTTATGTGAGGAATACATGGTGGGATTCCTGGAGGCCTTTGATACTTCATTATTAATATCATTGAATTGGAAACAATTTTTCCCACTTGAATATTTGTCTGAATGCATTATATTCATTTAGTTCAGAGAAACAAACCACTTGTTTTTTTTTTTGTGTAGTGTATAGCAGGGGCTGTTTTTATGATAAATCATCAGGCAATCCATATACATCTTCTCTGAGTTTCACCTGCCATTCCTATCATGTATAGCAGCAAGATGCTTGGTTGTTAATATTTACTTTCTGGGAACCAGGCAACAAAATCTAATAGTTCACAGAGTAATAACACTTATTTCCAATTATTAGCAAGGGAAATTCATGATGTGTTAATATGGAAAATGTCTGCATTCATTATTTTAATAAACACTGAAAGTCTGCTGAGACCCTGTAAATGATAAAGATATTACCCTTTCATATGGGGTCCTTTATGTTGCAGAGGGAGAAGATGAAACACTAAGTTGAGGTTCCTGGAACATTGCCAAGAATAAACTAATTCAGACCTGTGAGAGTCAGTAATACATAATTGCAACCAAAAGTTCACTAAGGCCATTGTCAATTTCATAGCCTACTGAGGTCAAGAGTTCATTTTGCTAATCATGGAGAAAGCTAAAAAAACGAGAACTTTAACTCACGAGGTAGATTCCCAGTTGCAAGAGGATGGAAGGGGAGGCAAGGGAAGAATAGAATCTGCCTGTTGCATACAGCACAAAATCAAAGTAGAATGACTCTATTATCAATAATTTACAGCATATTTCAGAAGAGCTAAATAAGAAATCAAAACATAATCAACAAAGTGAAGTGATACATGCTTAAGGAGGTTGTTATGTTAATAGCCCTGGCTTGAACATCATGCATTATATACATGTCTGGAAAAATCACACTGCACCCCCAAAAATATGTGCAAATGTTATATGTCAATTAAATTTAAAATGTATGATGTATCTGAATAAAATGTCTTTATTAAACCCTTCACTATACTTTGTATATGAAAATAAAATTGAACATAACCAAAAAATAAAACTAAGTCATTACTAAGTAAATTTCAGGAGAGGAACGTTCTGGCTGTTGGAGCTTCCCCTGGTCTTCAGTCTTCAACAGACATTGGGATGTCATCACCCCAGAAGTGTCTCTGCCTCTGTCCCCCTATTGGCCACAAAATTCTGCTAATGGAGCAGGAAGAAGTATATAGTCCAGTGTAGGAGAAAATGGAGCTCTGTTCCTCTCTGAAGCTATTCCTGTCTAGGATGTGAGCTTACTCAGTGGTTTCAAGGTGAATGTGCAGAAGAAACAAATGTGAAGCATCATGCTGAGGCCTCTGATTCCAACCTTCTGAAAACACAGAAGCATCTGGAAGAGCCCTCTCTTCTTGTTCTGTACCACATTTTCTCTGCTCTCTCATCCATGCATTCTTCCTTGTCTTCTCCCCTCCCTGCCTCTCCTTCTCCCCTCCCTCTCTCGACCTCCTCCTTCCTCACCCTTCCCCATCCTCCTCCCCCTCTTCCTTCTTCTCCTCTTCCTCCTCCTCCTTTTTCTTCTTCTCTCACTTGTCCTCTCCTTTCTTACTCGACTACTCTCTTTAAGTTCACCAATCTCAGTGTGATAAATAGAAGCAGAGTAAACATGGACTTTCTCGCTGTGTTCACACATCTTGCCACAACTCCCTGCAGTGATTTTTAAAGAGGGGAGTAGATGGTGGTACTCAGTGTCAGGAAAGGGTCAGATCCCCAGAGTGCCAGGACAGGAAAAGCTCTCAGACAAGCAACATTTCACTGTTTCTTCTAGGATAAGTAGAATACAGCTCATGATTCTTCCATGACTACTGCTGAAGCATCTTGTTTCTGAACAGAGAAGTTACAAACATATTTCCTAGATACAATTAACCTTCCCTCAGCTGCCCAACAAGAATGAAGAAATGCAAAGGACTTGGTAGTGACAGAATCATCGTGTTTTATTTCACTTGAGATACCTACAAGTCTTCCCTTCTTGTTCTGTGATCAGAATCCCTGGAAAGCCTACTGTACATCAGGATTTGTTTGTGTCTCAGTCCTGTATGAAGAATACTATTTATCTGACTTTGAACCCAAAAACTCTTTATATTCTGCCTCCCATTTTCAGCTGTCACAATGTATCAAAATCGCTATTCTTCTCTCTGGTATTTATGGCTAAAGGAGTCATTACTTGTCATCAGGGAGCCATCTGCACAGTGTCATTGGGTACTGATACACAGCCACTGTTTAAGCTCTGAGATAGTACATTTCTCAAAATAATGCCACTACATCCATCTTCTACATTCCCAAACCAAGAAGATTGTTAATAACCGTTAGACCACAGCCAAGGGAACAGAGGGTGTACCATGGTGGTGTAGGGAACTGCCCTTTACAACAGAATCACGATGTGACAAACAGAAATTAGATACTTGTTTTTTTCTTTCAGATTTTGACTTTATATTTTATTGTATAGGACAGACAAATCTTGAGCAGGTGTGGTTAGGGAGTCAGGCACAGAGTGGTATCTCTGCATTGTGAGGATTCTTTTATGGAGGCTGCAGGCTAGATGCTGACCCTATGACATGACGGAGCAATGGCAGCAATTTCCAACCACCAGAAAATATCAGAATCCTACGTGCAGCAGTTACTGTAAGTAGAAATTTCCAGCTTTGTTTTACGTTCTGTATTTATTATTTACTTACTCACATTTTGGTTTATTTTATAATCTAAATTACCCATTGCTAATCCTGCTTCATAATCTATAGTAATACCACTATTGACCCCAACTTTTTTCCAACTCAGATGCTACTGGCTTCTAAAATCATTTTAAGTTAGAGTATTGAACTTCAAATCACTAAGTTGTCTAAGAAGCAGTTTGTAAGCACAAGAAGTAATGTGGACGGATGGACAGATAACTGGTTTCAAGGCTGGTGTTTCCTAATCCATCAGTATAGGCATTTTCTTTAAAGCATAGAAGATGAAGAAAGAAGTATTTGTGTTTCTTTCTCTGCAATTTTTTTTTTTTTTGGCTGCTGTTAAGCACACGCTCCTTAATTCTGTAACTCATTCTCTTACTAACCATAGAGATGCTAATGACTAATAGTGAATGGGATGTGGTTCTGGATCTGAGAAGAATGAGGAGTTCTTAGAGTGTCTAGGAGTCATGATGCACACACCCTCATACTTGAACTGGGCTCCAGACACCCATGAGTTACAGCAGCTGGTTAGCGTATTTTAAAAGAAGTCAGAAGTCCATACCTCATGTGTATTCTTTTTCACTTTTAGGTATTAGTATATAATTTGGAGTTTGATAGAAAGCCCATGGGAACTATATGTAAATGAAATAGACTGTGTGGGCTGGATTTTATAGAGGATTTTATTGTGCTCTTATACTCTCCTCATGTTCAAGGGAAGAATATGTATGAATGAAAGGGGTACTAGTGTGGGCCAGAGAAGGGAGTCACAATGTTGGGCCAAGGTGGGCAAATGTGCTGACTTGATTTATTTGGGTAACACTGAGCTTGCCATAGGTGATGGAAAACTTACTCCTGGCTGTGACAGAATGTTTGCTTTCAGAAGGATTTTAGAAAGTGTTGATTTTTAAACAAAATCCTGTTCCTAGCAACAAAGTATCTAAGATGTTTACCCAAGCTACCAGGAGCCCAGAGAAAGACATTTAAATATTTAGAAGATTAGAAGACAAAAAATAACTAGTTGTTGAGTGCCTGTGAAGTTCCTTGTCAGACAAATCATGTAGTAAGGCTTGTAAACCAATTACAGTTACATACTTTTACAGAAAGGCATTGATAATTCCAGTCTCTGTCACTTCACCCTGTTTTATTTTCATCGAATGGATTTATAATTCAGTGATGGAAGCCCTGACATTGTCCTTTTTAACCACTGACGTTACATTGCTTTGGTGGGTTACATCATTCTATTCCTTCCGAATTGCTAGGAAACATAATTGTATTACAAACTCACAATGACTCTATCAAACATTTTATTACGTTATGTATGTCTTCATGTGGAATTAATAAGAGGAGAAGACAAGAAAAGGAAAGGCAGAAACATACAGCAAGATAATTACCGAAATGAAGTTGAGCTCTAGAGGGAAACAGTACCACAAAGGTGTCTGGAGGGAGATGTGGGACTTCATGGAATGAGAACAATCCAGCAACCTACCTTGGTGTCTGAGATGAGTCAGAGTCAAGTAATGAAGCTTGGAGCTCAAAGCTTTGTCCTTCTGGACCTTTCCAATGCTCTAGAAAGATGAAGCAGGAACAAAAGCTTCCTAGCAGGAGAGTTCTGGGTGGCAGTTCCCAGACCACCAGTGGTCCAGAGGGCTGCTTGCACTAAACACGTCTTCCCACAGCATCACAATGATGAATTTCAAGTAACTTTTACCTGGAAGTACTGAAAGTGTAATGGTATTCTGCAACCTGCCAAGAAGTCCAGTCAGTATAGGTAGCAACCCTGCAAATAATTCTTCAGAGAATGATGAAGCTTACTTGGGAACAGCAGTAGTTATCTACAGGCATATGCAAAGGAGTGCTGACCAGCACAGGTTATTAAAGGCAGAAAATAAGAAATAGTTATGCAAACTACTTCTGATACAAAGTTCATTTGTCTTAGATTGAAATCAAAGAACTAGGATAAGTTCATTGGTGAATGTGCTATGCAGGGCGAGTGTTTTGTCTAAAACATCTTTGCTACATTGTTGCAGGATCCAAAATGGTAAAGAACTGAACTCCTCGTACGTATATTGATGTGATGCATGCAAATCCTGAGGCATATAGAGAAGTAATCACCTATCTCTGCTGTGGCTGCTTAAAAGATTTTGAAACAGTGCTTACCTCACAGAAGCTTGAGGGAGCCCTTTCCCACTTCTCATTTTGTCTGAGAAGAATCATTTTATTTTTGTATCAGCAACTTTCACTGCCTCTAAACTTCAGGGCTCTCAGCCAGTTGCCACTGATTCCCACATAAATAACATTCCCAGCTTGCAGACCGGGTAGTGATGCGGAGAGGGACACCTGACTGGGAGGAACATCGTCTTAGGCTTGAAGCACCAACTGTGATCAAGTGAGATGAAGCTAAACACTAAGGCATTCGTAAAAACAAACAGTGATGTTGGAAGGAGCATTTCTACCATCTCTGATGCTTTCAGTACTTTCCTTTACATGGTTTATAAAGGAAGAATATTATCTCCATTCTTCCTGAAGAAAAAACTTGTTGAAAACCCCACTCTTTTGTATGTAGAAGTGACAAATCCCTCAGGTATCAGCTACACAGGTATATTGGTAGGCTTATAGGTGAGGATGGAGGCATCATGTCATCATGATCTTGTGCTATTTGTTATTATTTTGAAGATTAGAAGTTTAGGGTTTTTACTATTATTTTTATTTTAAATTAACACTCAGATGCATTCTTATTTGCGATATATTATCCCAATACTGATGGCTCACAAAAGTATCCTGTTCAATAGTTGTAAAATCTGAATCTGCCTCTGGTAAGAGAGGTAAAACAAAACAGGGCCAGATAGACTGAGCTTGGATAAGCTCTGAAACCATCCATCAATTCGAAATGATGTTTAGTGATATGAATTGTTTGGGTAAACTCTAGAGGAATTCATACTGAGAGGAGAGTATCCATCAACAGGCTAAACCAAATTAAGTCCACAATACCATACCTCCAGGTGCCATTGACCCTTGTACACTTAATGCCCTGTCTGCTGTTTGGCTCTACACAGCCCTATAATGGCCTCATATTGTTTTGAATTCATTATTCTAAATAATCATTTTTCTACACGTTTGTTCAGGACTAGGATGGTTTTGTATGATGTCTAAATTCTTTGGACTTGCTTTTATATAGCACCTATATACTGGATATAATAACCATTCATAATGGTATATAAGAAATGCAACATTATTGGGTAGGGTGTGAACCAATGAATTGATATTGGAGCTATCTTTGAAAAGGCTTCATGACAGTGCAACAGTCGGCCTCTTATCCAATGACCAATTGAGGACGATGACTTTGTCATCCCTAAGAATAATTCTCCTCCCCAAACAAGAACACACACAAGTCATAGACAGAGAAAATAAAGGGGATTTCCTGACCATAATGGCAGAGGCACTAATTAAACACAGTCATAGCATTTGTAACATAAATGTATTTCATTGACTCAGACATATAAAAAATGAGTTCTCCCTTAAACGTAAGATAAAAGGTGTTAGTTAACTGCAATTATAAAGAAAATTACTGAGGTCCAGACATGCAGATGAGGGAGTCCAAATGCAGAAACAATGATCCTATAAGAAGCCACACCCTTTGCTGAGAGTATATAAAGGTCCCAGAAAAGGAGTGATTTTCAAATTCAGTCTTCTGTTATATTCAGCTCAACTTACACCTGCCATCAACATGACCTACGGCTGCTATTCTGGAAACTTCTCCTCCCGTTCCTGTGGAGATCAACTGAACTACCCTCACTCCTCCTGTGGCTCTTCCTATACCCGGCACCTGGTTCAGAGCACTAACTTCTACTCTCCCAGAACCTGCCATCTGGGGTCCTCTCTCCACAGCGGATGTCATCAGAACTGCTTCCGGCCCATCAGATGCCAGACTTCACATGTGGTGCACAGCTCCTGCCAGCGGCCCTGCTACACCCGAAGGGTCTCCAGCTTCTGCAGCCCCCACAGGACCACATATGCTACCTCTCAGGGCTTTGGGTCCAGTAGCTGCCACTCTCTGGGCTATGGGTCTAGAAGCTCTTACTCACTGAGCTGTGGATCCAGTGGCTTTAGACCCCAAGGTTTCTCTTCACTGGGCTATGGATCTGGATTCTGCCGCCCATCCTATGTGCCCTATAGAACCTGCCAGTCTTCTTGTTACAGACCAAGCTGTGGTACTGGATCTAGATTCTGCTGATCTTCTTCCTTGTTTCCAATCTTTCTGATCACTGTCACCAGTCCTGATTTCTTGGCTGTTGTCATCTTCCTTCGACTGGGAAGAATTATCTTCTCATTCCTGATTGCCAATTCCTCACTTTCTCTCTGACCCCAGCTACTGGCTGATGTGTGTCCTTTGAGAGCTCTGTAATTAATCTATTAACTCAAAAATAAAGTGTGCATTGCAAATAAAATTTATAGTGTTGAAATTCTTTCTAAATTTATGAATACTAAAGGTTTTGGTTAATGAATATACTGATTTTATATCCAGCCATGCCTGCTTTTGTGAGTTCCTGTATGCTTGCTTTTTGAGATTGTGAAACAGTGAATTGATTAACATTAAAAGAACAGTATGCACAGGAATACAGAGTTTGAAGTTCCACTAAGCTGTGAATTAGATAAAAGTCTTACATGCCTCAGATAATTTTCTTACTTAAAAACATAAAGCAAAATCATGCTCTTTGAGAGCATAGATTTTTTTATTAATTAAATCTCAGATGCAGAAAAATGATTTCCATCAGTGGTGGGTTCTCAAGTCTATGCCAAATGGTCTGACTAAGTTCTGTTAAGAAAGCAGAAGTCAAAAATGTATTTGATTTTATGACTATGGGTTCCCTTGTGCACTGGCAATAAACGTTTTGATTTGAATCTGAAATATCTCCCATGGGCTCATGTGTTGAATGACAGTTTAATAGGTGATAATCTATTTTAGGAGGTTGTGTAAACTTAATTAAGGGGGGGGGCTACCTCAAAGTTATGCCTTTGAAGGCAATAGGTCAGCAATAGTGTCAGCCTGATCTGTATTTCCTTGTCTTCCACAATGTGAATTCTCACCATCTCATATCCTTAGTGCAACAGGTAGACCCACTCTCCTGTACTTCTCTTCGATGTTGGATCTGCAGCTCTATGAAATGGTGAGTCTGTATCAATCTTTCCCATACAATGTTCTGCTAGGTATCGGGACATGGCAACACTAAAATAAATAGAGAGGAAATGAAAATTACCGCATCAATTATGGAAAGTGGTATAGATTCTCCAAAATGTTAGAACTACCAAGTGATCTAGCAATTCCATGACTGGTTATATAGCTAAAAAGAATTCAATCAGTGTGCTTGGAAGACATAAACACAATACTGTTTATAGTACCTTAGGAATAGAAGAATATACTGAAAAAGGTCTGTAGAAAATGTGGTACATATATCCACAGTTGAATTTTAGCCATTAAAATGGTGGGATGCTATCCTTGAGACAATATGGATAAAAGTAGAGATCAATATGCTAAAGGATATAAGCCTGACTCCAAAAAGCAAGTCCTGAATGACATTAGCCATAGGTGCAATCTGAAAAGTTTGCTCTCATAGACACTGAATGTAAAGTGGTGATTCCCAGAAACTGTGGAGGAAGGGTTGGAGTGGGGAGCCAGATATGAAAAGGTTAACCAGTGAGGAGTTAATTTACAATTTGATAATTATGAGAGTCTCATATGTAGACAGTTGTTAGTTACCCCCAAGACATGAGTGCCACTATGGCATAATTGGTTATATCTTGCATTTGGTAATTTTGTGTTCATAAACTGTACTGCTGAGTAGGATTCTTGCTTGTTTTTCTCCATTGGCAGATAGACCTTTGGATACTATGAGAGGCAATGCTCAGTGAGAAGGCTTCCAGGTCAGTTCCATCTCAATTCCTCTAAATCTTGTGTCTGAAACTTGAAATGTCTTAAGTAATAGTGCCTTATCTTCGCACTAAGGAAGGCAACCAAAGGCAATGGCAATAGCTTGTTCTGCAGGAGTGTTCTCTTGTATTTGGTTAACAACTCAAAGGGAGGTTTACTTTGCCTGGCCCTGGGGAGTTGGTTAGTCTAGGGCTCTAGGGGAGACAACTACTAACCTAAGTGTTATAACTTCATTTAAATTAATATGTATGTATATGCATATACTATGTATTATACATTTGCTTTTGGATGTAAAGCCTGTATAATAACAGGGAATTCATGCCTGGGACTGTAAACCTAATCAATTGATCATGGCTGATGATGAAGTCATGGACCCTAGAAGAGAACCTTGTATTTTCACTTTCATAAACCACTGTAATTCCCAACTGCAAAGATTTATACTTATATAAACAAGTAAGTGTAGCTCTCTCCCTGCACCATCAAAGAAGTTTATTTTCAGTAAACAAAGACCACCACATAAATTGACAGCTGGTCAAAATGTAGAGGCACTGACTGTGGGAAGCCCATCCCAAATTGAAACATCTACAATATAACCTCTATGCCTATGTCCTGGGGAACATCACAGATTTCATGCAACAGTTAAAATACATTTAATTTAAAAACATACAAAAAAGCCATTTCCACCATTTGCAGCCACCAGGATGGAATTAGAGTGTATTTTATTAAATAAAATGACCAGAATTGGAAAGAGACTCTAATTCATTTCTGTGTGGAATCTGGAAATGCTGATGATGTAGAGTCAGAGAGCTAGAAGGTGACAGCCATGAAGGAGAGGAAGAACACAAGGACATGGAAGATGGCCTACAATTGATAACCTAGAAGATTTGCTTTTAATGATGCATTTCACTGAATGATAACCAAATTCAATACATAGTCTATTGTTAAATTGTACAATTACACAGCGTGTCCTCTTTGGATTTCATTTAAATTATTACTTAGATGAAGTTAAAGATAAGGTCATTTATATCATTAGAGGTGAGCATTTTATATGCATTTGAGTTAAAAAAAACTTTTTATGGTAATATTGTCTAATTTATGTGCCAAAAAAATTCCTGAAACAGATGTGAAGATAGATAGCTTTAGATAAGGTGCCTATAACTGATACAATAGATGATTCATGCAAGTTCTCATAAATGTCCCCACCATTATTCCTGTATTTTATACAGCTGTTTTGGTCACCATTCCATTGCTGTGAGGAGACACTATGACCAAAGCAACTCTCATTAAAGAAAAGGAAGCATTTAATGAGGTGCTTGCTTACAGTTTCAGGGGATTAGTTCCACTGAGGACTAAGCATGCAAATATAAGAGTCTATATTTGAGAGAGAGTTGGTTGTTCTCATCCAATCTACCACAAAAGTCCTAGAGAAAAACAAAACTACGTAAAAATCTTAATAAGAAGCACTGTAAAATGACAAGAATATCTGCCTTGCATCAACAGTCAAAATGACAAAACAAAGTGAAATCCAAATATTAAAAATTTGTGCATGCTGACTCACGTCTGTGTTCCCAACACTTAGGAAGCTGAGGCAACAGAACTGCAGTGAAATCAATACCAGCCTGTCTATATAGTGAATTTTAGGACAGGTCTGGGCAGTGAGA
This sequence comes from Onychomys torridus, assembly GCF_903995425.1. Taxonomy (NCBI): domain Eukaryota; kingdom Metazoa; phylum Chordata; class Mammalia; order Rodentia; family Cricetidae; genus Onychomys; species Onychomys torridus. The sequence continues at coordinate 65,923,303 of NC_050454.1, forward strand.
CCCTGTATCAAAAGAACAGAAACAGCAATGAAAAAGCAAAAATAAAAGAAATACTATGTTATTTGAATTATCCAGAAATAGAACGCCCCCATCACTGTATCAGATAAAATCCCTCATTTTATCTGATTCTTTGTGTACCACCATCCATATTCAAATTGGTAACCAATTGACCTTGTTTCAAGTCAAAAGTCTTTAGTCATTTTGCCTTTAAATAGTCTTTGTTTATAAGTGTGACCCATCATATTTCTCATTCAATTTATCTTATCTGTTTTCCCATTAAATTGGATTCTAGAAACAATATGAAAGTTATTTTAGAAATGGAAAATCATTGTTGGTAAATTGAATATTATTCAACTCAAATAAAAGTGATGACACCATTGAAGTCTTCACTGTAGGCAAAAACCAACCTTTTGCCGCAATATAGATAAATATACAGCAAGGTTTCACCAGGAACACGACAGGGACATTTCTTTTCATGACTGAGTACCATTAAAGCCAAAGAATACCAACAGTTCTGATATAGAAGCAGCTAGTTTGATCAGTGCTAAAACAATACAGTAAACTGGCCTGTAAATAAAAAGTGAAGAATGCAATCCACCCGCTATTTCAGAAGTGTATTGAGGGACACATATAGAAATGAAAAATTGCATGTCAGCTGTGATGGCATATACCTTAAATCCAGCTTTAAAATGCAGAGGCAGGAGGATATTGATTTATAATAAATTTTGTGGGCTAAATATTGAGATGTTGTCAGAAAGTATAGAAGGGAGGGAGGGAGGGAGGGAAGGAAGGAAGGAAGGAAGGAAGGAAGGAAGGAAGGAAGGAAGAAAGAAAGAAAGAAAGAAAGAAAGAAAGAAAGAAAGAAAGAAAGAAAGAAAGAAAGAAAATCCCAAATAATGGCTAAGAACATGAATGATATCTAATCCAGAAGTCATTAAAATCAGAATCTTAGTTATATCCAGCTGAGCTCACACCTGCTCTCAAGGTGGCATACAACTACTAATCTGGAGACTTCTCATCCCCGACCTTAGATACTGGCTGACTGCCTCAGTTTTTCCAGTGGCACTCTGCCCCAGCAACCTGGTCTACAGCACTACCAGCTGCTCAGACATGACTAAGATAACACTATTCCATTCTGATTCCATTGTGTGTTTGCTTAGACAGTTCTCAGTCCCCTAGCTCCTTCCCCAAAACACTCATATCTACCTTGGCAACACATTTGAATGCCATAGTCCAGATGTACTAACCAAAATAATCTGCAAGTTATCTCTGAAATAACTACTATGCTCTGCCAGGAACAAGCGTTTCAAGGATATCTTGACCCTCATGTAACTATGATGTATCTTTGTGGGGTTTGCCTTTAAAAACTCTGTATCCCTGAACTTGGCACTGAGACTTTTCAGATGCCCAAACCAACTCTTGATCTGGCTATCAGTAGAAAGAACTTAAAACTTTTTATTGTGGGTCCTGAGTTATGTCGTATCTCCGAGCTTTGGATCCAGCAACTGCAGTTCCCTGTGCAGTGAGTCTGGAAGCTGCTGCTCACTGGCCTGAGGTTTAAATGGCTTCAGATTCTTAAGTCATGGAGGATATATTGCCTTCACTCTAATCTATTTGGATACACTCTTTTGTCCAGTGTTATACACCTCCTCAAGCTATCATACTTCCACAGAGCAATCCATGTATCTAGTTTCTATTAATTAACATGTGGACAGGCTAGAACTTGTAGGTAACCTCTAGAGGTCTAGCCTCTAACCAAGTAATTTTCTTCAGTTTTGAGAAAAATACTCTTCTTTGGGACCTCCCAATCAGTTGTTAACTTATTTTTCCTTCAGTTACAATCTAATGACAAAAAACATCGCATGGAAAATACATAGAATGATACATTATGAATGATATGTTTGGTAAATTAATGGAATTAGTGGGATAAAATTGTTAGATCACTCAGTGTAAATTATGCTCACACAATTTGAATTAACTTTAAGGGATTAATATAATTTACATTCATGCATCTTCTTCATAAATAGCTGAAAAAACAAATAAATATTAGCTACTAAAATCATACATTCTAGCTTCAAAATATGCTGCTAGTTTCTCAGTTTTATCTGGAGAAGAAATATGTGTGTGTGTGTGTGTGTGTGTGTGTGTGTGTGTGTGTGTGCTTCTTATTTTGTTTTGGGAAGCTTGCTTAGTCTTGCTAGGCCTCTTAGAGAAATTTTACAAAATCTGACAGAATGGTATATTTATCTTAGGCTTTCAATATTTCCCTTTCTAAAACTTATGCTTTCTGTCACTATTTACATTATAAACCAGATTTTATGTGAATAATGTCAAGAAAAGTATATGCTATATTCCCTTTGAGTATGGAACATTTATGGTTTTTAAGGAAAATGGGAAACTAGGAAAATACTAGTAGGAAAATTTGGTCATATGAAAGTTTTCTACAAAATTAAAAGAAGTTTTCTTTGATTTAGTACTGAGTGGACCAATGGAAAAATACTCTCTAAGTATTTTCCTCTTACTGACTTTTGTATATGTGTAAGGAGGAAGTCAATTATCATTTGTAAGAATTAATTATGATTGTGGCACATGAGTTTTCACTTTCTTGGATCTAATATTTATACTAAACATAGTTAGGAAGAAAGGTAATTAAAATCAAATTTCATATTTCCTATTTGCTACTTCAAAGTAGATTTGTAAATTCCATTTTAGAATTTTATGTTATGATTCATATATTTCATATAGAAAATAATGAAGTGGCATGACTGGTAGCATATTGATTGTGCTTATAGTTCATTACAAAAATATTATCTTTGTACACAGATAAATAAACAAAACTAAAAAAAAATTTCTCTATCTGTTAATCTGTAGACCTTCACAGGAATTATGAAAGAAATTTTTACAAACTGCACTTACTTCACACAAGAGGAACAGAAAACTCAAGGGAGATCAAGAGTCCACAGTTGGTCCCAGCCCTGTGAGGACACTGCAGTCAAAGACTGTGAGAGATGGAGAATTTTTGCAGGAAGCAAAGATATCCATACGATGAGAAAGAATAATGAGAATTTTGAAACTGACATAAAAGTTGACAAACTAGAGGTGTATAAAGATGTTTGTCAACAACAAATTTACAAAGTTAAAGTGGCAGGTACAGAGCATGTCAAAATTCAGCCCAGAGATGTTTCCCAGGTTCCAGCAGTTCTCTGTTTGTATATCACCATCATCTCACAACTTACCTGGTTGTATTTCTTTGCTACTAAATTTGCTTTCTATTTGGCCATTCTCAACTTACTTTTTATCTCTGTAAATATCCTCATATATTTTATAAAACCAATTTTGCTAGTCACATACATTATATTTAGAATGATATTTAGTTATTTAATGTAAATACACGATTCATGTCAGCTTGTAATTTATTATGATGTAAAATATGTATCCATGTAGGTAATAAAATTCTTGCACTATGCATGACAAATAAGATGTTAGAAGACCTGGAAAGTTTCTTGGTTATTAGTTAAACATGTTCTCCCCCTACTTCTGTTTAGTTGGGACCTAGTTCAGGACCAAGTTTACGCAGCATTTTAATGTATAGAATTATTACAAACAAACCTTGTTTTCAGTAGTATAGTCTAACTAATGTTAAGATACTCTATGCATTGTGGGTTCCAAAACATCTAGTTGTCATTTATGGCAAGTCTCAGAGAGGAATCATATTACAGAAAAAAGATTCTAGAATGAAATCTTGCACACTGCAGATGGAAATTAATATATCTTTGGAGAGGCAATCCCTAAGATTGTAGATAAACCAAACTTGACCAAGGGACACTATTTATCTACACAATTATTTACAATTGTCCATCATTGCTGATCCTTCCAATCCACTTGTCATAAAGTCACATGGTTGCACAGTGGACTTAGTTTATAGGAAAGGACCAATGCAGAACAAAAAAAAAATCAGACAATAAGAACAGATCCCCCAGACCCTCATAGCATCTTTTGCTCAGATCACATATGTAAGCAACATTGAAAGTCTTGAATAACCAGCTAAAAAAGAGTATAGAACATCCCAGCTAGGTTTAAGATAAATTGTGTTTAATGTGGCTGCCTTTAAATAATGCAAAAAGAAAAATGTGTTCTCTGTGGTTGGAGCTTTATACTAAATATTGTTTTATAAACTTGGAATAACTGAAAATGATGTTCCAGTTGATACTTCTAGATTCCTGTAAAGTGAAAACTGAACTGACAAGCTCCTTCAGGAGATGGGAGAGACTATTAGAATGTTGACATGAGGAAATCAGTGAAAGAGACAGATAGACAGATACATTGGAGTGAACACAAAATGAAATCTTCATATTTCATTCCAATGCCTAATGGAGTATCTACTGTGGAAGAGAAAATAAAATATCAAGGACACAACATGATTCTGCCAGGTAAGTTTACTCAGGCTTTGCCAAGAGTCTCTAGCAAGGAGAAAATTAAGAAAAGAAGAATTGAATTAGAAAAAAAGGCAAGCATCATTTTAGAAGTGGAAAACAAGAGTTAGAATGCAGACTGCCTTTTCATGATTTCCTGATTCTTATGTTGCTAACTATTCTTTCTTTCCATCTTTTTAAAATTTAACTTCTTTATTGATTCTTTTGGAGTTTCACATCATGCACCATAGTTCTGCTCATCTCCCTGTCCCCCCATAATCTCCCCTGCATTGCTGCCACAACAAAAGAAAGCAAAACAAAGCAAGCAAGCAAATAAACAAGCAAACCTCTTCACTTCTTCTTTTCCATCCCTTCAACACCTCTTCATTTGACCTGGTAGCTCTGGGGGCTTCAGTGTGTCACACAGTGTCCCCTTTTGTCTGATCAGCTTTACTAGCAAATGTTCCTTGCAATGAGTCACCGGCCTGGTTCAAGGCCTCTGGTTTCTATTTCACCATCATCACTGGATTTTTACCTGAATTCCTCTGGGATACCCAATAGTGGCCCCACTTTTGGAGATTTTGTGGGTATTGTTCCACAGAACCAGTCCCTTCATGAGCTCCAGCAGGTTCTAGATGGGGTAGATGTTAGCACAGGCCAATCTAGTGGTAGCTGAGCTGGTCAGTCTGGGCCACTGGGACCACCCACATCAGGCAAAGGGGCAGAGTCAGCTCCCCTATGCCCATATCCTCAGGGTTGGTTTACTTTAGCCTGTAGTGAGGGGTGCCAGCTCTCTTGCTGTCATGCCCAGCAAAAGACAAGGGAAGATTTTCCTGGGCCAGCAAAGGGTGGGACAGGCTCAGCATGACTCTGATTTCATCTTGCATGGTTTCTAAGATCCACTGAGGTGACATGGGCCACAAAAATCAACACAGAACCCAGCTTCAGCTAGAGCATGGACCCAGACATGACCCTCAACTGCAGCTATGACTCGGAAGTCAACATGGCATTGGGCTGCAGCACAGGCCTCTCAGATCTACATGTATCATGGCCCCCAGACTCCAGCCTGGACTCAGATGGCTAATTTGATCCTGGGCATCCTCACAGCTCTCTCTGTAAACAGGAGCCACATACACCAATCCAGACTCTGACTGCTATAGGTCCATGGACCCCAATGTGGGCCTCCTCAGCAGCCTGGCCCCAGATGACACCATGGGTCTGGTTGGCACACAAGCCACCTACATTTGTATGGCCCCTGCTGCAGCATGGTGCCCAGACCCAGTAAGGCTGCAGGCTACTGCCCAGATCCCAGGCCTCTGTGCAGGCTCTAGTGGCAACCTAGACCACAGACTTCAACACAGACCCCAGGTGCAGTTGCACCATAGACCCAGACATGGCCTCAGGAAACAGCTTGGCCTGATCATCATCCTAGCTGTAAGTAGGAGCCCTGGCCACCCAGATCAGGATGGCTTTGGAAGCAGCATGGCCCCAGATACTAACAAGGACACAGGTTGTAGCCCAGACCATAGGCTTCATGTGGCCTTTGGTAGCAAGATGGGCCATGGACATCAACACAGACCTTGGCTGCAGTAGGATGATGGACCCAGACATGGTCCTCAGCAGCAGTCTGGGTTGTATCTGGTTGTCACCATTGCCCCAGATGGCAAAGAGCATACTGACCAGCATGGCCCCAGGGGCAGCATGACCACTAGATCCCAACATGGACAGCCACAGATGAGCCCAGACCACTGTTATCCGCACAGTCCTTGATGGTAACAGACGCTGCAGACATCAACACCTACCCTGGCTGCTGTAGGACTATGAACTCAGACATGGCCTTTGGCAGCAGCCCAGTCCACACATCACTATGACCCTGGATGGCAAGCAGACCTCCCCCACCAGCCTACCCCTTACCACCTTCATCATAGCCCCAGGTGGCAAGTAGGCTACTCCTCATTCTTCCTTTCTGCCTCTTTCCACAGAGCTGGAACCATTCCATTTCTTTTTTTTTTCTCATTTCTCCACCACACATTTCCTTATCATAATGGGTCCCACCTTCCCAGTACCACAAGGGGGACTATGAATATCTTCCTCCTAGCCAGGTCCTTATGGACTCTGGATGGCCTACAACTGGCTAGTCCTGTCTGAACAGAACTGCATCAGATGGGCCATGGATTTCTTCACCAGCTATTCTTTCTTAAGTCATATTTTTATTCAGTCCTTTGAAGGGAAGAAGCACTCTATGCTGATGGACAATACACAGATGATGACTCATGAGGATATGAATTGGCAGTGAAAAATAAAGGCGGTCATTAAATAATACCTTACAAAGAACAAAGTATCTCCCAGGATCACTTGAAACACTAGGAATGTGAAAAAAGAACAACCAGGTAAAAATATTAACATGGAGAGATGGTTAGACAAGAAAATTGGGCTGCTGGAAAAAATGATAATGACCGATCCTCTAATATAGAAATATTCATTGTTGTTGTGGTGTTATAAAAACGTGGAGTTTTTATATATAAGTATAATTATTAATATGCTAGTCAATTACAGGTACAGTGCTTGATGATTTATACATATGTAAAAGTGGACATACATGTAAAAAAACTGTAATTGCATCACACCCACTGATAAGATTATAGATGTTTCTCACTTAACAGCACAACATTAAACCCTGATCTTCTCATGGCCAAGCATGTGAACTCATATTTCTACTCCTGTAGTAGCTGCTCTGAAAAGTTACCCCTGCATTAGGTTGGAGGCTTCCTGGCCCACTCAAGCTTCTCCTATGGTGTCTCATATGAAGGGATTTTTCTATAGTCATTGCTGTCTTCCTGATAGTAGGCTTATGTGCTGCTTTTGGTCCAGTGGCATCAGACCAGTACATTTTCAGGGGATTTTATTCCCTGTGTTTTAGACCCAGAGTAAAACATACCATACATTTTCCTCCTATGAAAGGTCAAACTTGGTTTTAGCACCCTGAATTAGGAGCTGGCTTCCATTGATCAATTTAATGAATCCCATACATGATCATGAAAATGTCTGTGATGTTCATTATGAGATTTTCCAGGGACAAGTAGCCTTTATGTCCTTTATCATAAATTCTTTTCTCTTAATTTTAAGATTATATTTAACACGTGTGTGTGTGTGTGTGTGTGTGTGTGTGTGTGTGTGTGTGATCATGCCACATATGTGGAGGTGCTCACTAAGGCCAGAAGAGGACGTCAGATCCCCTGAAGTTGGAGTTACAGGTTGTTGTGAGCCACCCTTCATAGGTGCCAGGAGCTGAGCTTGTGTTCTGTACAAGAGCAGCTCTTATCTGCTGAGTCATCCCTACAGCCCCTCCTAACAAGTTTGTTTGTTTGTTTGTTTGTTTGTTCTCTTTCCACTGAATAATAGGTTAAAAACATAAGGTCTTGTGTTTTCAAATTTAAGGAATAGTGAGCTAAGTGTAAACTCAGCATTGTTTATGAAATGTGTACAACTTTATTTTCTTCCAAATAGATACACAGTTTAATGATTATAATCTATTTTCCTTGCTCATTTTGACATCCAAATATTATGTACTTTCTAAAATAGGATATTGATTGAAATATGTGTTCAGTTTGATTTGGCAAGCTAAAAGCACATTGAAGCCTAGAAAGTTGGCTCAAGTGTTAAAAAAATAATTTAAAGTGATAATAACTCTTAACCAACTTCAAATAAGTTTGGTTAATATTTTGTTAAAAGTTACCAGTCTTGTGCAAGCAGTGTTAAATTCAAAGAACATTGAAAATTTCATAAAGAGAAGCTATAGGTGATGAGTATGGGTCCCAACAATGTAGTTCCAGCATCTTTCTGGTTGCATATCAATGTTTTATTGAAGCCCCAAATAAATATGGATGAAAACACAGATGTAGATAAATCAGCAGATGATATTATTTCACTTCATTCTGAAAATAACATTGGAGACATTCTCATTCTTTGTCTAATATTCTTAGGTTGCAGAGGGCAATTCAAGAGTCATATTTAACTAAGATAAGTGGGCTTCTATGTAGTAACATCACAGTATTATCATCGAAGAGTGGTGCAATCAAGGTACTCTATTTTTTGAGGATGGTATATGGACCTGTTGCATATAATTTTTCATACATTTCTACTTATTTTAAAGATAAATAAATAGAGTATATCACAAGTCTTCACAGTTATCAATTCTAAGGTCAGTATCCAAAATTTCCTGATGCACAGGACCTCTCTGATCAGCAAAGCCAAAAGGAAGACAGAGCATATCATGGGATTTTCTGATCTAGAACTGAATGAGCCAGCAGATAGAGTTGGCATCTGTTAGTGATGATTGTACTCTAGCAAGCTTCTATAAACTGTGAGACAGTGCCAGATCATTTCTTCTAAGACAATGTGATGGTATATTCCTGCAAGCCTGTGGCTAGGTGTAATTGTTTAATGCATAGACTTGTTTTATATGTATTTATGCTAATGTATCATACACACACACACACACACACACACACAGATTGTTTACAATTCACGTTAAACTGCCAGCCAGCTACATTTCATCTTATGTTGAATGTCTGCAGAATTCAGCTTATGCTGAATTAAGTTACCTAACAACCATATTCTTTTTCTCAACCAGAATTTATTGATTTCTCATTTTGACAAAATTCATTGATTTTTCTTTAGTCTTTTCAGATGAAGGGATATATGATACAGAGACATAACAGATGGACACTCAGAGTTAAAGTGATGTGGTGAGCATACTTAAGACTTTAGAGAATAAAATGAGAATAAAACCTATTTCAAAACATTAACTTTTTAAGGAATTGAAAATAATAAGCACAAACCAAGAGCATCAGAAATTACACTAAGTATTTGGTACTAGAGAAGAAAAATCTGTCTTATGAGTCATGGAGAAGAGATCCAAAGAAGAATTTCTATATAGCAGCAATGTTGCCATTTCAAATGAGATGATCAGAAAGTTCTTTGTCATGGGGGGTTACAGGGAGAGGAAATAAAGATGCCACTACCATCATCTCTAATCCCCACCCGTTTGATGTTAGTAATAGCTCCTTTTTAGACTATACTAGCAATAGTTTAGAGGGTGCCTGAAATGGCTTACCCCAGTTATCAGACAGGTAAATACCATAACTGTCATCATAGAACCTTCATCCAGTAACTAACTGATGGATGCAGAGGTCCAAAGCCAAGTATCAGGCCTGAACTCCAGGAGTCCAGTTGAAGAGAGGAAAGAGGGATTCTATGAGCAAGGCACATCAAGATCATGATGAGGAAACCTACAGTGACAACCAAATCAAGCTAGTGGAAACTCATGAACTTTAGACCAACAGCTGTGGAACCTCCATGGGACTGGACTAGGCCTTCTGCATAAGGGAGACAGTTGTGGATCTTGATCTTCTTAAGGGAACCCTTGGCAGTAAGATCAGGATCCATCCCTGGTGCATGAGCTGGCTTTTTGGAGCCTACTACCTATGGTGGGACACCTTGCTTAGCCTTGATGCAGGGTTGGGGGCTTGGATCTGTCTCTACTAAATGAACCAGGCTCTGCTAACTCCCCATGGGAGGCCTAACCTTGTTGGAGGAGGGAATGGAGGGAGTGGATTGGGGGTGGCTGGAGGGGTGGGAGGAGGGAAGAAATGGAGAGCTGTGGTTGGTATGTAAAATGAATAAAAAAAAACTGCTTAACTAGAAAAAAGCAAAAAAAAATAGCTCCTTTCCCACTCACGATGGCAATGGCAATCCATATTTTGTTGCTAATAGCATGATACCACAGACTGTGTGGTTAATATTGAAAATTTTATTTTAGCTTACCATTTTGGTATAGAGTCAAGGGTACAGAACCACTTTTTCAGATGGTTTTATTACTGGAAGTGTCCAGAGGTGGTGTGATCTCCAATGTGGAACAAAACTCAGAAGCAATCTGTGTACATTTCCATGTCTTCTTTCCTGGTCTTCATGTAAACCCTCCAACATTAGTCCTTCCATCCATATATACAATACACACTTATATACTATATAATGTATGCATATGTGGGTACATATTTACACAAGCTTATAATTTGATTCTTACTGCTCTACTGCATTGTTCTGTTTTTAAGTATCTATTCAATTACAATTTTTTATGCTCCTTTTTGGAATTTTCAGGCTTAACAATATAATTCTGAGTTGTCAGTTTCTCCAACCTTAATGTCATATAGCCATTGTTTTATCTGTTTCAGAATATCTTACAAATATGTACTCATCCCTGCTGTTTCTTCATCATAGCATTCCCTCAATAGAGCAACTTTGACCTGTCTCTGGAGCTCAAATCAATATCTATTAGTAACCCTGAGCCATGACACTCATCTAGCAACTTTCTCCTCAACAACACTAGTATAGGGCTCCACCTGTTCTGTGATTGTTTGTTTCATTCACAAAGGTGGCATTGCTGAACATCTCCATATATTGTAAAAGAGGCCCCACAAAGAGATTTTTTAGTATGTAGAAAGTGTTTTCATATAATGAAAATGAGGGGGTAATCTTTATGAAGTCTTCAAAATTTTTTGTGTATTCATTTAATGTATATGAGTGTTTTATCCGCATATATATCAGTGTACCACACGCATGTCTGGTGCCAGCAGAGGCCAGAACAGGATGTTAGATGTCTGAAAGTGGAATTAGTGACAATTTGAATCACTATGTGGGTGCTAACAATTGAACCTGAGTTGTCTAAAGAAGCATCCAGTCCTCTTAACTGTTGAGCCATTTCTTCTGTGCCATGAAGCCTTTTAAACAAGAGAATAATTGTGAAATAATTATTGAAACAAGAGGAATGTCATTCCAAAATGAAATTTCCTGACCCAGAAAGCAAGAGGAAGATAAAGATGGATGGCATACCAGCAGAAAGAGGAATGGAATTTTGGGCCAGATTGACAAGTTGATTAACAAATAGACATGATATTTCTGACACAGGATAGTTAATTGGTTTTGCATGATCATGAAAACATTATGCATCCACGAATGCTGCCTGTAATGAATTAAACAACTGCTATCATAGACAATCTGTAGATTTGCTAGCATGTATATGGTAGAGTACAAATGGAAAAATGATGACCTTGTAGATTTCAACACCTATGGTCAAAAGCACACAAAGACAAAATCATGGAGATATAAATGTCACAGAAAAACTAACAACTGTTTCAGTGTAATGCAGAAGTACTTGCAAAACCTGTTAAGATGTCCCTACACAAGGTGCTCTAAAGCTATCTTCTTGCAGAACATTCAGGGCTACCTGAAAAGCCTTGCAATTCTCCAAGATTCTTCTGCCTATGGTCTTCCTTTGTCAGAAACCTGATGTACAGGACTAACATCTGATATCTTGGTATCTGCCAGCTATACTCCTGTCTTACAATGATTGGCAGATTTTTTCATGAATACACCTGCTACCAGACATCCTATGTGCTATCTAGCCAGTGCCAGACATCCCACTACCACACAAAGATCTTGATGTCTTAGAGTTTCTGCCAGATAACTTATGGAAGACTTTCTGGTGTTTGGTGAATGTGGGGGCATTGCCTGTCTTTAGACTTAGAAGCTGCTATTTATTGCACTATGGATCCACAGGATTCTAATATTTGATTAATGGAAACCATAACTTACCTTCTCTGGACTATAGTTTTGGTTTCTGTCATTCAACTTCTTTGCTTCATATAATCACCAGCCATCTAGAGACCCAGCAGTATATGATCTGGCTTCTACTGATGAACACATTAGTGTTCAAATCTTACATAGAAATGTCAGCAATGTTATTTTCACTTGATCAAAACCAAATGGCAGAAAGCCAATAGCAATATATTTTCACTGGAAGCAATGACCTTCATCCTATCAAAAAATGAAGTGCATACTCATTGTATGACCCCCAAACACATTGTTTAGAATTATAAAACTAAGTAACAAAGAAAGTTAGATAACCTAAGACTGATAAGTCTAAGGATGCAGAAGTAGGAGGGTCAAGACATCTTGGCCAGCATGGGCTAAGTAGGAAGACCTTGTCTCAAAAGAACAATACCAACAGCAACAACGATAAAAGAAAAATCACATGAAGTAGAAAAAAAGAAGAAAATTAAAATGTATACACATATGTGCATTATTAAAATTTTGTCATAATGAAATCTTGATAATTATAAACTTTGAGAGTGCTAAGTTAGAATTTTGTTTTGTCTCTAAAATTTTTTAACCTAGTTGTATAAGTTTATCACATACATACCATCTTTCCACGGTTCAGGGATCCTTATTGAAGAGGGATGGACAGATTGTACAAACCAGAAGCAGCGGGTATGGAAAAAGAAACAGTACTATTTTAGAAACAGCAGAGCTGTTTCACAAAAGCATAGTGGTTCTGAAAGCACACACAAGAGTGCACAAGCTCCAGACAGGCAAATTTTAATATTGTGTAGGAAAGTGTTTATGGACGTCCTGCACATTGTTGAAGAGCTACTAGAAATTGATAGTGTCTTGAAGAGGGAAAGTCAATTTTCTTTAAGAGTATACAGCCATGGCAAATCAGTCATGCCCCAGTGGAGAGCCACACATGCAAGAATTTATGAGCATCACCGGTGGGCCTTGATGGCTTTTTAAAATAAAAAGGATACAACATTAAAGGGGGAAGGAAAGGAGCATGTGTCTGGGGGAGGGGGTAAATATGATCAAAACATATTGTATGAAATTCTCAAAGAGCCAATATGAAACAGAACTGCCAAAAATTGTGTACAACATTTCAATAGTTAAAAATATGCAAGTCTTTACTCTTCTTTATTTTTAAGGATGCTTATAAAAATTATCTTATTTTTTATTTATGTACACATGAGTGCATGCCCTCATAGCTAGAGTTGCAAGAGGTTGTGAGGCACCCAATTTGGTGGCTGGCAACTGTACTTGGGTCCCCTAGAGCAGAAAGTCTCTTAACTGTTAAATCACAACTCCAGCCTTGGTATCCAAGACTGTTAAAATCATATTCACATTTATACCACTCTTCACAGAACAAAAATTAAAATATTGGGTAGGTGTGTGTGAAACACAGAAAGAAGTAATCATGTTAAACAAAAAATTCTGTTTTTACAAAGATTAAATAAAAATCCTTGCCATGGTAGTGTAATTTCCAGGGGGCGGGGGAACGATTATTAGCTTCAAGTTCCATTTATTTAGTTAATCTGATACTGGCTAACAAAAATAAGTAAGTTCTTTGAGTGCATTGAACAATTACCTGTGGATTATTTTTTATGATATATTTTTATTTATATTTTTTATAATATAATATTCTTTATATAAGAATTTAGGTTGAAAATTAATGATAATTCAATTTTACACTCTCCTGTCATATACACAACACTCCTGAGAATCACAAATGGTTACATCAACAAAAATATGGAACTTAAAAGTTCCACTAGAAAACAACAGTGAGAAAATACAGACCATGTTTCATAGAAATTGAAACAGATTTGAATTTCACAACTCTTGATAATATGCCTGTGATTAATCCTACCTAATTTACTAAATCACAAGTGCACTCCTCTACAAATACAGTTCATCAGTCTCAAATCATCTTTAGAAATTGATCAAACACCACCAATTGGACCAAAAGGCAAGATAAGACCAAACCATGACAGAATACAAATAAGCTCTGAACACTGATTGATCATCCAGTAACAAATGGTCATTCCCCAAAAATACATACAAAAGTAACTTTATACAGACTGGGATTAAATTTAGGAATATATATGTATACATGTAACAGAAATTAATGCAGTAAGACATGAATTTGAAAGAGAGCAAAGAGGGAAATATAGGAAGGTTTGGAAGGAGGAAGAGGAAGGGAGAAGTGATATAATTATATTATCTCAAAAACAAGAGAAAAAACGTATTAAAGAAAAAATGTGTGCATATAACAAAGGTTCAGGAATGGTTATACTAGATATGACAGACTTAGGTGACTTAGGATCACAGAGTTAATCTTGCAGTATGCATGAGGCCATTGAGATTGAGAAGCTTCTATGTTTGGACACAAGGAAGCCTGAGAGCATTAGAAAGCACTAGAAGGAAAATTCCAACCTAAGGAAGGCAGATACACCCTCGAAAACTTAGGCAATAGCTAACACCACAGCAGTAAACCCCAAAGAAGAGAAGTACACACACACTACCACCAAAAAATAAAAATAATAACATGAACAAACAATCACTGGTCATTTAAATCCCTTAATATCAATGGACTTAATTTACCTATAAAAAGACATAGACTAAGAGAATGGATACGAAAACTGGATCCATCTTTCAGCTGAATACAAGAAACATACCTCAAATTCAAAGATAGACACCTCCTAAGAATAAAAGGCTGGGAAAAGACCTTCTAATCAAATGGTCTTAAGATGCAAGCTGGTGTAGCCATCCTAATATCCAGCAAAATAGACTTCAAACTAAAATCAATCAAAAGAGATGATGAAGGACATTACAAACTCATCGCAGGAAAGATCCACCAAGATGAAGTTTCAATTCTAAACATTTATGCCCCAAACACAAGGGCACCCACATATGTAAAAGAAACATTACTAAAGCTTAAATCACATATAAAACCCCACACATTAATAGTGGGAGACTTCAACACCCCACTTTCACCTCTGGACAGATCGGCCAAATTGAAACTTAACAGAGAAAATATGGACTTAACTGATGTTATGACTCAAATGGACTTAATTGATATCTACAGAACATTCCACCCAAACAAAAAAGAATATATCTTCTTCTCAGAACCCCATGGAACCTTCTCTAAAATCGACCACGTACTTGGCCACAAAGCAAATCTCAACAGATACAAACAATTAGAATAACCTCCTGTGTTCTATCAGACCACCATGGTTTAAAGTTAGATTTCAACAAAAACTACAGAAAACCTACAATCTCATGGAAACTGAATAATGCTCAACTGAATCACCAATGGGTTAAGGAAAGAAATTAAAGACTTCCTAAGTTCCATTTTGACATGGCTTTCTTAATATCATTGAGCCCATCTCCATTCCTCCCATCTTTCCCTCACTTTCTTTCCAGTCATCATCTCCCTGAACAACAACAACAAAATCAACAGTTACAGTTTCTGCACTTTCACTGAAAGATATGATAGGGCTGGGCATTGGTGGCACACACCTTTAATTCTGGCAATTGGGAGGCAGAGCCAGGAAGATCTCAGTGAGTTTGAGGCCAGCCTGGTCTACAGGGAGAGATCCAGGACAGATACCAAAACTACACAGAGAAACTTTGTTTCAAAAACACCAAATAAATAAATAAATAAATATATTAAAGGATAGAAATGATGAGAAAAATACAGAAAATTCTATTTAACTTTCCCTAAAAGAAATTGAAATAACAGCATCAGGTACCTCCCTTTGATCTGAATTTTATTTTGTTCCTAACTTGTATGGTTTATTAAAAGTTCTAAGTTATCTCTGTGTGTGCTTCTATAATCCATGGTGAAAAATTATAAAATAGATCTTGAAACACTGCATTAGTGTTAAGGAATACATTTTGTCTAAACCGGAGTCATCACTGATGGTTAAAATTACACCAGATATTAGAATGGTTCATTGGCCTATGGAAAAACCCTAGTCAGAAAAAATAAAATTGCTTTGGAGAAGTAGATGCAATAGTAATTACATAGTACCCCAATGAAGTCCTCATAGGTAACTGGTAATTATAGCACTGTGAACAATAAATATGAAACATCTCAATTGGTACTGCAGCTAAATGCCACACTATCATACAAGTTGTAATCAAATCATCGTCTTATTATTATACAAGACATTCTGTTCACACAAGGGTCTCTTGAGAAATAGCTAACCCCAGCCTTGCCTCAACTATTTAATATGGAATATTATATATTTTATTTTACAGTTATTGGTACTGAGGATGGAATTCAGAGTTTTGCCTATGACCAGAAACTTGTATGCTACTGAGATGTACTCTTAGTTCTTAGCCTCTAAGATTTAGCATTATTTAAGTTCACCAAGATGAAGATATGTTTATTCTTTAAATCATCAGTCTGGGAGCTCAGATTTGGACAGGTGCAGCCTTGCTGGCCACCAGGTAACTCCACTTCTGATAGGTCCTGTCTCTACCAGGCCTCCAGCTTTCTCCAGTCTTCTCTACCATAAAACATGCTTATTATTTCTGCAAATCTCAAACCCAGTGACTTAGGTTTTAAAGTGCTACTGTCCAAGCAACAGTGTTTCCAGGAATGGCTAATCCTCTTGTTCCTGGCCAACCTATGGTAACTTCTAGAGAACAATGCATGGATTTTGATTTCCTGGAAACGGCGTATGTCATTTCTATTCAAGGGATTTCCCAATTCTTATTTGTGTATTCTTGTCACATTAGAGATAACAGATAACAGCTTTACTCCCCCTGAACTTAACTCCTATTTTTCCATTAGTCATGCTTCAGTAACACATTGTTAAATTTCTTATCGGTGCCAGTCAGTATTCAAAGCAAGATTCATCTAATGCTGCTCTAGTGAATGCATATGAGCAAATGTTTTATTATTTTTTCAAGAAGATATGTTCATCCACATATCAGTCTATAATGAAAAAAATTAAAACATTTTAAAATGTACTTGCTGTTTTTCTGAACATACCACTTAGCATCATCAGTGTTATTTATGTAAATAACCATTGAATCACAAGAATATCAAGCCTGTGATGAGCTCAGCATAGAACATTTCAATTGGCCTTGGTGGCACACACCCATCATTTGATTCCCAGGCCATCTTCTACATATTGAATTTAAAACCAGCATGGACTGCTTGGTGAGACATTGTCTCAAACTAAACAAAAAAAAAATCATCCTCATGAGATATTGTCTATTTTCAAAGATAGTAAAAACAATAGACTCAGAAAAGGTCAGAAAGTCTACTGAGGATATGTAAGGATGTGTTTTTCTGTGACTGGAACATAGGGATGAATCTGTAACTCATTACACACAGTTCCATGGTTTCTCTATTTGTTGATCCTTCATTACTAGTTCTGCCTATGAATCATGAAACATACTTTGCTGTAAGTTCACCAGTTATGTTTTTTCTCTAAACATAATAGACTTCTTTTCTTCTTTGTTCAACTTTCTTTGCCTTCTCACATATCCTTCTATCTACTCTCTTGGCTAGTCAGGTTTGGACTGTCAAACAGTCCTAATGTGTACTCATTTATCAAATAGTAGTTGGCTGTAACTAGAGAAACGGCTTGGTGAGTAAATTGCTTGACACCTAACCACGAGGACTCAAGGTAGGTGTCCAGCACATACATACAGAACTGAGTATGGTTAAAGCATTAGTAACCCAAGTTCTGGGAAGAGACTAAGAGATCCCAGGCTCCCTGGCCAGTCAGTCTAATCAAAATAGAGACCTTCAAGTTCAGTGAGTCCATTTTGAAAAATAAGGTGGGAAGAGATAGAGGGAAGATATCCAATGTTTAACCCTGTCCTTCAGACGCACCTGTGTACATATCCACAAACATACCACATGGACTTCCCTTCAAGACGCCTCCTATGCACAAAGAAAAAAATGCATAGTAGTTGCCTATGGGGTCAGGGGTCACTTAGAAAGAATCCTAAGGAATGAAAGTCTTAAGTGAGTTCCTGTATCTTGATAGACAAATGCATACAATTTTTAACATTGCCAAATCTTACTTTTTAAAACCAGTTCTATTCTAACTGTTACATCTATGGAATTTTTTTCTGAATATGAACCTTTAAGACTTGAGAATTTCATTTTATGTAGTGTCTTTCAGCAACAGTGATTTCATACCCATAGATACTTCTTATAAATAACTCTTTGCTTGTCTTTTCTAGGAGAAACTTTCTCTGATTAGAATAGAGATTATATACTTTCTAATATTATTTTTCATTTCATAGAGAGACAGATGAATGTAATTAAAAATATATCTAACATCATTTCCATAAGACAAATCCTCATAATGGTAAAGTTCCCATGATGATATGAAAATGATGGTATGTCTTGATTGTACCTTACCAAACATTCTTGGAATCAGAAACATTTTAGACTTCAAAACTTCTCAGATTTCAGTACATATACACAATAAGAAACCTTGAAAATTTTCCAGTTTTAAGTTGAAATTCAATTATGTTTCTAAATACCTTATATATACAGGCTGAAGATAATTTTTATGCAATATTTTTAGGGTACTTATCCATTGACTTTTGAGCTCAGGGATATCATGGTGACATTGAAAAATTTCAGGAGTAGAGAGGCTAGCTAACAGGAAAAGACCCTAGGAGGGATACATGGATGACCCTGTGAAGGAGAAGTGGACGAGATCTACATGAGTGGACTGGGGGGGGGGGGTGGCAGAGGGCGAGGAGTGGGGGATGAGAACATAGGGAAATGGGAGGGTCAAGCTGGAACAGGGACAGAGTGGGTGGGCAGAGAGGAAGATACCATGATAGATGAGGACATCATGGGAATAGGAAGAGGCAGAGTGCTGGGAAGGCTCTCAGGAATCCACAAGGTTGACCCCATCTTGGTCTGCTGGCAGTGGTCCAGTGGGTAACTGGACCAGTCTACTCTGGTGACCAGCCTAGCAAATAACCTAGCTGTCATCATAGAGCCTTTGTCCAGTGACAGATGGAGGCAGATACAAAGATCCACGGCCAGGCACCAGGCTGAGCTTCGGGAATCCAACTGATGAGAGAGAGGAGGAATTCTGCTGGCAAGGGACACCAAGATCATAATGGGAGGACATGCAGAGGTGACCGGCCACACTAGTGGAAGCCCATGAACTGTGGATTGGTGGTTGTGGAGCCCCCATGGGACTGGACTAGGCCCTATGGATATGGAAGATGGTTGTTTGGCTCGAACTGTTTGTGGGGCACCCAGGCAGGGCGATTGGGATCTGTCCCTGGTCTATGGGCAGGCTTCTAGAATCCAGTGCCTATGGTTTGACACCTTGCACAGCCATAGTGCAGGGGGAAGGGGCTTGGACCTGTCTAGGCTCAGTGTGCTGGGCTCTGCTGACTCCCTATGGGAGACCTCGATTTGTGGGATGTGGGGATGTGGGGTGGCTTGGGAGACAGGGCTGGGGGTGGGAGGAAGGAGGAAGGGGGATCTGTGGATAGTATGTGGAGTGAGTAGAAAATGTCTAAAAATTAAAAAAAAAGAAAGAAAAATTTCAGGAGTGAAATTTTCAGGGTAGCAATACTAATTTTTATAATGATAATAATAATAATAATAATAATAATAATAATAATAATAATAATTTAAAGGCATACCTAACAAGAAGTTCAAAGTAACAGCATGGCCCTCTGTAGTCACTGATGACCTAAGCCTTGACAAGCAGAAACAGTAGAAGAGTAATGCCTGGAAATTACTCATGAGAGCATTTCTGGAAACTGGTCACGGCAATTCTTGGAAACCTGCACGAAAACCAGTTGGTTAACAGATGATGATTAGCCTTGGCTATTGATTATGACTGTGAGCAGCCAGTACTTTGTTTGCGAACCTTTGTGTTCTAAATCTTTGGCCTTGCATGTGTGTGTGTGTGTGTGTGTGTGTGTGTGTGTGTGTGTGTCAGTGTGCATTAGGAGGATGCTGGAAGGGTAGAAATGACTAGCTGTAATTCTGAAAACTGTTGGCTGGCCTCCGGTTAATTACAGAAGGTGGAATTAACTTACAAATTCACAGACCATGGTTTGCTGTTGTGTATTTAATTGTTGGGATAGAGAGCGAATGAGATCTGTATGCTAGGAATTTAGTCCTACATAACTGAAAGATAATTACATCACTGGTGGCACTTGGTTTGGTCTAATTTGTGGTGGCAAATACTCCTTATGTGTTCTGACTGGTGCAACTGTCTTATACACTCAATGTAAACTTAAAACAAACAGGAACCCCATAGGCCCACATTACATTCAACACTCCCATCCTTCCTAAGTTGTGAGCCTCTGTAATGACCAAACTGGCTCAGTAGTGAAGGCAGATGCTCCAAAGGACCATGAAGGGAGAGCGGTACCACAGATCACTTGCCCATGGGGAAACTGAGACTTTAAATTCAGTGTTCATTAGTGAATATGCCATAAGAAAACCCTTTGTTGTTTTTACAGTGACTATATTCTAATAACATTTAAAAAAATTCAAAGTGGGAATTTTATTGAAATGCATGTCCCTTTTATATATTCCTAATAAAATAATTGTAATTCAAAGACTGTATCATGGACCCTCTGTACTATCCTTTTGAAATGCAGAAAGGAACACCTGTGTCTAAACTCTTGGGGCAGTAATAGGTTAACCTTAGGCTGGTCAGGAAGCTCAAGAGCTTCTCTCCAAACTTTTCAGCTGCCCATGCTTTGAGAGAGGACAATTTATCCTGGGTAATGATTATAAATATAAGGATGACAGAAATCATAGAAACATAAAGACAGTACACAAAGGACTGAGTTAACTATTTTCCATACCAACTTTTATATTGGTGGTAAATTATTTCCCCAAATTTTACTTAATTGTTACATTTTCCCTATAACGATATAAGCATCATAATTATTTGCTAAAAATAGTAATGAAGAAGGGAAGGTGGAGAGTCACAGCAGAAGGAAAGTGTCAGCTGTGGAATAAAGGACATCAGAAAGAATGTCCCAGTTGGATGGAATTAGTGGACACCCAGAGTAACAAACATACAGTGTGGATCCAAGCATAGCACTACAGTAACCCTAACTGTTATCTTTAAAATTCACCTAATTGCTGGGGATGCTGTGAATGTGGTGCTCTGATTGATTGATAAATAAAATGATGATTGGCCAGTAGCCAGGCAGGAAGTATAGGTGGGACAAAAGAGAAGAGAATTCTGGTAGGTGGAAGGCAGAGTCAATGCTGCCAGCTGCCACTGCCATGAGAAATAAGATATAAAATACCATTAAGCCACAATCCATGTGGCAATTTACAGATTAATAGAAATGGATTAATTTAAGATATAAGAACTAGATATCAAGAAGCCTGCCAAGGCCATACATTTTACAGGTAATGTAATCTCTGTGTGTTTACTTGAGTCTGAGTGGCTGAGGGCCCTGGCAGGACTGGAGAAATCTCCAGCTACATCTAATTCTTCTTTTCCGCTTTTATCACTGCAGAATAAATTCACAGATTACAGGGATGCCGGCTGCCATTGATTTCATAGTTTACACTTAGTTACTGCACAAGCAAAGGAGGAATTAGCATGATGACATGGATGAGACACACATATAAGATTAGCCTTTACAGGTATCCAATACTCTGCACTCCACTCCTAACTTCAGAGAATGTTTAATGATCTCATAAAACAAGAATAGGTAAAACATGTGAATGTTGTTCTAAGTGAATATTGATTCCTCATAGTATCAAGCTAGTAATTTTCCTATACTTGATGTGTGGTCTTTTAAATTCTTTCTTCTAAATATTTAAGCTAGATAGAAAAGGATAATATAATTCTAGATTATTCAAGTTTATTAAAGAAACCATTGTGTCAGTTTTGATAATATTAAAGATCTAGGGTTTTTCCTTAGATTTAATTCACATATTGGCCAAGAACCCAGGTATAAATTCATACCTGCTGAACCTAGCTATTTTTAAATCTGTTGTCTTCATGCTTATACAAACAGAAACAATTTTAAAAGATTGTAAATATTAATTGGGCTATGGGGACTAAACAATTTTTAAAAAGTGACACTCCTGCATGCTAACTTCTCAAAGTTGAGAATTAACACAGAGACATTAATCTTCTCTGTTAATATCCCCCATGCATTAGCCTTACCAAGTAAACTTAATTGATTTTTTTTTGTATTCTTCAAGTTTCTAACACATTCTGCCCTTTAAAATTCATGCTGTAGTCACTCATTTAACAAGGATAATCGGTTCTCTGGGTCTTTAGTTATAGAAAATCTTCATGTAAAAACTCAGAGTGCTCAGGAATATCTGCATTGAGAAGAAAACATACCTAGAGACCAAGTAAGTTAGTGTGACACTCTTAGCCTTCCAAAGCTAATACCCCAAAGTAATCACAACCATTGATAATTCAGGCATTGCATATTTTTTCTTATGCTTAAAGCAAATGTCCAATTTTTTTTTTAAAAAAAGCAACACATTAAGGAAAGATTTATTTTGGCCAATGATTTGATGATCCTTTTAACCATAGGAAAACATCACAGCAGCAGCCATGTGAGGCTACTTGTTTACATCTTGGTGATCTAGAGAAATACACAGAACAGGAAGCCAGATAGGGCAAGAAACCTCAAGGTCTTACCATAAGAGATCCCATTCTTTCAGTAAGACTTTGCCCTGTAAAGGTTCCACAAACTTCCAAAATGGTAACCTTAGTGTGAGATCAAGTGGAGAAGAGACAAGCCCCTAGGGACTATTTATATATCCAAACCATAATTCATTAGATGTAAATAATAACATTAAACTCGTAATTGTGCAACAGGAAGAAAGATTTATTAAGATAAAATAATTTCACTGAGTAATTTTTGGAGAAGTGAAAAACTATTAATTTTATCAGCAATGTACTTGAATTTTTCCTTAGTCTTTCACTTTGTCAGAGCCAAATCTGAGTGTTAGAAAAGAAAAAGGCAGCATAAAATCAAGAAAATCAATACTTGTCAACGATAAAAGGAAAAGACAATTTTGCTACAGAATCTGCATTCAGTATTGGCATTGGAAAATCAGCAGACAAGTCAACAGAAACCAGATACATAGAATGGTTGGTAACAAGATGAATAGAAACCCCTACAAGGGAAAGAGAGTGGGCTACAGACAGTGGATCTGTAATATCTGGTAGGAAAGCTATGGACCCTATAATTCAGAGATCTGAAGTCACTGGATCCACAGCCCCCTGAGTAGCAGCTTCTAGATCCATAGCCCAGGGAACAGCAGCTGCTGGACCCAAAGCTCAGAGACCCAGCATATGTCCCCTGGCAGGGACTGCAAGGTGTGGAGCTCCTGGGGTAGTAGCAGGCTGTCTGGCAGGGGCTGGACACCACACAGGACCTCTGGCAGCTGATGGGCTCAATGCAGGTCTCTTGACAGCTGGTGTTCAGAGAAGATCCCAGCTGACAGGTACTAGGAGAGCAGCTGGTAGTGGTGTAGACCAGGTTGCTGGGGTAGGACGAACCACAGGAGGAACGCGAGGAAGGTAGGCAGTGTCCGAGGGAGCGGGAGGAGAAGTTTCCAGAGCAGCAGCTGTAGGCCATGTTGAGAGGAGATGTGAGCTCAGCTGGATGTACCTAAGAGGATTGAGTTTGAATGTCATGCTGTGGAGATCTGGGTTTATATATTCTCAGCAACAGGTGTGGTACCCAACAGTCTCATCCTTGATGTATTTGTGTGCTTCCTGGTTTACAAATGTGGAACTCAGTAATCTCTGTAATTGTAGTTGCATTTGCATAGTTTTCTGCACAGTGTATTTATGAGTTTTGTAACAAAGGCCAAAGAACTACTCCTATCTACAAAATGCCATGACTATTTTATATTAATGCCTGCCCCATGACAGCTATAGAAGCCCTTCCCATTCCTCTACTATGTGCTACCTGCCTGTACTTGGTTGTACACTCCTGCCTCTGCTAGTGAATGCTTCTTCCCTGAAACTGGAGAAGCACATAATGTTAGTTATCTGGATACTCGTTCCGTTTCCATATGGATAGGAGCATCCACGAGAATGCACCATCTTGTCAACCTCCATTACTGTTCTGCCAACCTACCTTATGGTAATTTAGTGTGTTGGCAACAGAACACAATTATACCATGGATTACAGTTACACATTATGTACTAAATTAAATAAAGACAGATTCAAAATGGATAAAAGCAACACACTAAGAAGGCCAGCTAGAGACTGGGGGTGGGGCGGCATATTTACAAGCATGTGATTGAAAAGTATCTCAACTGCAACAGTGCCACTTGTTTAATGAAGTAACTATAAGAATGAAAATGAAGGAATAGGGAGGGAATTCACAATCTTCCCATTGAACTCTTTAATTGTGTTTTTGTTGTTTTGTTTGTATTTTTATATTTTTGGTTGTGAGCCTAGTCTTTAATGGCTGAACCATCTCTCCAGCCCTTGTTTGTATTTTTAAAAAAACTATATTTTGAAATATTATACAGGCTGTCTTGGAACAAATGATGTCCCTGCCCTTTTCTCCTCAGTGCCAAGACTGAAGATGTGTACTACTTGTCCTACAGCACTCTTACACTGTTTTGTCTAGTTTCAATGCCTGAAGAATAATTTTTTGCAAATTAAACTTTTATAATTCTCTTTCCATCATCTGCATTGCTTCTGCTTCTCATGGTATTGGGTAGCCTGTGGCTTTATGTCAGTGCCGTATCCTTATACCCATCTACACTTGATTGCCTAAGTATGAAGTATATACATATGAAAAATTACCTTCTCCTCGTCTTCTTTCTTTCTTTCCTTCCTTCCTCCTCCTCTTCTTCTCTTCTTTCTTTTTCTCTCTTTCCATCTGTTCTTCTTTCCTTCCTACCACCA
The DNA here is from genome assembly GCF_903995425.1 of Onychomys torridus. Classification (NCBI taxonomy): domain Eukaryota; kingdom Metazoa; phylum Chordata; class Mammalia; order Rodentia; family Cricetidae; genus Onychomys; species Onychomys torridus. Next base: position 65,948,265 of record NC_050454.1, read on the forward strand.
TTTATCTTCTTGTTCTGAGCTTAAATTTTACTTTGTTATCTATTTTCATCTTTGCTTAAGTTGAAAATATGTTTACTAGACTTATTAAATTCTCACTGTATAACAACCTTTTTCTATGCTCATTGATAGAATATTCTGTATTAAACTATGTCAAAATGATATTCAGACAGAATGGGGATGTACTACTACAGTTTATGGTAATTTTTCACTTTTTTCTAATAAAATATACCCTATTTGCAATACTCATAAAAGTCAAATGTATAGTAATAGGAAAAGTACTACAATGGTAATGTAGACTTTATAAAAATCAAGGAGGGAAGATACAAAATTTTAGCTATTCCATTTTTTTACTTCTGTTCTTCAAGAAAAAATCATATTTTGTTATTTTTTGCTTCAGGATAAAAAACCTGTCAATAAGATAATAATGAAAGCGTTCTTTCCTATTTAGGTTTTTGTTGCTGTTTCATAAACAACTCTAGGTTTTCTTGAGAACAAATAGGTGTTAAATACAAACAGTAATTCTATAAGGGAAGAAATAATACAGTGAGTCATTTTTCAGGTACCCTGCTTGCTATTCAAGAACCCTTCTGTAGGCTAGTAAATGTGGAAAGTCTGTCCCATTTTTGTCTCTAGAGTTCTATAATTTTTCCTCATAAGTTGAGATAATGTTTAAAGTTTTTTGAAAAGCTCTACCTTTGAACTAAATTCATCTGAGGTTGTACTTTTTCATCTGTATAGCTCGCTATGATTATTTTTATCTAATTATCTATAGAAATGAAAAGACTGGGATAATTCCCATAAAATGTAAGACTCAGGAGTCTGCTCATGAAAAAACTTCTGACACTGGATTGTGTAGTATCATCAGTAGATGATGAAAAGGTGTCTTTTGATGTTGGGGGTATTTCCAAAGAATCTCATCCACATAGATAGTTATGACTTCAGAGCTACTTCCAATCTCTTCTCTTTAAAATGTCAATGATTCTGTCACTCACAATGACAAAATCTTGTTTTTGAAAATGATTTAGTTTAGCATCTACATGAACAAAAACTAATATCTCCAGCATTGAGATTGCCTAGTAACACTATTAAGAGCCACAGAATGTATTCTTTTCCTTATACATCACTAAGTTAGAACTCTGTAATTCGAAGAGCTACATGTGATCAAAAACACATTCATGACAGAAGTACTCCTACATGTCATTCTGAAGCACACTTCTCCCTTTAATAAATTCTTAACATTTTTCTCAAGAGATCACTTCAAAAGTTTATATGAGATCATAGACACACTGCTTGATGTGTAATAAACATATTAATAAATCCTTTGGGCTGGATAGACAGCTCATCAGTTAAGAGCACTTGTTACTCTTCCAGAGAACCAGTTCTTTTCCAGCACCCATGTCAGACAGCTCACAACCACTTATAGCTCTAGCTCCAGGGTATCTAACTCCCTCTTCTGGCCTGCAGAGCTACCCACATGCACATACATGTGCACATCCTGTCACACATATGTACACATGAACTAAAATAAAAATCAATCTTTAAAAATCCTGTACTTTCTTATAAATTTGTTCTAAAGTTAGTTGAAAACAGAAATTCCAGGGATAGAGAGATGGGTCATGGTTTAGAACACTTGCTGCTCTTCCAAAAGACAGGATTCAATTCTCAAGACACACATGGTTGCTCACAACTGTCTGTAACTACACTGTCATAAATTCACAACATCATCTTCTGATCCTCTGAGTGCACCAGGCATGTACATGGTACACAGATATTTGGGCAAACACCTACACACAAAAGATAAAATAAAGTTATTTTTTTTTAAACATGGATTCCAATAATACTGTTTCAGAGATGATTCTACAGAGGGAAATATGCTAGGAAATAAAGGAAATGAAGCAACTGTCAGCACCCAAGCTCAATTCTTTTTTTACAGGGGTTCAGCATACTTTCATGAATGTAAAAGTCATTAGGAAGAATTATATAGACTTTTTTGTAGTCAGTTTTCAGGGTGTACCCAAGACCTCTTATGCTGCTAACAGACGCTTTAAGTGTGAAGGGGTTGAGATGTTACTTTGAAATTCACAACTACAAGAAAAAATGGAAAGAAGTAAGGAAGGATAGAAGGATACAATAGACTGACAAGAAAATAGAACAATGGGAAAACATGTGAAGTCAGAGCTTTTTGTATCTCTGTGGAATGCAGAGGTATGCAGCATCAGGATGATAAGTGTTAGACAGAAAAGCCATATGCTCATAACCATAGCATCTGAACCTGTCTAAGCTTAATGGGTGAGGTCATCACCTTAAGGTGATGACTCTGAGACTGGCACCCTGATTAGAATCATTTTTATGTCCTATGAATATAAATAAATATTCAAAAGCACTATAAAGTTATCAGTTATAGATTGCTTAAAATATTGATTAATTTTCCCAGGAAAAACAGAAAAAAATAGAGAAAAACATACAAATATGTGTGCATATATATGCCTGTGTACATGTAGATGTGTGAATGCATACTCACCCACACAAACACACACATCTTATCGGGGACATATCAAAAACTTACAGAATCATAGAGATCTTACATGAGGCAGAACTGATCTGTTTAACCTGGAGCTGTGAAGCCCTTAAAGTTATGTCCTGATTTAGACAGCTGTGATTCAGGTGATAAGAAATTTCTACAGATTTACAAGACTACAGAACAAATTTGGGATTCTGGGCCTTTCAAGGATTTAGGGCCCTGGGAAATATCCCAGATCTTAGATAGCCAATTCTGACAGGCAAAATTGAATTTCTAACAGGAAGATCCTTATAAGGACACAAGGACAGAAACCAAAGTTTAGATTCCATCAGTTCTTGACTAGATTTAAATGATCTAGGCTATGGGAGTCTTTATTCTAGCAGCCTGGCAGAATGAAAAGTAACAATCTCTAGAGGAGGACAAAGTCTCTTTCCACCTGAAATGTCTATTATTTCTCAGAGCATGGAAGGAATGTAAGAAGCCTGAAACACAGGAGAGTGGTGGAAGTGAGACAGTGAATCATAGGATTCATGTAGGGCAGAAGGAAACATTAAAACAGCAGTCATGTGTCACACAGTGCTGATTCAGTCAGCAGCACATTGCATAGACAATGGGGACCCTTGGGATCAAGTTACCTAGTGATCAAGCAGCCATATTTGTTTAAATACACCCTGACATTGGAAGTTATGAAACTTGCTAACAGCACATTTTCGAAAACTCACACCCATTTTTCAGTGACACAGGACTACACCTATGTGAGGAATCCGACAATATGAAACAGGGAAATTTTGTGTTCAAGAAATAATTATACCTGGGAACAAGATATGACTGAGAAATTTGATGGGAAAATAAAAATAATGCAATTGAATTTAACTAAACAGTTAAAAATTAAGTAACTAATTTGAAAAAAATATGGATGGGGTACTTCACGATCCTAATGACAGCTGCAAACACAGTGAACTGAATTATGAGAAAAGGGAATTTGCAAACTACAGGTCATGATAAAATGATTGAAAATAGAGAAAAGACTGTAAGAGGCTTGTGGAGCTCAGTTAGAATGCATGCCTAAGTTATAACTGGATCTAAGAAAAACAAGGGGTGAATGAGGTAGGGGTAATATTTGAGGGAACATTCAGTTAAGAATGCACAAATATTAATCAAAGGTATCAATGATGAAATAGTAAAAAAGCAGTGATTGCAATGTGTCTAGTCAGTAAGGAGAGGGCTAAAGATGGACTTAGTAGATGTGACTTAGATACAGATGGCACACAGGCTCAAAAACAAAACTTCTGGTTTCTTTTTAATAAATCATCACAGAATTTAAGTCATTTTCTGTGTCAGCCCCATTTGACATTCCCAAGAGAATTCATATGCCTGAATTTTGTGCTGTCCACTAACAGTAGGGTTTCCTTATAATCCATTATAAAAAAAATTGATGTATTCAGACACTTTAGATTATTTTTCTTCACCAGGTTCTCCCTTAAACTGAGGGTTCAAGGGAAAAAAGAAATGGTCCCCTTGATCTGTGCAAGATACAAGATCTTTGCTTAAGGGGGTAGGAAAAACCTATGCCCAGGTTGGCCATGAGAGCCTACTAGGAATTCCCTTGTCTTCTCTGGCCTTAGGCATTATTTGGGAACAGACCATGACAAACAAGGTCATGCATAAATCTGGCTGGATTTCAGACCACAGCAGGAAGAACCATACTGAATAAATGCCCTCATGGCTTAAGGTGGGAGAATCAAACCCTCCAGTCAGCCAGACATAGTTGAGAATCCAGTATGACCTCAGTCCTAATATCACACACTGGATATAAGTTTGCTCTTTCCTCTTCTCTAAGGTGTTTTATCTACTTTGATTCAATTACACAAAGGTTGAGACTTGTGACTCTCTTACACTTTGGCCCCTTGGGATCATGACACTGACCACTGCCTTGCTCTCACTTTCCTAAGTTCCAGTCTTACTCAGCTTTTCTTGGCCTCTATTGTTAACATGCTTTTCTGTGACATGCATAGGTAAAACTTGGTAATCCACATGGAATAATTTTGGAAAATGAGCTTCAATGGCAATAGGTTCCATAGAATACTCAAAATAACACCCAGTTCATTAAAAAATATGAGATGCATGTTACTAGCATTCAATACCATAGAAATAAAAAAGTATTTTCTTTCACCTTCTGACAAAACACATAAAAATTAAGTCAAGAGAAAAAGGAGAGATTTTCCTAGACATGACAGAATAAGCATCAGTGTAAAACAGTCACTCATGACATGTCTGACATAACACAATTACAATGCCCATAAATATACTGTGCAGAAAACTATGCAAATGCAACTACAATTACAGAGATTACTGAGTTCCACATTTATAAACCAGGAAGCACACGAATGCATCAAGGGTGAGAATGTTGGGTACCACACCTGTTGCTGAGAATATATAAACCCAGATCTCCACAGCATGACATTCAAACTCAATCCTCTTAGGTACATCCAGCTGAGCTCACATCTCCTCTCAACATGGCCTACAGCTGCTGCTCTGGAAACTTCTCCTCCCGCTCCCTCGGACACTGCCTACCTTCCTCGCGTTCCTCCTGTGGTTCTTCCTACCCCAGCAACCTGGTCTACACCACTACCAGCTGCTCTCCTAGTACCTGCCAGCTGGGATCCTCTCTGAACACCAGCTGTCAAGAGACCTGCATTGAGCCCATCAGCTGCCAGAGGTCCTGTGAGGTGTCCAGCCCCTGCCAGACAGCCTGCTACTACCCCAGGAGCTCCACACCTTGCAGTCCCTGCCAGGGGACATATGTTGGGTCTCTGGGCTTTGGGTCCAGGAGCTGCCGTTCCCTGGGCTATGGATCTAGAAGCTGCTATTCAATGGGTTGTGGAACCAATGGCTTCAGATATCTGAATTGTGGAGTCTCTGGCTTCCCTTCCCTGGGTTATGGGTATAGATATTGCTATCCAAGTTACTTGGTGTCTCGTTCCTGTCAACCTTGTTACAGACCATTCTGGGGATCAGGCCTCTATGGAATCAACTGTTAATTCTTCATGTTCTCATATGTCAAAGTCCATGCTCTAAAGCTGCTGTTTTCCTGCTTAAGCCCTACTGATATCATATCATCTTTCCATTAACAGCTTCTTTTTTCTCCAGATTCCAGCAGGTTATAAGATCAGTGGGTCATCCAAAATTATGCCTTACTCTCTGTACTGTTGTCATACACAGATGCTATTTGCTTTCTATCCAAAAACATTTGGAAAATGAAAATTTTCATCTAATAAATTGTGCAATCTGATATCTTCATGTATTGTTCACGTTATTATTACTCCACTCATATTTTTTGTTCTTATGATTTGGAAGACTTAGAAAGATAGGTATGACTGAATTTGGGGACACACAGTTTTGCACCACTTTCTTCTTCTTTATTTGGCAGTTGTCAGTTCTAGTAAGATCATCAAATGATAGGGCTCAGCTAGAGTGTGGATTGCCTGAGATGAAGGTACATGAATTTCTGATGCGCCAGGAAAACAAAGCAATTAAAATGTGAACCAGAAATGCAAACACCAAGAATAGGATGCTACATAATTTACAATGTGAAGTCTGTATGTAAGCAAAATATTAAGTCTGGTATTTGAATGTAGATTTTCAGTCAGGAGAAAGTTGCTTTGGACAACTCTTGGGACAGACTGACATTTATGTATTGGTGTACATGCTAGTCTTCCTGCCTTCCATGGTTGGCTCATGACCCCTGCACCTCATCCATGTAAGGACAATGGCGTTAATCTTGGTTCAGGAGGTGCTATGAGTCTCCTATAACCTCCAAGGCTCAACTCCAATCAACTAAAGGGAAAGGCAGTGTTTCTACAAAGAGGTTTAATTTACTAGGCTTACCCTGTGTCTCAAAGAGAGTTGGGTGCAAATCACAAGACATAATATCTTAAAGAAGATTTAAGATTACATGTATTGTGGGCAAAAAGTAAAAAATCACTCAAAATATTCATTTTTTAATGAACTACCAGAATGCAATATTCTAGAAACATTTGGGCCATTTGTAAAGATGCTTGAAATTGTATACTTCTGTATCTGATACATGATACAGGGAATGACATTTTTCCCCTTACCTTATCTTTTATTGGTTAATGTTCATAATTTCCTGGATTCTCATAATTGTTAAAGGGAGAAATGACAGCAGATCCTTCATTGTAATATTTGATATAAACAGGTATTGTTTATATTGTATTATGTATTAATAATAAATGCAAATCAAAACAAACAAAGCCAAGGAAGCTAAACGAGATAGACGTAATAGAGTAAATCAATCCATGTGAAGTGATTTCCAGAATAATAGAAGCTCCAGAGACTTTTGGCTCTAGGGTTGCACATATATTTTTGCAAGCTCAAGAAATTATACCAGGATTTGATCTAAAAACTTTGACAAACTTCAGACCCATTTTGTACTTCATTTCCCTTCTGTCTGAAATACAAAATCTTTTCTTTTTTCTCACACATCTAATGGTTCAATGAGAATTCTTTCTCTAGTATTACCTTGATCTATGGAGCATGCTATCTCAGATGATCGTACACAGGCCATGGCATACACTGTTATATACACAGCCTCTATAAAAAAAAAAATCAAAAATACAAGAAAGCAACAGAAAGTGGCAAAGGCAATGATTCAATAACTAGGGAAAACTTTGACAGCCAATGTTATTTGGGACACACACACATACACACATATGGAACATATACATATAATTAAATTTCTATTTTGCCATTTTGCTGGAATGTTGAGACTTCGTTGGAAATAATGCTACCCACCTACTATGTCTATCATGATTGTAAATGTATTTCATCACAGGATTCTCACTTTATTTTATTTACCATGACATCATCATTACTTGTGGCTTTTATCACCACTGAAACAACAGTAATAAAACTTTGGAGAGCTTTATTAGGGTTCCTTGGTTGGATTGCGAAATCAAATTGCCGGAATTAAATATGTATTTGAAACACTTGGCCACCCTGAAGTGAAACTGACTGTTTTTATCTTCAGTGATACTTTTTTTTTTTTTTTTTTTTTTTTTTTTTTTTTTTTTTTTTTTTTGCTAATGACATGGGAACATATAGTCAGTGAGTTTTATTTGTTTTGCTCAGGTTGCAAATGCAAAACCCCCAAGCAAGACCACCACAGAGCCAATATTCGATGTAAGCACACAGAGGTTTGTTTGTTTGTTTGTTTTTTTGTTTGTATTTGTTTTTTTTTTTTTTAATAACAAAGCAAGCCCGTCCAAGCACTGGACATAGTGGGTGGAGGAGTACGGCCTTGAGCACTCACTTCAGAGGGTTTATATAGGAAAGGTTTACATGCAGAGAGTTACATATTTTGGGATTGGATGAGGGGGCTAGGGGTGAGGTAGTTCCTTGAAGTTACTGGCTGAATTATAAGCATGAGGTTACTGATGGCTGACAGGATTCAGGGTATTTACAGAGACATAAATTTTTTACTTCCTATGTCCTGCTTTTGCTGAACCCAGGACATACACATTCACATTTATTGTTCCAGTCCTATTTTCCCATAAGTTCAGTTTCTGGTCAGTTGAGTCCATTACTCCCCATATCCCGTTTTACCAAGTCCAGGATATATAGCTTTATTGTTTCAGCCTCATCGTCTTATGAGTTCGACTTCTGGTCAGTTCTAAAACTGCTGGTCAGCAAATACCTTTAGTGTGTGTGTGTGGGGGGGGAGCGTATCTCAAGAGAGCTACTGATTTTTCTCTTTCACGTTGTTTGGTATTTTGTGATTGTTGTTTGTCTTTCTTACTTTTCTAAATATATAAGTAAAAAATATTTTATTGACATGAGTGAAAGTGATTGAATACAAGTGAAATGTGTACCAAAGTCCTTTGTCAACACATCTGTGTACCCACTACTATAGACGACCCTCTTTTATAGCAGTTCTTCTATTTTTATTCTTTTGGAGAACACACAGGAACTATGTTCTATTATTCCCTCAAATTGGGTTGTTTCATCGGGTTGGAAGATTCTAGGTTTTCCTATAGATTTCTCATACACCTTTCATTTTGGTTAAGCATTTTGAAGTCATGGTTACTCATCCCCCACATCCCTATATTCTTGAACTCTGCCACCTTTGATATTCCCCTGCTCTACTTATATTATCCGTGCCAACTTAAGCTACTCACCCCAGTGGCCCCTTTCTAGTATCATGGCTTCTTTGTATTCTCTAGGCTAAATATAGAAAATGGTATTTTCAAAGCTAGAATTCATTAGTGAGACAGCATAGAGGAATTACAATTTTGTGGCAGAGAGATCTCACCCAATATGATTTGTTCTCATTTCCTTCCACTTACATGGACATGTTTCATTGTTGTAGAATATTATTTTAGGGTGTGTTACTTTTGTTTATGCTCTGAAACTTTGTTTAATGATGCAAAGACATGTTACCTTTGTTTGATAAATAAAATTCACCTGAGGTCAGGAGGCTGAGTCAGCAATTAGCTGACAGGAAGTGGTAGGGAGGAGCCAGGTGGAGAAGAGTTTTTAAGGAGGGGCAAGGGGAAGCAAGAGGACTTTTGGGGAGATGCAAGTCAGGAGAGTAGGTGAGCCACTTGCTATTCAGCCTCTCTGAGGAACAGAATTCCACCTCAACCTTTGAATCTTGAGTTGTTTAGAGATTTAGATAAGTTCCCTTCCTAGCTTTGAAAGAGTCAGTACCTGAGGGAACAGAATCCCCTATGGTTTCAGCCTTTGCTGCCGAATCACTGCTGGTAGCAGTGGAGTTGCAGTTGCTGATCAGGACAGCCATGGCTTAAAAGGCAGCAACAGTTTTAAAGGAGAACAACATTTTATGGTTTCATTCTGTTTACAGCTGAGTAACATCTCATTGTGTGTAAGTACTGTATTTTTACCCATCATTTGATATACATCTTGTTTGATTGGATTTCCTACAAGTTGTGAATGGAACCAGGACGAATATGGATGTACAAGTATCTCTGTTGTAGGATATTGTCTCTGGACTATATGCCCAGAAATTATTATAGTTAGGTTTGTTTTACTTCTGTTTCCAGTTTTTGAGAAATCTTCAGACCAATTCACACAATGTTGTACTAGTTGACACTACCACCATCAGTGTATAATGGTTTCCTTTTAATACATCCACAAGGGTGCATTCATGGTCATTTGTATTCTTGATCCTACCAATTGTGAATGGGGTAAGATAGAATCTTAAAGTGATTTAAAGCTGCATTTCCCTGATGGTTATGTATATTGAAAATTATTGTTGTTGATGTTTAAGTTTTAACTAGCCGTTTGTATTTCTTGTTTTGAGAGTTCTCAAAGTCCAGACCTGTACATGTAAGTTAAAACCCACTCCCTACTTTATTCAACAGTTTCAGAGTATCAGGCCATTTGTTGGAGTTCTTCATCCATTGGAAGCTGGATTTTGTGTAGTGTAAGGTATAGGGTTCTGTTTACATTTTTCTGCAAGTCAAAATCCAGGATTTCAAGCACCACTTGTTGAAGATGCTGACTTTGCTCCAATGTATTATTTTGTTGCTTCTGTAAAACTCAGATGGCTGTGTTTGTTTACGTTAAAAATTGTATCTTCTACTCTTTTTCATTTTTTATTGATCTTTGTACTTTTTTATGCCAATGTCAGCCTGTTTTTAATATTATGCCTTGATGGTATAATTTGTAATTGGGTATGTTGATACATCTTTTTTGCTTGAAGTTACTTTGGCTTTTCTTAGTTATATCTCTGCATAAATTTTCCTATTGATTTGTCTATGTCTGTAAAGCATGGGCCTAGAATTTTGGTTATGATTTCACTGAATTTGTAGATTACTTTCAGAAGGACGGCCATTTTCACAAGATGGTTGGTTTCTTCTAATCCATGTGTGTAGTGGATAGCCATCCCAGCATTGGCCTGGAAGTTCCAACCCCCATTGAGACTTCGGTAATGATCACGCCCACAAGGCGGGGCTGAGGAGGGAGCGGAAGACCGAGGAGGAAGAGGAAGTTGCGCTTGGTTCCCGGACCCTGGACGGTGAGGTAGACCAAGCAGAGTTCTCCAGAGAACCCTGCCAGACTACACTATACCTTTGCCAGACCCTGCAACCTACCCCTTCATTTGTAAGTTAGCCCACAAAATAAACCTCCCTTTTAACTACTTAGAGTGGCCTTAATAATTTCACCAATATCTGGCACCCAACGTGGGGCAAATTCCAAAGGCCCAGGTGGCTTCCTCCCTCAGCCTCCGCCCACCAGCCTTCCACCTCCCAGAATTCTCTTCTCTCTTGTCCCACCTACACTTCCTGCCTGGCCACTGGCCAATCAGAACTTTATTTCCACAGAGCGATATCCACAGCACATGTGCATGGAAATTCTTTTCATCTAGGGTCTTCTTTAATCTATATTCTTATTGTATTAAAGTTTTCATTGTAGTTTTCATTTCCTTATTTATGTTGATTATGAAGTATATTTCTGTTACTGTGAACAAGATTGGTTACTTTTTAGTGTGTTCTGTGATGGGTATATAGGGAGGCTATTGATAGGCATATGCTGTTTATTTAGCCACTTTTCTGAAATTACTTCTTAGTTCTAAGGGTTCTTTTTATGGAATCTTGGGTGTCTCTTATGTGTAAAATCATATTATCTGAATATAGGGATTGATTGACTTATTGTATTCTTATAAAATCATTTTATTTATTTTTATTTTCTTTTCACTATAAGACTGTAAACACTATGTTGAATGGGAGTGAAGGGATGGACACCTTTCTCTTTCCCTGACCTTAGTGAATGCTTTCTGTCTCATTCCATTAAATATGTTGGCTATAGGCTTGTCACATGTGAGCTTCAGTTATGTTGACATGAACTCCCCCATCTCTAACTTCTTCACAATGTTTATCATAAAGGAAAGTTTTATTATTCCAAAGGCAATTTCTGTATCTATTGATGTTCACATATCATTTCCACATTTGTGTGCAATTGCATGACAGATAATATTTATTGATGTATGTTTGTTGAACCAGCCCCACATTTTTGGAATGAAGCCAACTTGGTCTTGATCTTTTTGATATAATATTGAATATGATTTTCCAGCATTTTGTTGAATATTTTCATGTACATTTATCAGGCAAATTGGTCTGTAGTCTTGTTTATTGTTGTGACTTTTTCTGATTAGGATGTCAGTGTAAAACTGATTTCATAAAAAGAATTTGGTAACCTTCAGCCCTTTTCCATTTCATAAAACAGTTTAAATAATATTTGTGTTAATACTTATTTGCTTTTCTGGTAAAGTTCTGCAATAAATTTATTTAGTCTTCTGCCTTTTTTGTTTGAGGAATTTTTATTACAGCCTCAATGTCATTGATGGTTACAGAACTTTTAAAATCATCTATTTCTTCTTGGTTTAATTTTGACATGTCATGTGTATCTATAAATTCTTAAGCTTTTAGATTTTCCAGTGCAGTAATATAGAGCACTGTATCCTATATTTTTGTGCTGCTTGTTTTAGAGTCTCACTGGTATTTGTTGAAATGTCTCCCTTTTCAATTTTAATTGTATTTACTTGTGTATTCTCTCTTTTTATTTTGTTTAGATTAGCTAAGTCTGTTAATTTTCTTTATTTTATTAAAGAACTAACTTATGTTTTCATTGATTTTTGTCATTCTGTTTCTTTTTTCTACATAATTTTTCCTGATTTTAATTCTCTTTCAATCTACTACATTTAGGTTTAGTTATTTTCTTGGCAGTTCTAAAGATGTAAGATATATTCATAAGCTATTAATTTTAAATTCTTCAAAATTATGATGTAGACACTTAGTGCTATAAAATTTATTTTTAGCATGTCCTTCTTTGTGTTCCAAAGATGTTGGCTTGTTGTCTTTACATTTTAATCTGATGCTAGGGATTCTTTTTCATATTGATTTCTTCAGTATCACAAGTATTATGTAATAGCATATAGTATACTCTCCTTCAGTTTGTATATTTTCTGTGGTTGCCATGATTGTTGATAACTAGCTTGTTTACTCTATTGTGATTAAGTGCAGTAACTGAGTTGTCTTGACTTCCCTGTATTTGCTGAGTTAGTGGAGGCACTAGTAGACTCTCACTCAAAAAATAAATTATTTTTTAAAGGAAATAAAAAGAAATGTATCCAACCAAATGTTCTAGATGCTTAAGTTCCCATGCGGAAGCAAAACCCACATATTATTACCAATTTCCTAAGGAGAAAAGCCTTGAAAAAATTCCAGACACAGAATTCAGAGTAGTGATTTTAGCTATGATGAAACAACTGAACAAAGACATAGATATACTCCAATAGTAAAAAAGCAAATATCTGGGTGAAATGAGAAATCCAATTCCAAATATGAAAGCAGGATTCAATAAAGAAATGGAATTTCTAAAGAAAACCTAAGCTGAAATGATGCTGGAAAAAAACTCAGTAAGTTACATAAAAACCTCAGTGGAAAGTCTCATTAAAAGAATAGCGCATGTAGAAAATATAATGTCAGGGCTGGGTGGCAAACAGTAGGAAATGGATGATCCACTATACGTCAATTATAAAATTTTTAAAACATATAAATGGAGCATAGAAGAGCTTTGGAACAAGACAGGGGGAATAACATTCAAATTATGTTCATAGAAGAAGGAGACTACTAACAAATTCTTTTAAATATAAATAAGGAGATACCTATACAGGTACAAGAGGGCTAGTGAATAACACATTTGCAGGATAAGCAGAGACACACCACAGACATTGGTAAGACACTGAAAACACAGAATAATGAAAGTATATTAAAATCTGTATAAAAACAAAGGAAGGTTCATTAAAATAATGCATGATTGTTAGATAGAAAAGTTTAAGGTCATAAGTTCTTAGAAATATGTAATCCAAGTTATAGCTCTAAAAGAAAAAAACCTGCCAAATTATACTGTTACACCCAGAAAAACAATTACATTAAAAGAAACATAAAAAGTATGTGTAATAGCAGAATAAATTAATTTATGATCACCAAGCCTGATCTACAAAGCACACTGGAAGAAATTACATGGACTGGGTAGAAGGATGAACACACTCAAAGGGACATGGGCAATTAATAACCAATAGCAAATGAGTAAATCATAAGTACAAGGAGACACCCCCCAAAACCCCAAAATGATAAAAAATACAAAACTTCCAGGTACAACTCAATGCTCTTGATTTTTTCAAAGAGAATATTACTAACTAGCTGATTGAATTAAAAAACAAAACCTATCATTTTTATGGCTCTAGTAAATGCATCTTGCCATTAGCAATAGATACCACATTAAGGTAAAAGGATGGAAACCAGTATATCAATGGTATAGACCAATGAAATAAGCAGCTGTAAATAACCTCCCAGCTGATAAAATCAACTTTAGTAACTAAAACTTTTTAGAAGATGAAGTTCTAAATACTCATTAAAGGAACTTCACTAAGAGGATATTGCAATTCTAACATACACACACAAAAAACCACTGTTGCAGAATATTTGATCACATTGTGAACTCTAAGATTGCATTATTTACTGGAAAAAAAAAAAACCTGTTTCTAGTTGTGGTGTGTCTCAGCTATAACACACACCTGTAATCCAAGAGCTCTCTGCTTATTGCAAATAGGATTAAATAATAATAATATTCCATAGGTCAGAAGGTGAAGCAACCAACCACTTGGCAGGAAGTAACCATAGAGAGTAAGAGGGAGTCAGGAGGATGGGTCGAAAGACACACAGAACATAGAAGGAAGGGACATTGCATTGGAGTAGTTTTGTTTGAGACAATGCTGGAGGTTGAAGAAAGCTCTTTTTCTGGGACTTTGGAGGAGGAAGGTCAGCCAGGTGCTTTCTCTGCCTGTCTGAGCTAGCAGGTTTTCACCACTGCATCCGGCTCCCAAGTCTTTATAGGTAAAGCCAATTGACTGACATGCTGTTAAAGACAACATGGCACTCCAATGAATGGCATGACCACATGGACAGATAAATCACACCAGCTGTGGACAAACTGAGAAGCCATCGGATTTGGTAAGACACCTGCAAAGTCCTCAAGGAGAGAGTGAAGTAAAGTTAAAAGGAAAACTTTTTCCCATGTGAAGGATGGGAAATATTACAATACAGAGTGTTAGGGACCCATAAAATGCTATTTTATATGGTGTGAAAATCGAAACAGAGAACAAAAAGATAAATGGCATAACTGAGAGAATAAGGGACATGTCATATATAATTATTATCAGTCTGGTAGTTTATAATTTATTCTTAGTACCCATAGTAGTTTTTTGCTAAGTATGGAAGATGGATTGATAAGATACAAGCCTTAGAAAAACTCATAAATGAAAATAAGAAAAGTACTTAGACACAGACAGAGGAATTTTTATAAGAACCTACTACCACAAGAGGAAACTGAAGAGGGGCAGCCCAAGGTTGTTAGAAAACCAACCTTATATTATCCACTTACTGTACAGAAAGTGCCAGCAGATTATAGGCACCCCTGAGGTGATATAGAAGTTAAATGGAATCTTTTAGAAATTTTATATTTGAGGAGATTTAAGGAAGTGGTCATTTTATATGGTATGCATTCACCCTATGTGAAGCAGATGTCAAATTCATGGGCAACTCAGAACAGAATTTTTCCCCAACTCTGGAAAGATTTGGCAATAGCACTATTGGAAGCTGGTCCTCAGTTAAAATGGTGAACACGGTATCAAGAGGAAGCTAAGGTCATAGAACAACAGATTAGGGCTAGAGGTATTACTATGTCCTAAGATCAGTTTCTAGGTGAATGTCAATATGGTGAGTTGTAAAGGCAGCTTGAATTTGGTGATGACAACTTGACACTATGTCATTTAGCACCTTTAAATTCTTAATACAAGGTTGAAGAATTAAGAGGTCTGAGTTATTTACTAGAATTATACATGGGACAATAGAAGCCTTTACTGATAGTTTGTAAATATTGATTCATCTGTAAATAGAATAGTATCAGATCCAGAAGTCAGACAAATATTAATTGAATCTTTGGCTTTTGAAAATGCTAATTCAGAATGCAAAGGGGTAATTGAGCCTTTAAAGGTAAGATCAGCACCAATAGATGAATGTATTAAAAATACTTCTGATATTGGATCTAATGTTGATGACTCTATTCTGATAGAAGGAGTAATTTCTAAAAGTTTTCAGAAAAAATCAAAATGTCAGATATTTTAATTATGGTAAGCAATGTCATTTGAAAATGGATTGTAGGCAAGGCATTTCCAGAGACAATGTTTTTTCTAGTGATAATCCAAACAGAAGGACCCAGGCTTCTGGAGTATACAAAAGGTGCAGCAAAGGCTAGCATTGGACCGATGACTGCAGATCAACAAAGGACTGTCACAATAACCCTTCCCATTGGAAATTCTCTGAGGGGCTTGCCACAGGCCCCAATGTCAAATTTGGTTAAATCATTCACTATTAGCATCAGAGAAACTTAACCACAGAGCAATTAAAAGATCTAATGCCTGATATTAAAAACAACACTGCTCTGGATGTAATCAAGGATAGAACAGCTTTGGTAGATAAAACAAAAAATTCAGGAGACACCAGAAAACAAGCATTATGACATACTGCTATAAAATGATCAGAGACCAAACCTAAAAAATACAAAAAAGTGGCATTGAAATTTAAGTTATATTAGACACAGGATCATTTTTGTAAAAATAATTTTACAAAATTCTTAGCATCCAGATTGTCATTTGCATGAAGTAGACATTAACCTTCTAGAGATTGAAACATAATCTCAGCTAAAACCAAGCAAAAGATGGGTTGAATGTATAGGGCAGGAAGACAGATAGGTAAATTAAAGCTATATGTGGCTAATATAGCCATGAATTTATGGTGATATAATTTGTTGCAACAATGGAAAATACTGATTAACATTCTTAAATCTAAGACACAAACTATAAAATAAAGAATGCTTCTGAAAAAATATTAAAAATTATTATCAAGAGCAGTCACAGACTGTTCAGGTTGTACACAAGCAGGACACAACGCTGTTGGTCTTTCAAAGTTACCAACCACCCTACCTTGAAAGTGGCTAAGTGACAAACCTGTATGGGTGGAAAAATGGCCTTTGAAACCAGAAAATTATAGGCACTAGAACAGCTGGTACAGAACCAGCTAAATGTTCAACATATTAAAGAATCAATCAGTCCTTGGTGTCCTCATATATCTGTTATTAAAAAGAAATCTAGAAAATGAAGAAGGTTAACATATTTGAGAGCCATAAATAAGTTAAGTCAGCAAATGGGTCCTTTACAGCCTGGAATTCTCTTGCCTTCTTTGTTACCAAAAGGATGGTATATTATAGTGATTGATTTAAAAGACTACATTTGACTATACCTTTACAAGAACAGGATGAAGGGAAAATTTGCCTTCCCAGTACCTACTTTTAATATTACTCAACCTGTTTAAAGGTATCAGGGGAAAGTTCTTCCATAGGAAATGTTAAATAGCTCCATCTTGTGTCAATACTTTGTAAAACAACCCTTAGAAATATTTTGTAAACAATTTCCTCAATCTTAAATTTATCATTATATGGATGATATCTTACTGGCTGATTCAGATACAGATACCTTGTGGGAAAATGTTCAATGAAATAAAGAGAATTTTGTCTTGCTGGTGATTGCAAATTGCTCCTGAAAAAAGAGAAAGTTGAGACTCTATCAATTATCTAGGATATAAGATAGGCTTACACAAAATATGTCTACAGAAAGCACAATTCAGGAGAGATCAATAATGAATTCTTATTTTCCAAAATTGCTAAGAGGTATTAAATGGCTAAGGCCCACAATTAGATTAACTACTCAGGAACTAAGTAATTTATTCAAACCTTATAAGATGATAAGGACATAAGTAGTACAAGGAATTTGTCAGCTGAAGCTAAGTGAGAATTGGCCCTGATAGAACAGAAATTATATGATGCACCTGTGGATCACTTGGATACAAAGCATGATTTTATATTTTAGTTATTTTGTCTTCTACTCATTCTTTTGCAGGAATTTTTTACAGAGAGAGGATAATATCTGAGAATGAATATTTTTAGCACACAAACAGAATAAAAAATAAAGACCTGTGTAGAAAACATTTCTGAATAGATTATGAAAGGAAAAATGAGACTTCTTTGTTTTTCAGGAATAAACCAAGCAGAAACAGTGATCCCCTTTACTAATGCTAAAATTGCCTTGCTATAGGCACAAGATGAACACTGGTAAAAAGAACTTGCAATAATTTTAGGGGGGAGAAATTAACAACAAATATCTCAAAAATTTATAAAAAGAACAAATTGTATTCTGTCTGATATAGTAAGAGACACCAACTTCTGGAGCTCCTACATTCTGTACTGATACAAATAAATCAGGAAAGGAAGGTTATAAGTCAGGAAAAATAAGTAAAGTGGCAAAACTCCTATATGATTGGATTTAAAAATCAGAGCTGAATGCTACTCTTACAGTATTATTAGAATTTCCTGAATCTCTTAATATAGTTACAGACTCTCAATATGCAGAAATAGCTGTTTTATATATTGAAACTACTGAAATTATTTTAAATGATTCAGAATTAACCTCTCTACTTATTCAACTACAAGTGATAAGAAATAGAAATTATCCATTGTATATAACACATGTCAGAACCCATATTGGTGTACAAGGCCCTCTAATGCAAGGTGATGATAAAACTGATAAGCTACTAATAGGAAATGTGCTAGAATCCTCAGAATTTCATAAAAACACTATGTTAACATCAAAGGTATGAAGAAAGATTTTTATATTACTTGGCAACAAACCAAGGAAATTTCCTATTTGGTTTTTGTATAACCAAACTCAATTACCTGCAGGAAGTAACCCAATATGTCCCCAAAGATATTAAATTTGACAAATGGTTGAGTTTCATTTTGCAGAGTTTGGAAAATTAAAGTATGTGCACCATACCATAGATGCATATTCAGGATTTCAATGGGCAACTGTTTTAAGTTCTAAATAGGCTAATTCTGTAATTACACATTTATTAGAAGTTTTGGATATTATGGAGATAACTGTATAAATTAAGCTTCCTGACAATGCTCCAGTAAATATCTCTAGTGAATGAATCACATTACAATATAAAGCATATTACAGGTATACTATCCAACCCTATAGAACAAGCAGTTATAGAAAGATCTAATTTAACTCTAAAAGATATGCTTAATTAACAGAAAGGGGTAATTTAGACACCCAGAAATAGAATGCACAACACTTTATTAACTTAAAATATTTTAAATGCTAATGAGAAAGTAACAACAGCTGTGGGGAGACACTGATTAATAGAAAAAACTGCTGAACTGAATCATCCTGTATATTTTAAACATGTGTTGACCTCAGAATGGAAACAAAGATATGTGTTATGCAGGGGAAGAAGTTTTGCCTTTGTTTCCACAGGAGAAGAAAAGCTGTGAATATAATTAAGAATGATAAAGATTTATTTGAATTGGAGAGATCTCATGATATCCATAATTAGGGTATCCTCTGGTTCAATATTGGTCAAGGTTGCATGCACAGAGAAGAACACAGAGAAGGTGAAAGTTTATCAGACAGCTTGGTCATTCAGTTGAAACTAACTTATAAAGATTAACTAATGTCTTTCATTTGATCAGGCATGAAAACAACATAAAAAGTAATAATGTTTTCAAATGATAATTTACTAAAAGCACACTATCCTTACTGCCATGAAATTTAAAAAAATGGGTTTTTTAAACCATGTGTCTTAATTCCATGTTAGAATGGTACACTGTAGATTGCCACATGGCCCATGCCATCTTAGACATCACCTCTTGATTTTTCTTCATTAAAAAAAGCATATTTTTGTCATTTGCTATTAAAAATACAGCTAAGAAATTTAAAATAGTTTAAATAAATTGAAAGGGTTATTACAATTCAAACTTGTTTTCTAAATCTCTAAGAGTTGGAGTGATTTAGAGCTAAGATAAAATATTTGAGCAGGGCAGTGGTAGCCCATGCCTTTACCCCAACTGAGAAAAGTAGACCTCTAAAAATTGTTTTCTAAATTCTAAAGTTACAGTGAACAAGGTGGTGGTGAGGCATGACTTTAATCCCACCATCAAGGGACAAAATTCAGATACAGTTTCTAATTGGTATGTTTGCACACTCAAGAAATCACACACCATATTTACATATTATTATAAAAACCTTCTACAGAGTTACTAGAAAGGCAACTAACTTCCACTGGGGACAGGAAGAAAGAACAACTTTTGTGACTGCTGGCAAGCTCTTCTCTGTGCATGCAAACCTGACCAATATTGAAACAGATGATTCCCTAATTATGGATATCATAATTATTGGTAAGTGGCCAACTGTGGACATTTTATAAAGCCAAAAGAAATCCACCAACATTTGCCCGTTGGTTTCTAATGCAAATGCTTTCCATATATGGAGAAAAAATATTCTCTCTTTGAGGTAAGGCATGGAGGACCTTATACTTAGCCATTGCCAATCACCCTATGGTTATTGAGTACCTTTACAATGATGGATTGGATCTATTCTTAGGCAGAATCCTTTACAGGCTTAGCCACAGAAAGAAAGGTATTATAGTGGAACAAGCACCTCCTCAATTCCTTTGTCACCAGGATGCGGTAGCAAAGGGCTCTGTGCCTTCCCACACTGAACACTGAGGAAATAGCTCAGTCGCCTATAATCCCCATCCCTACACCACTCACCCCTCCCCTGAAAGAGGCACTGTGGGGACTGATGAAATGGTCACAACATTTGGCTAACACATATTTTACTGATGATTCATCAACCACTGATAGAACCAAAACTAATGGTAAGCAGCAGCCTATAGACCAGAGGATGGAGTGGCCAGTACTGAGAAAGGAACTACAAAATCAGCATGACACACTGAACTAATAGCAACACTTTTGGCTATAAGACAAAGAAGTAGGAAAGCAAAAGGAAAAATCTCGATTTTTTTTTTTCCAATTCATGGTTCATGTGCAATGGTATAGGTATATGGTCATCAAAGTGGAAAACTTCTAACTGGAAGATTAATGGCAAAGATATCTGGTCATGGGAGGCATGAATGGAAATGTCACACTCTAGCAAAATTTAGCAAAGACATCAAATTTTATGGGGCTCATACAAGCAACATAGACAAAATGTCTGAAAATAATGAAATAGTGGACAAAGTAGTATTCACATTTAATTAAGACTAGAATATTAAAATTTTCCAGGAAACAAATTCAAAGTAAATCAACAAGAGTGATAGACTAAACACTAGAAAAAGTTCAAATTTTACCCCTAACACTAAAAAATAAGGGGAAATGGAGAACCAAATTAAACTAGGACAATCTTATGAGAATAGTTATTATAAGGGTGGCAGAGGCAGGAACAAAAGAATTACACTGATTTAAATTTTAAACCTACTTGCAAAAGGCAAGCTGCAATTCAAAGTGAATTCCTTTTTGATCTAAAAATAAATACACTTAAACCTTGAAATCATGTATATAAAGAGAAAGGGAATATAGGTACATCTATGCATACACATTTATGGTATTTTTAGTTTTAAAATGTCAGAAGAATTTTTTAATTTAAAGATAATACTTTTTTGTTCAATTGCCAAAATCATTTTGCCCTAGGAAATATATAACCTGTCTGCTGTGGGATAATGCTTTTTACACTGGTTTAATTAAACACTGATTGTCCAGTAGCCAGGCAGTAAGTATAGGTGGGATGGGCAGACAAGAAGAATTCTGGGAAGAGAAAGACTGAATCAGGAGATTCCAGCCAGCTGTCCAAGGAGCAACATGTAATAGGATGCAGGTAAAGCCATGGAACATGTGATGATACATAGATTTAATAGTTGTGGGCTAATTTAAGATATAAGAGCTAGCTAGCAAAAGGCTTGAGCCATGGCCATGCAGTTATAATTAATATAAGCCTCTGTGTATTTACTTGGGGGACTCAAGTGGGAGAGATTTATCCTGACTGCCGGCAGGCCAGGACACAAGAAATCTTCTGACTACACCTGTGAAAGAAAAGAATTCCCCAGATTTAGGGATGGGGCAAGGTTTTGCTTTTATCTTTTCAGGTAACTAAAAGCCTCCAACAAAAGAATCAGAGACCACTGGACAACTGAAACATCTAAAGAAAGGGAACAGATCACCAAGGGAACATATTCCAAGAAAAAAAATTATATTGCTTAAGTGGTACTCCAGCTGATCAACCTGGAATCCCAACTTGGAGACCCAGATTAGTTCTATCTAACTAGGGTTGCCACCAAGCTGACAAACACCACCCAAAGATCAGCTTTGGACTACATACTACTTAGGACATTCAAATTTCTGAATTCATATGAGACTGTCATGAACATTTTACAGTACTTAGAACTCAGAAATACTCAATCCTAAAACTGCCAAATGCAACCAAGCTGGACATTGTGGAAAGCTAGTCAGGAATAACTTTATTACTGTAAATAGCTTTACTGTGTTTGAGTTAAGACTTTTCCTTTTTTATTTAGACAAAAAGGGGGAAATGTTGTGGCATATTTGATCACACTGTGAACTCTGAGGTTGTGTTATTAACTGGGAAAACATGTTTTCAGCTGTGGTGTGGCTCAGCCGTGACACATATCTTTAATCCAAGAGTTTTTTGCTTATTGTAAATAGGATTAAGTAAAAACAACATTGTGTAGGACAAGAGGTAGAAAAAGCAAACAGTTGACAGGAAGTAACCATAGAGAGTAAGAGGGAGTCAGAAGGACAGATAAAGAGACACACAGAAAGTAGAAGGGAGGGATTTTGAATTGGACAAGTGTAGTTTGAGACGGCATAGGCGGTAGGAGAAAACACTTTTTTGGGGACATCAGCAGAGGAGGCAGGTCAGCTGGGTGCTTTCTTGGCCTCTCTGAGATAGCAGGTTTTCATCACAGCATCTGGCTCCCAAGTCTTACTGGTAAAGTGGTACAATTGAGATTTTGTTGAAAATAACAACACACAGATCTGTCTAGCTAATTTTATGAAGTGAATATTACCAAATTTACAACCAAATATTGTCCCCCAACATAGTGATATGTTGGGTGGGTGAGGTCCATAGGCAGACACTCTCTTTTGCTTTCCAGATCTGAATGTTCTATGCTGAGGCATCTATGATTTGATCCTTACTTCTCCTTGCCCCAACTCCTACTGTGGAACTCCTGAAGTCTGAGTACCTTAATCCTGTCTCTCAGCCCATGACTTCTATTGTATTGCTATAGAATCACTGCCCTGGCTCAGACCTGACCCATTCCTTTGGGTCATGACTTCTGCAGCCCTAGAATTGTAGCCTGTGTGCTCCTGCCCCTGGTCAGCTCTGATCTGTTCTATGAGACAATGACTATTTTCTGGACCAAGTTGATGTACTAATGGAGTATACACTATTGCTTTGGGTTAGCTTTCTTTTCCTGACTCTTATTTCAAACAAATTACACCTGAATCATTGACTTTGAAAATCAGACTAAAACAAATGAGTAAATACTGTTCATCAGTGTTTCTAGGTTGGGTGAAGTTGAGTTGGAGAAGCATCAGGAAGTTGCCATGATTCTGGGACCCAGTTATTACCACCTAAGATCATTGTCATTCTCCTTTCAAATGTTTGAGGAGATAGGCAGAAATAGTGTCTAAAATCTGGTTGGCCTTAATACCAGCATTTTAGATAAAAAGTGTCTGTCTTGAGAGTCTTTGAAAGTTGACTTTTCTCATGGTTGAAAAGTCATATTCCCCCAAATAGTTTTTCTCTAAAAATATACATAACCCCATAAATTACATAGCAATATAGTTTTGATGAATAACTTTTTCATCATATACTTCAGTCGTAAGCAATGCTCACTTTTATGAGCCTTATTTGCTTTCAAATTACGATCTTCCAATTATTGACAACTACAAAAAAGGAATATGTCCAAAACCATATTATTTTCTCTCAACTCAAGTTGTATAAAGGTTTTGATCTTTAATTAAGTCCCAGATATTCATAAATGCAAACATATATGCAATGTAATAAAAGTATGAACAATATATTGAGGTTTCAGACTGCACAAATTTATTGGATTAAATATTCAGTTTTCAAATAGGTTTGAATGAACACCAAAGAGCAGAGTATCAATAGCACAAAGTTTGAGGCATGATATGAGATGACACATTAATTTAAGATTCTAACAGAAGTTGAGGGTGAAAGAATTGTTAGTGGAAAGACAAAAAGGTAATAGAAGGTGAGTATAATAGATTGCATACAGGACATAGAAAAGTTGATTTTGATATTGTAAGGATACAGAGACTTAACAGTTGAATTTCTAGAAGGCACTGCTACAGAATGATCTATAACAAGAAGGTTGGCATGTAGTAGAAGCCAAGTATGCTGGGTAGCAGACACTGGACCCATAACCCAGGGAAGGGAAGCCAGAGACTCCACAATTCAGAGATCTGAAACCACTGGTTCCACAACCCATTGAATAGCAGCTTCTAGATCCATAGCCCAGGGAACGGCAGCTCCTGGACCCAAAGCCCAGAGACCCAACATATGTCCCCTGGCAGGGACTGCAAGGTGTAGAGCTCCTGGGGTAGTAGCAGGCTGTCTGGAAGGGGCTAGACACCACACAGGCCCTCTGGCAGCTGATGGGCTCAATGCAGGTCTCCTGACAGCTGGTGTTCAGAGAGGATCCCAGCTGGCAGGTGCTGGGAGAGCAGCTGGTAGTGGTGTAGACCAGGTTGCTGGGGTAGGAAGAACCACAGGAGGAATGTGAGGGCAGGCAGTGTCCGAGGGAGCGGGAGGAAAAGTTTCCAGAGCAGCAGCTGTAGGCCATGATGAGAGGAGATGTGAGTTCAGCTAGATGTACCTGAGAGGATTCTGAATTTGAATGTCATGCTGTGGAGAGCTGGGTTTATATATTCTCAGCAACAGGTGTGGTACCCAATAGTCTCACCCTTGATGCATTTGTGTGCTTCCTGGTTTACAAATGTGCACTTGGCATGTGAATAGTTTTCTAAACAGTATATTTATGGGTGTTGCAATTTTCTTATAATTAAGACAATGAGCTATTGCTATGTCATAGATGCTATGACTGTTTTACACTGATGCTTATTCATTGTGTCCAGGAAAATCCCTCCTTTTCCTCTTGGCCCGATTTTTATGTGTTTGTCAGAATGTTCTGAAGATCACATTTTTCTTCCATAGTTTAGTGATGGGCGGAATTTGCTCTTCTTTTTACTAATGAATTGGAAGCATCACTTTGCTTCCATTTGAAACCTACTGAAGATAACCTCATCTTTCACCATCATTTCTCATCCTCCAATATTCTTCTTTGTGGATGTGTAGCATTTCCCATGTACTTCACCTCCACTGGCTAAGGCAGAGTATGAGCAAAGTAACTTGAATGAGATTGAACCTAAAGGAGAGAGAGAGAGAGAGAAAGAGAGAGAGAGAGAGAGAGAGAGAGAGAGAGAGAGAGAGATGATTGAAACTGTGGTTAGAGCAAGGACAACACTGAGGCAGAGTCACAAGTACAGGGCATTTTGACCCTCATGAATAGAGTCAAAGAAATGAGAGAAGTAAACCATTTCATATCCTGTGTATCTGACAAGTGACCTGAGGGTTCTCTTCTGAGTTTGTGCCAGTATGGACTAGTCCATATTCACAAGTTAAAGCACAGGAAGTTCCGTGGACTATTGTCCTCCATGCTGTGGGTTCTGTAAAAACCTCAGTTTGCATGATATGAACCCAGGCCATGAGTCTAGGGAAAGTAAAGGATTCCCAGGGGATTCTATGGCAACTATAAAACAGAGTGCAGATCACAGGCCCTAAGCAAACACCCAGAGGCTGTGTGGTTCTTGGGAATTTTCTTTTTGTTGAGCTTTGTCTTAGGGGGGATTCTGGAGACCAAAAACAAATTAAAGAAGTGTCAACATATCTAATGTTATACAGCTTTGAAAATAAAAACATTTTTTGGTAGATATCAAAGAATTCTGATACATATTTAATCTTCAACATGTCAAACAGGGTTGAGAAAGAAAAGCATTTCAACTGTTTGCTTATTTGTAAAACTTCAGAGTTTTATTTTGGAAGCTGTGTGCAGACCACATCTAAATACTATCTACTAAGCCCATCTCTATTATTCTCACACATACCAAAGTATACTTCTAAGAGTAAAAATCATGTAGAAAGACTGGTTTGAAAAATGATCGATTAATATTAGCAGATGAAAGGACATGTTGTTGTATCAATTTGATACATTTTTTTTCTTTTAAATCATGTCCATTCACAGGAATATGTTTTCTATATGTAAACCTAAAAATTAACCTAAAGTATTACCACATATTCAAATTACAAATTAAAAGCCAATGAAACCAAGACTTATTAATAATGATAGAACAGACAGGAGTGAAAGTGGTGATTCACAAGCTATGGAAAACCTTGCTTCCCAGAATTGGTATACACATTTTTTCACACTTACTAATTTCCATGTTAATTGTTGGAATGGTGCTATTTGACTGGAAAAAGTATCAAGTAATATATTTATCACAATCACAAATGAACTTCCTCATAGGATTTTCAATCTGTTATCAAGATCTGTGACCTTTATTACCACAACAGTTGTAAACCTTTGGAAAGCTTTACTGGGATTCTTTAGATCAGATTATGAAAACAATTGTTGGAATTATGCTTTTGAAAAACTTGCTATGTCTAATATGAAGTTGATTTTAGCTTACCCTAAGTGATATTTTTTTCCACTCACTAGTGTGTTATTTGTTATGACTTAAAGATGTTTCATTTCTTCTTTAGGTATAGGTGTAAAAAAACCACTATTTGTATATGTGAGAATGGTTTAAAACATTGCATTGCTGTGCATAAAACTGATATATCAGCACATTCTCTCATCCCCTAAAATTAAGTGATAATTTTAAAAGCATTCTTATTTCATTTTTACTATTAAGAAGTATATGCTGTTATATAAGGAGAGGGCCAAAATTGGCTTAAGCAGACATTATTTAGCTATAGGCTAGATACAAGGTCCAAAATGAAACTCTCATTCTCTTCTTTTGCTTTATTAATTAATTTATTATTTAAAAGTTTCATATATTTTGATAATTTTCTTTCTTGTCTTCCAAATACTAGCAAGTCCACACGATTCATCCAACTTCATGTTTTTATTTCCCCCGTCTCAAAATAAACATGTAAACAAGAAAAATAAATTACATATGCAATGAAAAAAATTCTTTATCAGTTTCAGTAAACACGGCCAGGAAAAGACATCAACCTGAATTCTCTGGTATTTAACAGCATAATTAGTTTTTAAGTGGCATAAGCATGATTTGATGTATTCAGGTTTTGCACATTTGTATTTCTTCTCCAGAATCCTCCCTTTTGAGGGGACTTAGGACCAAGTGAAAAAGTCAGAGACCTATGTAATAAAGTGGTGGCAACCAGGCCTCAATTCTGTCACTTGTGATCATAAAAACTCTAATCATTTTCTTCCTTTCTGTATTCCTGGGTTCAATCTCATTTGATTTTTCCTTGCTTATATAGTTTCCTTGATATTGGAGCTAAATCACATAGGAAATGTTAGGGATTCCCATCGAATATTGGAAAATGAGAAGGATGGTGACAAGCAAGGTCCACCTTCAGTATGTTCCATAGGAAATGCAAAGTAATGATTCCAATTCATTAATAAGAACAGCAAATTACTGTCATATCACACACCATGAAGAAAAGTATTTTCCTCATAACATCCTATGACAAAACACATAAAAGTTACATTAAGAGGAAAAGGAGCAGTTTCTTTGCAGGACATGATAAAATAGTCATTACTATAAAACAGCCTTGGCATGTCTGGCACAGCAGTAGCTCATCATCTTTTCCTTTAATAAAACGACAACACCCATAAACACAATGAGCAGAAAACTATGCAAATGCAACTGCAATTACAGAGATTACTGAGTTCCATATTTGCAAACACAGAATCACACAAATATGTCAGGATGACCCTGTTGGGTACCACACCTGTTGCTGAGAATATATAAACCCAGCTCTCCACAGCATGACATTCAAACTCAGAATCCTCTCAGGTACATCCAGCTAAGCTCACATCTCCTCTCAACATGGCCTACAGCTGCTGCTCTGGAAACTTCTCCTCCCGCTCCCTCGGGCACTGCCTGCCCTCCTCACGTTCCTCCTGTGGTTCTTCCTACCCCAGCAACCTGGTCTACACCACTACCAGCTGCTCTCCCAGCACCTGCCAGCTGGGATCCTCTCTGAACACCAGCTGTCAAGAGACCTGCATTGAGCCCATCAGCTGCCAGAGGTCCTGTGTGGTGTCCAGCCCCTGCCAGACAGCCTGCTACTACCCCAGGAGCTCCACACCTTGCAGTCCCTGCCAGGGGACATATGTTGGGTCTCTGGGCTTTGGGTCCAGGAGCTGCCGTTCCCTGGGCTATGGATCTAGAAGCTGCTACTCAGTGGGTTGTGGAACCAGTGGTTTCAGATCTCTGAATTGTGGAGTCTCTGGCTTCCCTTCCCTGGGTTATGGGTCCAGAGTCTGCTACCCAGCATACTTGGCTTCTGCTACATTTTATCCTTACTGTTACACATCAACCTGTGGGTCTAGCCTTTATGGATTCAACTGTTAAATCTTTGTAGTCTTACAATATCCAAATCAATATCTCTGTGCCCTATACCCTTGTTTTCATACTTCCTTCTACCACTGTCTTTTCAATGATCCTTCAACTACTTCTTTCATCCTCAACTTCTGACAGATTCTCAGATTAAGGATAACTCAAAGTATGTTTTACTATCTGTCCTCTCAAATATATATTTGGTGTTCATCCAAGAGTATCTAAAATTTGAAATTTTTAATTAAATAAATTTGATTTGTGCAATCTTACATCTGGATGTATTATTATTTTGTTTGTAGTGTTAAAAGTATTTGGAAGTCTTAAATCATAATCAGCAGGATTATTTGTTGGGATTTGTTGTACTCATTTTGTATACGGAGATGTGTTAGACGGAATAATGTGGGAAGACATTCATTGACATCTGCTAACAGGGTTCAAACTGCAGTGGCTTGGGATTGAAGGACATGAATTTCTACAGAGCCAGTAAATTAAGGTCATTAACATGAGAAATAGAAATGCAAATACCAAGAATATTATATTGTATGATTCAGATAGTGAAATTTGTACAAAAGCAAAAGCTTATTTTGCTCTAGAATTTGAATGTAGATTCTTTTAGACAAAAGATAACCCAAGTTTTAAGCAGCTATCAGGGTGGTTACATGTACTGTGTTAGAGCTCGTACCCCTGCTTCTCAAGATTGGAGTGCCCCTGCTTCTCAAGTTTGGGGTGCCCCTGCTTCTCAAGTTCGGGGTATTATTCCTGTACCTTGTTTTTAAATGGTGCTTGAAAAACCCACTGAGCTGTGTTCAGGTGGAGCTGGGTCCATCTGATGCTTCTTCCAGCCACAACTTCAAATCAACAGAAGAGCAGTTCATCCATGAAATTTTGAGTTTTTAGTCAGTGTCACCCTGAGCCTCAAAGCAGACTTAAAGCTACACACCTTGGTGCAATTTATTTAAAATAATGTCTGAGAAAAAAGGCAATGCAGGTATGGTGGGAATTAAAGGTTAAAAAGATTTGAAAAAAGAAACAAATCTTTTTTTTTAAGTATGTATTTTAGTGTTTTTATAAGGGAAAATTGAAATGCAATATCCCAGGAACTCCCAGAGGACATTTTGAACAATACATATGTCCACAGAAAGGAAGCAATTAGGTTTGAATTAAAAGTTGCACCATCAAGAATAAGGCATATAATTTACTGGGTTATGTCTTTATATGAGTGTTTGCCTGTGTAACCACTTGTGCTCTACCTGAGTGTCTGGTGCCTGTAGAAACAGAAGAGTATTAGATAGCCTGGAACCTGAAGTATGGATTGCTGTGAGCTGCCCTGTGGGATCTGGAAATGGGACCTGGATCTTCTACAAAAACATCATGTACTCTTAGTCACTGAACTATCACCCCAGGTCACACTGAACATTTTTTTTAGTGTTTGCTAGCCATTTGTGTTTCTTGTTATAAGATTTTAAAAATATGCCTCTTTTATTTTATTTATTTATTTTTATTTGTTCTTCTCTCCACAGTGCATCTCAACCTTAGCTTCTCCTAAACTGTACCTCTCCTGGTTCCCTCTCCCGCCTGCCTCCTCTGTCTCCAAGATCAACTGCTCCTGTTTCCCTTCAGAAAAGAGCAGGCCTCCCAGATATCAGCCGAACATGACACAAGACGAAATAAGACTATGCACAAACATCCATATCAAGGCTGGATGAGGCCACCCAGGGTGAGGAAAAGGATCCCAAGAACAGGCAAAGGAACCCACCACCCCCAAGCCCACTCTTAGGAATCCCACAAGAACCACAAGCTAAACAACCAAACCATGCATGCAGATGGCCTAGCGCAGACCCATGCAGGCTCCATGATTGCTACTTCAGTCTCTGTGAGCCCTATGGTCTCTGCTTAGTTGAGCCTGTGGGCTATGTTCTCCTGGTGTCTTCCACTCCTCTGGCTTCTATAATTCTTTCTCCTCCTCTTCTGCAGGAACACTGTCTAATGTTTGGGTGGGAGTTTCTGCATCTGCTTCTATCTGCTGCCAGAGAAAGTCTCACTGATGACAATTGGGCTAAGTACAGATCAATGAGTATTGCAGAATATAGTTACAAATTATTTCACTGATTATTTTTTTGTCAGTTTTGTTTGGTTCTACACTAGATCTCTGAGCTATCCCAGTTCCAGTTCCTGGCCATCCAGGCAGTGTGGGACATGAGTTGCCTCTCCTGGCATGGGCCTCAAGTTAGACCAGTCATTGGTTGGCCACCCACACAAGCTCTGAGCCATCATTGCCCCAGCACATCTTTCAGTCAGGACAGGTAGGAATAAAAGGTTTTGTGGCTGGCTTGGTGTCCCAGTTCCTGTGAGCCTTGCCTGGTTACAGAAGACGGCCTGTTCAGGATCCACAGCCTCTTTTACTAAGAGTCTTCACTAATGTCACCATCATAGGTTCCAGGACATTTCCACTGTACTAGGTTTCCACACTGCCCCCTAAAGGCCCCCTATACCAGTCATCTCACCCTGTACTCTCTCCCTCTGTCCATTATATTTTTAATTAAAATATAATTACATCATTTTTTCCCTTTTCTGCCTTTAACCACTTCCATGTTCCAATTCCTTAGCTCCTACTCAAAACCATGGCCTTTTTTATTATTGCTACATATGTGTATAAATGTATAAATATATAAAAACAACCTGTTTAGTCTTTTAGTGTTGCTTGTAGGTATACAATTTCAGATCTCACCACTTGATATTAGATTGCCAATCATGGATCTTAAGACTGAGGAAGACCTAGTCTCCCTGTCTCAGCCTTCCTTGGTTACCTATATTTCTTTGTCTAGGATGGGGTCCTATAAGACTTCCCTCTTTCAAAATAGCATGTCTATTAGTATTACTTTTTTTAGATTCTATTTATGCAACATTATTGTTGAGGTATCATAGGTATAGCTTCCCTGCAATTTCAGGGATCTTAGACAGGATCTAAGAGAAGATTCCTATTCCTCTGTCTATTGCAATCTTTTTAATCCCTCTTCTATATCCCCTAAGCCTTAGTAGCAAGAGTTGTGTTGGAGATATATCCATTGAGTCTGGGAACCCGAAAATCAGTTTTCCTCTATGTCTTTGACTTATTGTGGTTTTCTGTAATGGTTTATGTCTACTACAATGAGAATCTTCTTTCAGGAGGCTTGAGAGCTTATAGTAACTTGCCATGCTGGTCATTGTTGTAGTTTATAGGTGTCACAACTGAGTATGCCTATTGAATTTCTCCCTCACTTAGCAACATAGTGTCTCCTGGTACTCTAAAAGCCAATAATCACAGAACAGGCTTTCAGGCAAGATCCAGCTTAATTTATCTAAGTCTTGGGCCCAAAGTCTGCATGTCTTCAGAAATAGGAAATTTAACTCCTGGGAAGCAACCAAGGACAAAGACAATAGCCATATTGTTCTGGAAGTTTCTTGATCTCCCCTGAACAATAACTAACAAAGGGGTATCTCATTTCTTATGCCTAGTACTGAGATTATGTGATATACAAATATCTATTATAACTTAGGTATATAATTTTTAATTTATACACATTGATATATATTAAATGTAATTTCAGGTAAATTAAAAAAATATGATTCCTTCTGAGTCTGGGTTACCTCACTCAGGATGATTTTTTTCTAGATCCATCCATTTGCCTGCAAACCTCATGATGTCATTGTTTTTCACTGCTGAGTACTCCATTGTGTATATGTACCATATTTTCTTTATCCTGGCTGTTTGGAACCTTGGGCTTACACAGGGACACATGCTCAGCCTGGAAGGAGGGGACTGGACCTGCCTGTACTGAATCCACCAGGTTAAATGAATCCCCAGGAGAGTCTTGTCCCTGGAGGAGATGGGAATGGAGGGGAGGGGCTGGGGGGAAGGTGGGGGTGGGGACAGGACGGGGGAGGACAGGGGAACCCATGGCTGATGTGTAAAATGAAAACACAAATATAATAAATAACAAAAAAAATTAAAAAATATGATTCCTTGTGTTTTTTTCAAAAATCCTTAGCAGTTCTTTTCTCTTGCCTACTGCATTGACCATTCTTATTTCCATATCTCAGTTTTAATTGGTTGTTTTATTGATGTTTAGTTTTTGTAAGTTATTTGTGTTGTCTAGAACCTAGTCAAGTATCAGATGAATAGTTCACATTGATTTTATCCCAATTAGTGGACTCTTCCTTCACTAACTGAAATTGTCCTTTTGAATTTTATTATCTTATATTTGTCCACTGTTAGACTGACAACTTATACTAAGGAAGTCTTATCCAGAAAGTATAGGTCTGAGCCTATGAATTGAAATGTATGCCCACGTTATCCTCTAGAGTCTCAGCTTATGTTGTTGGTAGTTTTTTACTGTTTGCTCTTTACTCTTTGGGGGGCCCACCGCACACCTCCCAAATAAATTACACACAGGGAGGCTTATTATTTCTTATGAACACCTGGCCTTAGTTTGACTTGATGCTAGCCCGCTTTTCTTAATTTAAATTATCCTGTCTATCTTTTTCCTCTGGGCTTTTATCTTTCTCTATTTTTGTATATCTTTTCTTTCTTTCTTATTCCATGTCTGGCTGTGTAACTGGGTGGTTGGCCCCTGGCATCCTCCTCTCTTTGTTCTCTTGCTCTTTCCTCTTTCCCCCCCAGATTTCTCCTTCTAGTTATTCCCTCTGCCCACCAGCCCCACCTATCCTTTCTCCTGCCTCTTCATTAGACCATCAGTTCTTTATTAGACCATCAGGTGTTTTAGACAGGCAAAGTCACACAACTTCATAGAGTTAAACAAATGCAACATAAAAGAATGCAACACATCTTTGCACCATTAAACAAATGTTCCACAGCATAAAAAATGTAACACATCTTAATATTCTACAACAAGAGTAGGTCTTATGATGATGTCCTGGATCTACCGGCAGTTAAGTGCAAGATGAGATATGAGGAAATGTCTAGTTTGTTTTTTTTTTGTTTTGTTTTGTTTTTTTGTTTTGTTTTGTTTTTGTCGGCATGTTTAGAACTAGGATTCCCAGGACCATTTGTAGAAGATGTTGCTTTTGCTTCAATGTTACGTTTTTTGCTACCTTGGTAAAATCTTAGGCAGCTGTTCTTGTAATGATGAACCTGCATCCTCTATTCTGTCTCATTGATCTTGTATCTATTTTGTGTAAGAAACATATCGTCTTAATATTAAGGCTCCATACTATACAAGTTGAAATTAACTAATTCAGGAGTTCATTGACTGGCCTCAGTAGTACCAACACCTATGTGTATTTTGAGTCTGATATTATATGCTCTCCAAGTTTCAGTACCCAGTTGGCATGCCCTCTGTTCCATTGACTTCTGGGTTATCTTCCAGACCTAGATGCCATACTTTGATTTATTTCTGTTCTGATCCTCAATTCTCCTGACTCCAGTAGCTGTTATGAGACTCCTGAAGTCTGAGTTTTTCTTCTACCTGAGTCCATGCTTCTGCTCTGTGATTTAGAGCTCATGGTCTGTGTTCTAGCACTGTGTCATCTCTGGCCACTACTCTGGATCCATGATTTTACTGTACCAGATCTTCAGCCTGTGTGCTCATTCCTCTGATCAGTTCTGACCCCATGCCTGGAACCATGACTTCCTCTTGCCCAAGCTGATAAACTTGTGGATAGTGCACCACTGCATGGATTGGTCTCTCCCTCTCCTAGTTCTTATTTCAAATGAACCACACCTACATCTTTGACTTCAGCTTGGCTTTTCCACTCTACTGAAGACAGAAGGATACAAGCTACTAGGAAAATCTACATAAATTCTAACCCGATTGAAGTGGAGCCTCAAAGGAGCTTTAGGAGGTCATCACACCTCTTGAAACAAGTTTTTCCACCTGAGATTGGTGTGCTTCTCCTTACACATTTTGATATGAGGCTCAGGATGGTGCCTACACCATGATAGGTGAGGACATTAGCACTTGTGCAAAGTTGTGTCTTTATTGAGAATGTTTCCAATCTTAGTATTCTGTTGGCTTAGAAATTCCATTCAAATGCTAAATTTAAATAATTTTGCCTATATTTATACAGAACCCAATAAACTATATACCTTATTCTTGATGGTGGAATTTTTAATTTAAGTCTTAATTATTCCATTTCCCTGGATCAGCAAAAATTCATATTTTTCATTCTCAGGCATTGTCACTGTTTCTGAGCCCAATTTGCAATAGAAATGACAATCTTCCTATTATTAACTATTCCTTCAAAAAGGAGCATACTCAATAACAAGTAATTTGTTATTTTGGTCCCAAAATCCAATTAATGCAATATATTCATCTTTATTAAGTCTCATAAGTATGTAAATTCAGAAACTAAAAGCCACGTAATAATAATAATAATAGGAACAATATAGTGAGTTATCAGACCACACCAATTTATTGGATTAAATATTTCATTTTCAAATGTTCATGCTCTTGGATGAAAATCAAATAAAAAACCACAGGTATATTTAAAGAGTACAATTGGTAAGGCATAATTTGTGGTTACACATTAATCAAACTTGATAAAAGAATCCATTAAAGAGAGGGTGGAAAGGTAGAACAAGAAAACAAAAGCTACAGGACCAAAATGACTTTGATAAGCTACGAGTATGGAAACCCAACAGTTGATTCCATAAAAGCCAGTACCAAAGAGTGGTCTCTATCAAGAAGACCGACAGATACTGTGAGCCATGTAGGCTGACTAGCAGAATTCAGATCCATAATTAAGGGAAAGGAAGGTAGATACTCTGTACTTCAGAGACCTGAAGCCACTTGATACGCTGAGTAGCAGCTTCTAGATCCATAGCCCAGAAAGAGGCAGCTGCTGAACCCCAAATCCAGAGATCAGCATAGGTTGGATGGCAGGAACTGTTAAGAAAGCAGCTCCTGGGGTTGTAGGAGGGTGTCTGGCCCAAGCTGGACCCCACACAGGACCTCTGGCAGCTGGTGGGCTCAATACAGGTCTCCTGACAGCCCCTGTGCAGAAATGATTCCAGCTGGTGGGTTCTGGGAGAACAGCCAGTAGCACTATAGGCCAAGTGGCTGGGGCAACAGCAGCCACAGGAGGAACCTGTGCTCATGGGAGGAGGAGGGGAAGTTTCCAAAGCAACAGTTACAGGCCATATTGAGATTTGAACTCAATTGGGTGTAATTGAAAATGTTTTGATTTTTTTAATGCCACCCTGTGGATAAGGGCATTTATATAGTCTCAGAAATGGGTGTGATGCCCAACCTTTTCATTCATATTCATATTTGTCTGTTTCCTGGTTTACACCTGGAACTCACCAATCTCTGTAATTGTAGTTGCATTTGAATAGTTTTCTGCACAGTATATTTATGTGTACTGTAACTTTCTTGATAGAGAGAAAGCCATGAGCTACTCCTATGTCAGAGATGACATAACAATTTTTACACTAGCATTTATTTCATCATGTCAAGGAAAATGTTCCTTTGCCCCTTGAAATTGTTACTGGTGATTTGTTGTAGTGTTATGAGGATTACACCTGTCTTATGTAACATGGAATGAGAGCTATGTCCTTACTTCTTTACTGAAGTTGAGAAGTGTTACTTTGTGCTTCCTAAGAAATCTACTAAAGACTATACTGTACTTCTCAGTGTGATTTCTCACTTTCCACTAATGTTTCTGGGTGGATTGAGGAACATTATCATGCTGTTTCTCCTGCAGGAGAAAAGGCACAAACTAAGCCAAGGAAAACTGAACACTTTGAACATAGGTAGAGAGAGAAGGAGAGGCAACTGATAGAGTTATCTGTGTCTCCTCAGAATCCTCTTCAGGGAAAATCTAAAAGAGAAAAAAATGTAGGATAAATGAATATCAAATCTTGTTTGAGAATAAAACCAATTGTTGCCAGAAACCAGAGAGCTGAGATGGATATTTTCTCTTGAACATGTCAAGTTGATTTGGCAACAAAATTAATTCAGTTGTGTAATATTTTGTAAAACCTAGGTGTTTAATTTTAGAGTGTGCATAGCCTGTATGTCAGTGTCCACTAAGCCCATCCTTAGTCCTCCCTACACACAGCAGGTTTTACTCTAGAAGAGTAAAAACTAATATGAAAAGGCTGATTTAAAGATGACCACTGACCACTAGGGCTGGAGAGATGGCTCAGAGGTTAAGAGCACTGACTGTTCTTCCAGAGGTCCTGAGTTCAATTCCCAGCAACCACGTGGTGGCTCACAACCATCTGTAATGAGATCTGGCACCCTCTTCTGTATACATAATAAATAAATAAATCTTTAAAAAAATAAAAATAAAAATAAAGATGACCACTCACTGTTGTCAAATGAAAAGATGTGTTGATGTAGAGACTTGGTGGGTAACTTTTCATTTGTTTTAATCATTTATTCTAATGTCAAAACAATATTTTACCTCTATCTCTACAGGGAAAAACACAAAAAGCGCTAGCCTGTAATTATTCTAATTATAAATTTAAAGTCAATGAAACAAGTCTTCAAAAGTAATAATGCCACAAAAATGGAAGGAGGCAGTGATTGCCAAGCTATACTTCCAACATGGTTTACATATGTGTATTTTTATATATATTGATTTTTACTCTGAATGGTAGAATAATTCAAATCATTTGGGAATGATACTTATTCCTGCATTTATAATTTATATTTTTCAGGCCCAAATACTGGCAGTTAGACAAAAGCCAGCATTCTTCAGGAAGCTGGTTACCCTCTTCCAAAGGAGTCATTTTCTTCTTGCTGGCAGAAGGAACAAATGGCTAGTGGTGGTGGTTATTAGCAAACCAAAGTGCATGTGGGCATCCAGACTTGCTCACTATCGCAGGAACCTGTAATACATTTTGGAGTCCTCGCTGGTATCCTGGCTCTTCTCCCCTGCCCCTCCCATGAAGTTTTCTAATTCAGGGACTTCCTCTGTCTAGCTTCACATTCCCTTATAACCCTGTGATATCAGCTCAGTGCTCTCTGGGCCCTCCTCTCTTTTGACCCTCTCTCATGGTCATCTCTTTCTTTTTCTCTGTCTCTCTCACTCTCTCTGCCTCTGTTTCCTCTTGTGGCCAAGTCCAATGTCCAGGCTACTATTTTCTCTCCATGCTCTAGACTCTTCCAGATGCTCTTGATGTTCTCTTTTACATATATTTACAATAGAAACTTTCACCTCAACCATACCTTGGAGTTGTCATGACCTCACTTTATACAATATTATTTACTATACCATCCTTTGTCAAAATTGTGAGTTTTATTATCTGTTTGACAAGAATATTAAAGCTATATAAGAAATCAAATTACCAGAATTAATCATGTTTTTGAAACATTTTACAAGTCTTGCACTGAACTAATAATATTCCACTTCAGTGATAGTTTCTTCTGTCATTGGCAAGGCCTGATACCTGCTAGTTTTTCAAAGCTTTTTTTAAAGTGTAGGTGTAAGCTCTGAGTCAATACATCTTTTCGTCTGCTGAGACTTAAGTAAGCATCTCCTAAAGATGGCTTATTTTATTTTACCTCTGCTAAACTGTACATTGTTATACACAGAATGGACTATAGGTGTGTGTTTAGCAGGTATTAAGTAGAAACAGGTGCCACAGAAGCTGTGTAAGTACATAAGAAGTAAGTGTAAATAAGTACATACACAAGTGAAATGATTCCTTCATCAACTCTACTTAATGTTCCCAAAGGGCAAAAACCACCTGAATTCTGTTATCATCAAAACAGATTCTATTTTAAACATTATAAGCATAATTTGATATATTCAGACTTTTTTCATGTTTATTTTTCATCTCCAAAAGCTTCTATAGGAGATGGATCAGGAGAAAGAGCAAAGCTCCCCAATGTGACACATATATGTGGAAGGTTTGCTTCAAGTTACTCACCAAAACTCTGTTAAGGCTGGTCATCAGACTCTCATAGGAATCCCCATATCTTCTCTGGGCTCAGTTACTGCCTGCAGAAGCCCATGTAAAATTATGTCTCTGAACACTGTATCAGGGAGGTCCACAGTCAGTGAAACTCTTGTGTCTTATGGTGGTAGAAATGATCCCTCCGTGTTTCCTGGATGAGAACCCATATGACCTCAGGCCACAAATGTCAGAAACACAGGATCTAGGATCTAAAGTGTCTTTTGTTTTTTTCATACTCTAGTACAATACATCCTGACCACAGCCTCCTCTCCCCCCACTTTTCCCAGCCCCCGATTTCTCCCTGATCCACTGTTCCCCTATTTCTCTTTTGAAAAGAGGAGGCCTCCCAGTTATATGAACTAAACATGGCATAACAAGATGCAATAAGACTAGGCACAAACCATCATATCAAGGCTGGACAAAGGCAACCTAACCCAGTAGAAGGAAAAAGGTCCCAAGAGGAGGCAAAAGAGTCAGAGACACTCCCACCGCTGCTA
The DNA here is from genome assembly GCF_903995425.1 of Onychomys torridus. Lineage (NCBI taxonomy): Eukaryota > Metazoa > Chordata > Mammalia > Rodentia > Cricetidae > Onychomys > Onychomys torridus. The sequence continues at coordinate 65,986,879 of NC_050454.1, forward strand.
TTAGGAGTGCCACTAAATCCCCAAACTAAACAACAACAACATATATGTTGAGTTTGGGAGCCCGTTTTCGGGTTCCTTGTGACTTTACCCAGCAGGTCCTCATAGATGATGATTAGGGCCATGGGCCTGAGTGCAGGTGTCTGAAATGGTCTACACTTGGCTGTGCTGGGGGAGGAGGTCTTTTGCTCCACCCCTTGGTGTCTCTATAAATACCCTGGGGCAGAGACAGTCAGGGCCTGTTGAAATAGGTTCCAGGCCTCCTCGAGGCTATCCTTTATTTTCTGTTTATCTCCACACTATACATCCTTCTATCTAATATTTCCTGCTGCTCACATTCAAGAAAACTCTGGGGAGCTGTGGGATTGGTGGGTAAATGCCCCACAGCCGAGCTCCTATTGCAGACTCATGTATGCTCCCTGTTAGAAGCTTCAGTATCTGTGAGCCTCTATGCGCCCTGGTTAGTTGATTCTGTGGGCTGCATTCTTCTGGTTTCCTTGGTCCCTCTGGATCTTCTCTTCTCTGAGGTTCCCCGAGCTCTGCCTAATTTTGGCTCAGGGTCTCTGCATCTGTTTTGATCAGCTACTGGAGGAAGCCTCTCTGATGACAATTGGGCTAGGCACTGATCTTTGAGTATAGCAGAATATCATTAGAAATCATTTCATTGATTTTTTAATTTTTTCAGAGATGTTTGGTTCTACCCTAGGTGTCTGAACCATCTAAACTTTCAGTTGGACCAGTTATTGTTGGACCACACCTAGAATCTCTGAGCCAATTACTACCCTGAATGAACCCTATCTCATTCTAGCTCAAACTTACTCAGTTTTCTTGTCTTATGTTGTCTGTTTGCTACTGTAAGTGAACCATGTGCCAATACTGTGTGTCTGCCATACATAATTACAGAAAAATGAGAAAGATAGAGACCAGTATGGTCAATCTTCAGTACATTTCATACAATACCCAAAGAAATGCTTCAGATCTATTAACAAGAAGAAAGGAAGATTATTCTCATTTTCTACCATGAAAGGCAAGGATATCCCTTATAAATGCTCATATATATATGATTTCCCTGGATATGATGGGATAAGCTTTGCTGTAAAATAGTCATGACATTTCTGAGATAGGAGTGGCTAATTGCCTTTTTGGGTATTAAGGAAATTACAACATATCTAAATATACAGTACAGAAAACTATTCAGGTGCAATTGCAAATAAAGAAAGTTTCCGGCATTCTTCATTAATAAAAGAGGGCAAAAGAATGAGCAAGGTGTGGTACCACACCTGTTGTCGATAGTACTTAAGCCTATCTCTCTACATTGTGACAAAAAAAATCTTCAGAATCTTCTCAGTTACATCCAGCTGAACTCACATCTCCTCTCAACATGGCCTGCAGCTGCTGCTCTGGAAACTTCTCCTCTTGCTCCCTTAGGAGCTGCTTGCCCTCCTCAGGGTACTCCTGTGGCTCTTCCTACCCCAGCAACCTGGTCTACACCACTACCAGCTGCTCTCCCAGCACCTGCCAGCTGGGATCCTCTCTGAACACCAGTTGTCAGGAGACCTGCATTGAGCCCATCAGCTGCCAGAGGCCTTGTGTGGTGTCCAGCCCCTGCCAGACAGCCTGCTACTACCCCAGGAGCTCCACACCTTGCAGTCCCTGCCAGGGGACATATACTGGGTCTCTGGACTTTTGGTCCAGCAGCTGCCATTCCCTGGGCTATGGATCTGGAAGCTGCTACTCAGTGGGCTGTGGATGCAGTGGCTTCAGATCTCTGACTTATAGACTCTATGACTTCCCTTCCCTGAGTGATGGGTCCAGAATCTACTACCCAACCTACTTGGCTGCTAGTTCCTGTCAACCTTGTTATTGACAGGCATTTAGGCCTTTATGGATTCAACTGTTAATTGTCTATATCCTTACAATATCAGGGTCAATGTCTCTCTGCTTACAACTATTGTTTTCCTGCTTACCCCACTGGAAATCTTCATCCTTCCATTGACAGATCTTTTTATTTTCAACTTCTTCCAGATTCTTATATTTTTGTTAACTTCAGGTTATGTCTTGCTCTCTTTTCTAAGGAAGTATACATGCACTGTTTCCTTTTCTTCAAAGAGCATTTAAAAAAATGGAAAAAAAGTCAAATAAATATGTGCATTCTGACACCTCCATGTATTGTCTACTTTATTATTTTTATATTTCTTATTTTTAAGAGAGTTAATTAAAGATCAAAATGATTATCCAGATGTATTTGAGAACATATAATTTTGCTTTTGTCACATTAGTTATTGGTGGTAATCAATTCTAGGAAGATTGCCATATGCATCTGAAGAGTGGGTTAATCAACAGCTGCTTGATATTGAAGCATAAGAATTTTTGCTGAACCAGAGAACCAAAGCAATTAGGATGTGACTAAAATATAAACATCAAAAATGAGATGTTATATAATTTATGAGGTAAGGCCTTTACATACACAAAATTATCTAAGACTAGTATTTGAGTATACATGTTTTATCAAGAGATAACTGAGTCTTGAACAACTTTAAAGCCCAACCATTCCTGGTTCATATGCATGCTGACTTCCCAGCCCTCCTAGTCTGAGTGTAATTGGAGAGCTTTTCTCCAGGTTCCACAAAGCCCCCGCGGTCCCACAGCCCACATATAAAGTAATCATACAGACACTTATATTATTTAAACTGCTTGGCCATTAGCTCAGGCCTACCATTGTCTAGCTCTTACTCTTATATTTAGCCCATTTCTGTTAGTCTATACTTTGCCACATGGCTTGTGGCTTACCGGTGTCTTTACATGTTGCTTCTCATGGCAGCGGCTGGCAGTGTCTCCTCCCAGCCTTCCTGTTCCCAGCCTTCTCCTCTTCCTTGTCCCACCTACCCTATCCTTCCTGCCTGGCTACTAGCCAATCAGCACTTTATTTACACAGAGTGATATCCACAGCAGAGTGTTATCCTTGTCTCACCTACAATGTACTTAAGAGGTAGGAAACAACTTTTTGTTATTATTCTTAGTCTGAGTCTCAAAGCACAGTAGAACCAAAGGGCTCAGCCATACTTCATTTGACAAGTGTTTTAGAAATCTCTCAGTGTAGAAGATGCACAAAAGAAGATCACAGAGGAGAATTATGGTTAAAAAAGATGGGGAGCACATTTTGAAGTAGCATTTATAAGGTGCAATTGATATTCTAAGTTCAAGGGACTTTCAGGAACATTAAGGTCACTCATGGAATTGTGGACCTCCAGGTCTTACCCCAAGAGAAAGCTTCCTCTTTTAGTGATTGATATATCAGATGTCCTACATTCCCATAATCTTATGAGGGATAATGGATGGAATTATTGTCTGTTGGTCTAAGGTAACTTTTGAGATATCCAGCTACTTAGCAAAAGAAATTATATATAATTATATCTATCTAACTATAAAATGCATATCATATAATTATATATCTTATATTTATATATAAATATAATATAATGTATAATATTATATATAGACAGAGAGAGAGAGAGCAAAGAGGTAGTTTGGTCAAGGTGTTGAACCCTCCAAAATCAAAATAACATGTCTTGTGTTCTAGTCCTGACATGGATCATCTCTGTTAGCATGCTGCATGGAATATAGTAATATCTGACATAGACTATTCATTTAACACTATGAAATATGGGAAAGGTATTTTGACCATCATAGGCATAAAGAAGCCTCACAAAGTTTGAAACTTTGCAATGTTTATAGATAAAATAATACAGAACCTAAATTCTTAAAGGAATTTCTATACTTTATTCTTTCCTGAACCATTTAATTGTAAACACACAGCTCCCAGTGTAATGAAGGAGTCTTCACCTTCCCACTATTCTGGAAACTGCTTCACATGAGTAGGTTTAGCCTATTGCCACTACCTTCTTAGACTCATGTGGAAGATTCAAAATAAAGAATAAAAATAAGCAGATTTAAGCAAAGAACTAAAAGGGAATAATCTAATTCATTTCACATATATTTTATTAACTATTATGCTAAATGATAGATTAATAGAAAAATATTTGATGACATCTCAGGAAGAAATCTTTTTTTATTAATTCTTTGAAAATTTTCTATGCAACGTGCTTTGATTATATTCAAGCTTCAACCTTCTCCAGGTCCCTCTTCTTCAGCACTTTGTTTCATCAATGTGTGTTTTATTAATCTATCAAGTTCAGTTTGTGCTACCCACCCATCCTTTCATGTGAGGCCTTTCCCTCGAGAGTGACTGACCTTTTAGGGGTTAACCACTTAAAGAAACGGACTCTTTGCCAGCAGCTATCATTTGTCGACAGCTGCTTACATGGGGTTGATATTTCATGCCCACTTCTCTGCTCCATGCTGTGATTCGATCTGGCTTGAGCTTTCCCAGCACTGTGTGTGCTATCATAACCATTCTGAGTTCATATTGCAAAAGCCCTGTTTTGCCTGTAAAATCCCATGTTTGTGTAGTTTTACTGCTTCTGGCTCTTACTGTCCTGCACTCTCCTCCACAATGACCCCTGAGCCTTGACAAAAGGGGGGCGTGACAAGGACATCTCATTTAAAAATGGACATCCTGCAGTCTTTATTTTCTGTACCTTGACTGGTTGTTCATCTTTGTGTTAATCAAGACTTTCTGATGAGGGTTGAGAGTTGCATTCATGCACGGGTATATAGTAATTCATTAATAGTTTTTTAATACAGTTCCCATGTAGCATAATACAGGTAGTAGGTTCTCCAGTAAGGTTTACTCAAGTGGTTAGAAGTGGATGCTCCACACTGCCAAACACAGATGAGACCCCATTACTTCCTCAGGCCACATGACAGATACTCTTATACTAATACATGTTTCATGCTCTCATATTTTGTGTGTTCTACACTTTAACTATATTTTATTTGTTTATTTTTGCAACTTTTTATTTAACATTTTTATGAAATATATTTGATCATTTTCCTCCTTTACTAACTCCTCCTGGATCCTCCTCCCTATCTACCTATCCATAAAGCTTCATATCCTCTCTCTCTCTCTCTCTCTCTCTCTCTCTCTCTCTCTCTCTCTCTCTCTGTGTGTGTGTGTGTGTGTGTGTGGGGTGTGTATGTGAATGTGCATGAATGTTGTCTGTCTCACTCTCTCTCAAATGAATGAACAAAAGACACCAAAAACAAAAACAAAAAGCTAATAATACAAATGAATGCCAAAATGAAACAAAAAACCCACAGAAAAGCATGGAATTGTGGAATTGGTTTAGTGTTAGCCCATTTGTCCTGTACATGGGTCCTGTCCTGGAGTGTTGTTGATATAACCAATAATGCTCCATTGAAGAGAGCTGGATTTTCCTTTGCCAGTGGGTACAAGTTGCAAACAGCTTCTTGGTTAGTCATGGAAGCCTATCTCCATTTCTCCCTCTCAGTGATGGGACCCTGTCTAGCTTGGGCCTTTGTTGGTCTTATGGGTTCCATGTTCTCTGTGAATTCCTCCTGTGCATCCACCCTGTTGTTTCTAAAGATTCTATTTCCTTTGACTTATCCTTCACTTTTGGTTCTCAGAATTTTCCTTCTCTTTTTCTTAATGGATCCCTAAGCCTTGGATTTTTTTCTTTATTTTATTTTCCATACCAGCCACAGTTTCCTCTCCATTGTCTCCTCCTGTCCCTCCCACAACTTCCTTGCTACCTCCCCCATCCATTTCTATGTGTCCATTTGAATGGGTAAGGTCTCCCTTGAGAATCAACAAAGCATTGTTTTTACAATGGTCCAAAATACCAGCATGTGTTAGGCTATCTCATTGCGGTCCTTTGCTGACACCAGAAATTTAATGAGTCTTGCTTTCTCTGTTATTATGCTCATTATTATTTATTTTTTCTTGGTTTATAGTGTACTCTTTCTACTAGAAAGTGAAACATAGCTAATTCTGTGTGGTCCACATAGAATAATAATAAAAAATTGCAATAGAGACAAGTATAGATAACTTTGATGGGCTTCAAATGAAACCCTAAGTAATGCTTCCAGTTCACTAACATATGGAAAAAGCACACTACTCTCATTCTACACAGTGAAAGACAAGCACGTATTCCTCATTACATTCTGTGACAAAGCATATAAATATTACATCAAGAGGAAAAGGAGGGATGTTCCCAGACATGACAGAGTAAGGCTTAGTGTAAAACATTCATGGTAATTCTGACATCTGTTTTCCTGACATTCCTTTTGCTATAACAAGGAAATTTCAACACTTGTAAATATACTGTACAGAAAACTATGCAAATGCAACTGTAGTTACAAAGAACTAATTGAGCTGTACTTTCCTAAAGGAGGAAGCACACAAATATGTGAATGGTGACCCTGCTGGGTACCACACCTGTTTCTGAGAGTACATCAACCTATCTTTCCATGAAGTGACATTTAAACTCAGAATCCTCGCAGCTACATCCAGCTGAGCTCACATCTCCTCTCAACATAGCCTACAGCTGCTACTCTGGAAACTTCTCCTGCTCACTTAGGAGCTGCTTGCCCACTTCAGCTTCCTCCTGTGGCTCTTCCTCCCCCAGCAACCTAGTCTACACCACCACCAGCTATTTTTCCAGTACCTGCCAGCTGGGCTCATCTCTGCATAATGGCTGTCAGGCAACCTGAATTGAGCCCACCAGCTTCCAGAGATTAAGGAGTGTCCAGCCCCTGCCAGATTCCCTGCTACTACCCCAGGAGCTCCACTCCTTACAGATCCTGCCAGAGCTACTATTCTTTAGGCAATGGATCTAGAAGCTGCTTCTCTGGGACCTCAGCCCTGTGAATTATGAAGTGGCTGACTTCCCTAGTGTTGTTTTATGGAGTGAGATTCTGCTGCCCAGCCTGCTTGGCTCCTAGAACCTGTCAACATTCTTGTTAAAGGCAAACCTGTATATCAGGCCTCTATGATTCAACTGTTAAGTTGCATACATATAGAATTACAATATGTAAACCAGTCTCTATGCCCTATAGCCATTGTTTTCATGCCTATTCCAGAGTACTATTTTTTCATTCTTCCATTAACAGTTTCTTCATTTTCAGTTTTGGGCAGATTATTGGAATTGGCTACCATAAATTTCTCTTACTTTCTGTACTGCTGATACGTACATGTGATTTTTTAATTTCTTGCAAGAATTGTTGAAAACAAACTTTTCATCTAATAAATTTCTGTAATCTGACACTTCAATATATTTCTCATTTTACTTTGGGTTTTTCAGTTATAAATTTGAAAAGTTCATTTAAAGTACCATATGATTGTACAACTGGATTTGGGAATATATAATCCTGTTTTTGTTTATGTTTCTTACTAGGAATATTCAATTCTAGGATTATTTCCCTCTGAATCTGCAGGTTGAGCTCAATGGAATCAGAATTGCCTGAGATTCATGACCTTGTATTTCTTAATGACACAGGACAACAAAGTCATTAGTATTTGAACTAAAAATGGAAACAATTAGAGTAAGATGCTTCATAATTTACATGATGGAGTCTTTATATAGATAAAATAAATGCATGAGTCTAGTATTTGCATGTAACTTCCAGCCATAATACATAATAAATGTGATCCTTAGACATCTCTGAAGATACACATGTTCTGGTTGGTTTAATGATGATATTCCCACTTCCCACAGTTGTGGGATTATCTCTACATCTCACCTCCCAGTACAAGCAAGGAGAATTACAGACTGTCGGTGGGAAAACTGGATTCTGGAGGTGATGGCAATCTGCTGATGCTTCTCTGTGTCTCATCACCATTATCATAAGAGTAGTGTATCTAAGAAATGCTAAATGTTTTTACTCAGCGGGTTTAGTCCGAGTGCCACAGCAGAGTTAAAGCCAAAGTCTTCGGTAAAATTATCTAATCCTATAAAAGAGATATTGCAGACTATCAAAGTAAACAGTAGAGAAGGTTAATGATCATGTTGTTGTTGTTGTCCTTTTGTTTTGTTTGATTTGTTATTTTGAGACAGGGTTTCTCTGTCACAGCCCTGGCTATCCTGTAGACCAGGCTGGCTTTGAACTCACAAAGAGCCACCTGCCTCTGCCTCTCAAGTCTTGGGATTAAAGGTGTGCACCACCACCACTGCCGCTGCCACTGCTGCCACACCAGCACCAGCACCAGCACCACCACCACCACCACCACCTGGCAGTAAATAATTTTATGATCAAGTTTTAATGTGTAACCAAGTGCAATGCCAGCAACGTGGATTTTTTTTTTTGGGGGGGGGGGGCTTTAGAACACCTCACAAAAACTCAAGAAGAGATACCTCACACTTCGCACAAGACTTTTTATTTATTTATTAAAGCAGCACAAGGCTTTGGGGATGAACATGATACTCTGTGTAATACAATAGGAAGTTTCTGTATGGCTGTGTAAAACATCTTTAGAACTACCTATTCCTTGCTAACCCTTTTCTCTGTCCCCTCAAGCCCTCACCTACTTAAACTTCCTTCCCCATTATTCCACTTTTTACTTCATGCCACCTGTGTTCTACTGTCTCCCTCCTTGGTATTATTTTTTCCCTCTTCCCATCATTGGTCTCTTTCTGGCTTTCTGAACTCCACAGATACACTAAATCAAACACACAAATTTAAGGATTCAACACTAAGAGCCACATGAGTGAGAACATGAGATGTTTATCCTTCTGGGCTGGATTACTTCACTCAGTAAAAAGTTTTTTGCCTCCATCTCTTTACCATGTTTCTCCCTGAACAAAAGTTCATTGTAACACATATGCAGAGGGCTGATATCCATGTGAGGCCTGCCCTTTTCAGAGGGAATGTGGCCACGATGGGGGGGGGGGGGACAACTGTGATCAAGGTGTAAAATAATAATAATAATAAGAAGAAGAAGAAGAAGAAGAAGAAGAAGAAGTCCATTGTTTATAGGTGCCACATTTTTATTATCCATTCATCAGTTGATGGAAAATTAGGCTGTTTCCATATCATATCTATTTTGAATAGATTAGCTGTGAACATGGTTGAATTAGGCCCACTCCAAAGGAAAAAACCAAATGCCTGGTATTGTAAGTCTGGCCAACATCCCAGCCCATAATTGGGGAGATCACAGGTCTCAAGGGCAAACATGCTACTATTATTTTGTTAAATGGATATAGTATCAAACTGACCTCTATATTCATATCTCTCTATCCATAGATTAGTATAGCTCTCAGATCTCTTCAGAGAAGATTCTTTATGTAGAATATGATGGTTAAAGAAAAAATTCAAACCTGTCGAAGTGCAGAGAATAAGTGAATGCAGGGAGCCCAGCCACAAATAGGACATCTACGTAGCATACATTCCTCCAATATTCATGGGCCATCATTAATTGAAGAGTTATACACAATTGATGGAAGAGGAAGAGCCAATTTTCTTTAAGAGTGTGGCTCCAGGTAAACCAGCCATGCACCAGTAGAGGCCCTACACACAGTAGGATATAGATAACATAACTTGAGTCAATGGGTTAGTAAATTAAAAAATAAAAGGGGCCCCAAAGATGGGTGAATAAAGGCATAGGAGTAGGTCTGAGAAGAGTTTATGGGGGGAATTGAGATAACTATGATGAAATAAATTGTATAAAATATCTCAAATATTAATAAAATTGTTTATTTTTCTAAAAAGGTTTAAGAGAAAAGAACTATTTTAACAGTAAGTACATTTGGGTGACACTTTTAAAAAGAACAAGGATTTGGGGACCTTTAGGGACATTTGGAAAGACTCTCAGAATTGTTCACATCAGAATCTGATCCCAGGGAAAAACTTTTCTTCACCAACTTTTATCTTTCATTGGTTGAAGATATATAATTTCCTGAATTCTCATAACTTCATCTTCAGTTACCACAGTATGACCTTTAAGATATCAAGGACATAGTCAAATGAATATTGTGTACACTGCAGGGAGTATGCTATTTCTGGAAGGTATATGAATCCATTATTGTATTGTGTCTCATAATTTAGCCTCTGGTCATCTGTAATAACATGCTACAAAGAATAAAGGAGTAAGGAGTTGAGTCATAGATTTTTCATTTAGATGTGTGAGAAAGAGAAAGCAAGTGTGGTCACAGTCTCAGAAATTCTTATCTGTCATCACCAGGAAGTGGACTGATATGGGGGAAGCTTGACTTAAGTACCCAAGGTTTGATGATCCCTTACGTTTAGGTGCTGGGATCTGGGCAAGCGGGAGAAGTGCTGCCCTTGTGGTTGGGTCTGGTTATGCATTAGCTCTCTGTTCCTAGAGCAGAGAGTGCAGGGAATATGTGGACAGAGAGTGAGGAGTCTGGGAGAATCTTCCCTGTCAGCTCTGGGACTTCAAGCCCTTACCTGTTGGTGCCTAGAGCTAAGCTAACAGGGAAAAGTTGGGCTGCATGGTCAGGGCCTAAGGACTCCTTATCTATTGGCTTCAGGAACTGGCCAGACTAGGGAAATATCTGAATTGTTAATGAATCTCAGTGCCCTGCTCTTCCCTGAACCAGATTTTAAACATATGACTGCTAGTACAATCAGGGAGTGTTTAGTATTAACACAAATCTGTTGACTCTGTCATATTAGTCACATCTAAAGGATCCAGGATAAATAGTAAAAATAAAAAGAGATTATAGAGCCAGGCTGCGGTGGCGCACGCCTGTAATCCCAGCACTCAGGAGACAGAGGCAGGTGGATCTCTGTGAGTTCGAGGCCAGTCTGGTCTACAGAGCTAGTCCAGGACTGGCTCCAAAGCTACAGAGAAACCCTGTCTCAGAGAGAGAGAGAGAGAGAGAGAGAGAGAGAGAGAGAGAGAGAGAGAGAGAGAGAGAGATATTTATAGGCTTAGAGAAAGATCTACTTGGATCTTAAACTACTTTCAGAAACATTATTATTAACTATTATCTGTTTACACCAAATGATAAACTAACAGGAAAAGATTTGATGATATCTTAGCATAAAATCATTATTAAACTTGTGTGCTATGACATAACTTCTTAATTTAAATATTAATAATAATTATTATTAACCATATTGTTGCCAGAGCACTCAGATTTGGACATCAGTATGATCAATATCAAATGTTCTTCCCACTAATCTTTAATAATATGGACAAGAATAGTGAATTGGCTAAATTTCTGTGATATCTCACCAATATAAATCATACTGCTCTGGGTTAGTCAGACAGAAGTAGATGGAGCAAGGATAAAAAGTAGAACAGTCCTTGAAAGAGCAATGTAATAATAACATTCAGAATCAGTATAGGGTGTGGGGAAAAGATTCAGAATTTGGCATAGAATGTACTGCTCATCAAGGCACAGAAGCAAGTGTGTATGTGCTTTTTGCTAGAAAACTATTCCAAATTTAACTTAAAAATAAGTGAAAACAAGTAACCATGCAACATACAGAGGTGAAGGCAGCGACTGACAAGCTAAGGAAAACAACATCTGTGGACGTAATTAGAATACGTGCTTCTTTACACCGTTCTGAAATTGAACTTTGCTAGAATAGTGTAATTTGGTTGGAAATGAAATCGACTTGTATATCTATTATAATAATATAACCAATATATCAAAACAATATAATATAATACAGTAATATAATCAAAATAATAGTAAAATATATATTCAGACTTCATACATTATTATTTCATGCTCAATTTTGTTGAAAAGAACACATGATATTGATCATACTGATGGATAAATATGAGTGATAAAGATAATAATAATAATTTAAATGAATTGTAGCCTGGTTATTCTTTGCTTTACATCTAATATCCACTTAAGTGAGTACATACTACATATGGTGTTTGTCTTTTGTGGTCTGGGTTATTTGACTCAGGATAGTTTTTTCTAGTTCCATCCATTTGCCTGCAAATTTCATGATGTCATTGATGGGGTTTTTTTGAATATTCTGGAATTTTTATTTATTACTAAGTAATTTTCTATACATTTTACATACCAACCACAGATCCCCTCCCCTTCTTCCTCCCACACCCAGACTCTCCCTCCACTCCACCCCCCATTCCCACCTCCTCCAAGGCAAGGCCTCCCATGGGGAGTTAGCAGAGCCTCATACACTCAGTTGAGGAAGGTCTAAGCCCTTTCCCTTCACCAAGGCTGTGTAAGGTGTCCCACCATTGGCAGTGGACAACACAAAGCCAGTCCATGCACCAGGGATAGATCCTATTCCCAATGTCAGAGGCTCCTCAAACAGACCAAACTACACAACTGTCTCACCTATGCAGGAGGCCTAGGCCAGTCCCATGGAGGCTCCACAGCTGTTGGTCCACATTTCGTGAGTTCTTACTAGTTCGGTTTGGTTGTCTCTGTACATTTCCCCATTATGATCTTGATACTCTTTGCTCATAGAATCCCTCTTCTCTCTCTTTGACTGGACTCCCTGACCTAGGCCTGGTGCTTGGCTGTGGATCTCTGCATCTGCTTCCATCAGTTACTGTATGAAGGATCATTGATGACAGAGTATTCACTAATCTGATTACCAGTAGGCTAGTTCAGGCTCCGTCTCAGCTGTTGCTAGTAGTCTAAGGTGGAGTCATCCTTGCATCCTTGTGGATTCCTGGGAACCTCCCTAGCACTCTGTTTCTCCCTGTTCCCATGAAGTCTCCATTTATCATGGTATCTCTTTCATTGATCTTCCACTCCATCCCTGTTCCATTGTTTTTTACGGCTGAGAAATACTCCATTGTGTAAATGTACCACATTTTCTTCATTCATTCTTTGGTTGAGGGGCATCTACTCCAGAGAAGCTAGGTAACAAGGAAGACCCTAAGAGAGACATGCATGGATCTCACTAGAAAGAGGAAATAGATAAGATCTCCTGAGTAAATTGGAAGCTGAGGAGGTGGGGAGATAAGGGGAGGTGACAGGAGAACGTGAGGGAACTGGATGGTAGAGTTTGGGGAGAGACAGAGAGAGAAAGCAATGAAAGAGGTATGTTGATAGAGGGAGCCATTATGGGGTTAGGAACAAACCTGGTACTAGGGATATTAGGAAACCACAAGGATGACCCCAGCTAAGACTCTAAGCAATAGTAGAGAGAGTGCCTGAACTAGCCTTCCCCTGTAATCAGATCAATGGCTACCCTAATTGTCATCATACTACCTTCATCCAGTAACTAATGGATGCAAATGCAGAGATCCACAACTAAGCACTGGGTAGAGCTTCCAGAGTCCAGTCAAAGAGAGGGAGGAGGGATTATATGAGTGAAGGAGTCAAGATCACAATGGGGAAACCCACAGAGACAGCTGACCCAAGCATGTTGGAGCTCACTGACTCTAGACTGACAGCTAGGGAACCTGCTTGGAACCGATCTAGGCATTCTGAATGTAGGTGACATTTGTGTGGCTTGGGCAGTATGTGAGGCCACTGGCAGTAGGACCAGGATTTATCCATCCCTGGTGCATGAACTGGCTTTTTGGAGACCATTCCCTATGGCGGGATACTTTGCTCAGCCTCAATACAGGGGGGAAGGACTTGGTCCTGCCTCAACTTGATATGCCAGACTTAGTTGACTCTCCATGGGAGGCCTTACCCTTTCTGAAGAGGAGATGGGGCTGGGGTGGAAGAAGGTGGGGAAGTAAGGAGGAGGAGGTGAGGGAGGGGAAACTGCAGTTGCTATGTAAAATGGAAAAAACCAACTTTTAAACCAAACATGTAATTTCAATGAAGAAGACATGTCATAGCACTGCTGAAATTTACAAGGAATTTCTTGCTAAGATGTCTTCAACTGTCTTCTTGTCATTCAGTCATTTCATATAGTAATAGATAATAGCTAAGAAAATGTTTTTTGAAACAAATTAGTTTAAGTCACATATAGATCTTTCTCCAAATCTTTAATTTTATTTTTATTCTTATTATAGGTTCTTTACATGAGAGTAACAAGATAAATACAACAGATTAAATCTAACTGTGTGAAGTGATTTCATAATAGAAATATAAAAGATTCCTTGATAACATTTAGAGTTGTAAATTTTTTTAAAATAAAGATGTTCAGGAAAGAACTAACAGTTGGCATTGCCTTATAAATTCATGTTCTACTGGGCACTGATATGCAAACTTGAGCAAGTTTCAAATCCTTTGTGAGTCCTCCCTCCTGACTTAAAAAAAAAAAAAAGTTAATAATCTTAGTCTCTGTCTGTCTTGTGTTAAATGAACATTCTTAGTCTCCTATTCCCTCGTTCCTTAGAGCACTCTGCCATGCGTGATCCCAGGCAGGGCTATAGCACTCAGTACTTACAATGGATTCAGGTTCCTTCTTAAATGACATATTTCCTGCAATCTAAGGAATATATTTCTGTCTTTGTACATTGGTATCTTAAACGTCGCCCTAGGCTGATAGAAGGACCCCACTCTCATTCTTTCCTCACATAGCTATGCTCAGGCCTTTTATCCTTTTCCTGAGCCCTCTCTTGCAGAAGAATCTAGAAAAGGAAAAACGTGTATGAAAGCTAAATATACCAAATCTCGTTTGTGCCATTTTGAAAATAAAATGTATAGTTGGTGAGGAACATGGGGACCACTTTTCAGAACTTTGAAAACAAGCCAGTACAGATTAAGCTTCCATGGAAGTAACATGACTTTTCCATGTTCTTTGACTCAGGTCGTCTTTAGCAATGTAGCCCCATCATCAAGTTCTTGGTGGTGGTAGGTAAGAACAATGGCAATCAACCTTTAAAATTTGGGGCTCTAGGGAGCCCATTCTCCAACAGCTTTGAAAGAGGAAGCACATGCCTGGCACTGAGCTTTACATTTGATAGCCTATGTTGTCTAACATAGCATTGCACCCATGTTATATGTAAGTGTGTGTGTGTGTGTGTGTGTGTGTGTGTGTGTGTGTGTGTGTGTAAGCTTCTACAGTAGTTAGTTTCTATTTGGCTTTTCAAAAATCTTTGGCTTTAGTTAACTATTCCCATATACCCCTCTTCTTTGTCATTCTACCCCTCACCCCTCTTAATACTTCTTGCTCTAATATTCCACATTCGACTTTATTAATGCCTGCATTCCACTGCCTATCTCTTAGAAGCCTCCCTGATGAGCCTTTACTGTTTCCCTAACTTATTTAAGTATTCCAAGTTACACATCTAAAGATTCAAAGCCAACATCCATGCATGAAAGAGAACATGTAGTGTTTGTCTTTCAGGCTTTGGATTACCTCACTCAGAATTATCATTTCTAGCTCCATCCATTCATCTACAAATTTTGTAATTTCATTTTTCTTAACAATATTCCACTGTATAAGTGTACCACATTTTCATTACCCATTCATCAGTGTTGGAAAATACAAAAAAAAAAAAAAAAAAAAAAGTCCTGGCAATGATCCTATTTGCAATTTTTATTTTTAAAAATCCTAAGAATAAAACTAAGATAAAACATGAAATTTTTGTGTAACAAAGGTTTTACAACACTGAGTAAAGTAACTCAAGAAGATGCTTAAATATGGAATGACCTCCAGTGTTCATGGATCGGTCTGATCCCTGTTGTAAAAATGGTAGTCCTATCAAAAGCAATCTTTAAATTTAATGTAAAACAATACCCATCGAAATTCAAGGGTTATTCTTCACAGAAAAAAATACTAAAATGTATATGCAAACACAAAAGGCTTGGGATAGATCAATTCACCTTGAGTAAAATATTGATAGACATGTCGGATGCTGAATTCCAAGTTATATTACAGTGCTACAGGTATAGCAGCGGTATGGCACTGGCCTTAAAAACTGACATACAATTGAAGACCTAGATGTAAGACCACTATCCCATAGCCATATTATTTTTGACAAAGAGCACAAAAATATACATTGGAGAAAACATAGCATCTTCGAAAAATAATATTGATCAAACTAGAAAGCTACAGGTAGCAGAGTAAAACTAGATCCTTATCTTTCATCCTGCTCAAAAACTCAACTCTAAATGAATCAAAGATTTTCACATAAGACCTGATCCCTTGAATCTGTTAGAGGAGAAATGAGGAGCTAGGTTTCAGTTTAGATCTTAAGACTATCTTTTTTTTTTTTTTTTTTTTTTTTTTTTTTTTTGAGCTGAGGGCCTTACGCTTGCTAGGCAAGTGCTCTACCACTGAGCTAAATCCCCAACCCCAGGACTGTACTGATGCTCTCTCTAGGACTATCTTAATAGAGCACTAGTAGTGCAGGCATTAGGACCACCAATTTACTAATAGAACCTCCTAAAACTAAATAAAAAAGCTCCATCCTTCAAAGGAACCATCGCTGGAGTAAAGAAACACTCAGAATGAAAGTCTTTGCTAGCTGTACAGCAGATGGGAGGGGGAGGGGTTGTTGAAAAGATGCAAAGGACAACAACAACAAGAAGTACCCAGGAAACAAAACACAAAATAAAAGATGGAGAATTGAGCTAAATGGAATGTCACAATAAAAGAATGTTTATGGTTAAGCAAAGTAATTTAAAACTTTTCAACATCCTTAGACATGAAACTCAAACTATTTTGAAATTTCTACTTATATTAGTCAGAATTGCTAAGAGTTAAAAAAAAATGGCAATAATGCTGAAATGATTCTGGTACAAAGGTAATTCTTAGTTACTGATGGTACGATTGCAACCTGGTGCAACCACTGTGGAATTCACTACAGAGGTCCCTCAAAAAGCTAGGAATAAATTTATCATATAACCCAATTATACTACTCTTGGGCATGGACCCTATGTACTTTATATTCTACTACTGAGATAATTGTTTATCTATGTTTAATGCTGCACTATTCATAATAGCCTGGAAATGAAAGAAGTCTAAATGTCCACCATGTTGAATTTAAATTCTGAGTGATTTGACAATAATAATCATAGCTAAAGTATGTAAGTTGAAGAATAAAACCCAAGGTTTCTTGAAATTTTATCCTAAGATTCCATGAAATGTTTTCCTATCAATCTATCATCTAATATGATACATAACAAAACTCTTTAGAAACAAATTACTTTAACTCCCCTAAAGCTCTTTACCTGCACCTAAATTTTTCTTTTTCCTCTTGTGTTTTATTGTGGCTCCTCTTTCCTCTCCAGGAGAATAATGAGATGCAGTTGATTCCATCTATTCATGTTAATTCATCTCCATTACAGCAAGAATACAAAAGGCTCCTTCATTCACTAATAATTGTGTACTTTTGGAAGAAAATAATTCAGAAAAGAACAAAGAATGGAGACACCTTCCAGGATTCAGATTTTACTAGGCTTTGGTGCACAAACTCAGACAAACGTCAAACCCCTTTCGAGTCCTCTTTTCCTTCAGTCTGAAACTGTCAATAATCTTTTGTTCTTTCATATGTCTGGAAGCTAAATGAAAATTCTCTGTCTTATAATACTTTATTCCCACAGATGCTCCCACAGATGACACAGCACATAGCATTGTAGGTTTCCAAACATTCTATGAACAATATCTTCTCTAGAGTTTTCGCAATACTTTGGCTATGTCCTTAGGTATCACAAAGGTCATACTAGGAAAACACATGGTCCCACCTGTTCTTCCTCAATTACACAGTTTTGAGAATGCAGGAAATTGCACAATTCTAACCAGTGAGAAACAGAGCTGATGAAGAAATGTTTTTCTCTTGGTATCATCAGATTCCAGAGTGGAATTCCATGAGTCTCTCCAAAAAGTGTCTGAAAATCTCTAGAATACTGCATCCCATTTGTGCCTTGTAAAAGTGACTCTAAGATGTTTCTTTGTACTTTGTTTTTATTCATTTACACAGTAACATCTGCTTTCCAAGATCATAGGCCAGATAATTTGTTCCCAAGTCTCTGACTCAAATTCTTTTTTCCCTCTTTTTTCTTTATGAAGAATTTTTTTTATTCATTTTGCATATCAACCACAGATTCCCCTCTCATCCCTTCTCCTGCTCTCCCCAGCCTTCCTAACCCCACCCTACCCCTGCCAACTCCCATCCTTTCCTTAAAAAGGTAAGGCCTCCATGGCGAGTCGCAAAGCCTGGTACATTCAGTTGAAATAGATCCAAATCATTCCCCCTGCATTTGAGACTAAGGCTAAGTAATAAAATATTGTCAAAGTTTCTAAGAAACACTGCTTTCAGGCTCATGGATGTTGAGCCTAGGAGAAGTATTAGGATGTTCCTATAACCTCCCTAACTATAGTGTTCCCACATAAAATCATGGCCTATCTAGAGAATTTATGGTGAATTTTCCCTTGGCTACATTTAGATAATCTAGAATATCTACATTTAGATAATTTAGAATATCTACATTTAGATAATATATTAATTTTTCCTGTGTATAAGCAATATCTTGAAAATTCTGTAGTATTTTATTCTTGTTTTGTTAATTGCTTATTTATGTGCTAATTACTTATTTTATCAGGATGAACAGAAATTAATGTCCTCCAATCTGAACAATACTCACTGCCTTTGAGCAATGTCTACAGATACAAATGACAGTCTTTTTAGAAATTGGCTACTCTGAATAAGGAATATACCCCAATGCAATGTATATATATATATATATATATATTTCTCAATCCACTTGGACAATCATACCTATGTAATTAGTCTTTCAAATCCACAAATGCAAAAACTATGAGCAAAATATTAATAATGGGAGCAGTATATTGCCATGTCAAATGGAACCAAGTTATTCAATGATATTTCTTAAGTTGGTCTTGAATTAAAAATCAATAGCAGGGGTTGGGGATTTAACTCAGTGGTAGAGTGCTTGCCTAGCAAGTGCAAGGCCCTGGGTTCGATCCTCAGCTCTAGAAAAAAAAATAGCATAGGTATATATCCATAGTACAGAAATTAAAGCATAGTTTGGTTACGCACTCATCTCAGAATCTGTCAGAAACTGAAGATGAAAAAGAATCACATTGCAGGAGGGGAAATCATGGAAACACTATTTGAGGGCATAGAGACTTTGACTTCAATACTGTAAGAATATAAATGCATAGTAATTAATGTCATAGAGGCCATTCATCAGGGTCGACTGTAACAAGAAGGATGTTAGTACAAAAAGCCAAGTAGGATAGGTACCATTGGACATATAGCTAATGGAAAGGGAGCCAGGAACTCAGAGATCTGAAATCACTAGATTCACAGCCCACTGAGCAGCAGCTTCTTGATCCATAGGATCTGGAATGGCAGCTTCTTGAACCAAAGCTCAAAAATCAACTGTAAGTTATCTCACAGGGGCTGTAAATCATAAAGATCCATAGTAATAGCAGGACATATGACAGGGATCGACAGTGCATAAGACCTTGGGAAGCTTCTTGGCTCACTACAGGTCATCTAATAGTCATTAGAGAGGAGCTGAATTGACAGGTACTGAAAGAATAGTTGGTAACACCATAGACAAGTTACTGGGCTAGCAAGAGACACACAGGAATCTATGGAGAGCAGGTAGTACCTAATGGAGTGAGTAGTGAATACTCCAAAACAGCTTTTGTTAGATGTGTCGATCAGGATATGCACTCTGCTGGATATAACTGAAAAGATTCTGAATTTAATGTTACCTCATGGGGAGATGCATCTATATAATCTCAGCAATAGGTATGGTATCCAACAGTGTTACCCTTGGCATATGTTTCTGCTTTCAACTTTTTACCCATGCAAATAAGTAGTAATCTATCTGTTAATTTAATTGAACTTGAACATGTTTCTACACAGTGTATTTCTGTTGTAATTTTTGTTATAGCAAATATTATATGTTACTCCTATGACAGGAATGTCATGACTGATTTACACTAATGTTTATTCTGTAAGTTCCAGAAGAATCTTCCCCCTTTACTCTCAACATAATTTGTATGTGTTTTGTTTAGACTGCTGTAAATAAACTCTCTCTAGAGCAGTAATTCTCAACCTGTGGGTTGTGACCTTTTGAAGTCACATATCAGTTATCCTGCATATGATTCATTACAGTAGCAAAATTAGTTATGAAGTAGCAACAAAATAACTTTATGGCTGGGAGTCACCACAACTGGAGGAACTGTATTAAAAGGTCCCAGCATTAGGAAGGCTGAGAACCACAGCTCTACAGAGTGACCGAGCCTAGAGAGGAGAAAAGGAGGGGAAAGCCAACAGCCAATCTTACTCAGAATTTTCCCCACGGGCCCTAAGCAGCCAGTTTTCCTCTCGACAGGTCTCAAGGACCTTTGCTGTTTCTCTGAGTCCTCTGCTGACACACATAGGTTTTGATTATAAAACAATTATAATTGTAAATTAAAATCAATGAAACAAAGACTCAAAAATAATCATGCCGTGTGTGTGTGGTTAGGAACACAAAGTACCTGGGTTTAATTGCAACATCCACATGGTGGCTTGTAAGTATCTGTAACTCTAGTTCCAAGGAATTCGACACTCCCTGCCTCCAAGTGCACCAGGTATGCAAATGTTCCAAAGATATACACAGACAAAATACACATAAACATAACATTTTTAAAAAGTGATATAAGAGACAGAGATAAATGCAATGATTGACAAAGTAAGGAAAAACTTCTATTGGAAGTTAGATTACATACACTTTTTTAAACATTTTAAAACTCTAATTTGGTACAATGTGGTAATTTGTTTAAAAATCTCTGACTGGCATATTCAAAACAATTACAAAAATTTTCTTCCTAAGTTTTTGACTTTATGATATTTGACATAATATTATCCCTAGTCATGAGTTATATCTTTTATTATTATTCAAATAACAGAAATAAAGCTTTGTAACACTTTGTTTTGGTCCTAAGAACCAAAATAAGAATTCAAATTGAGTGTAATCATGGCACAAATGTCACAGGATTGGTCACTCATTTTTTGCTTTAATTTATGGTCCACTCTATGAGGTGGTATTCATCCTGGTCAGCACTGAAATGGCCATAACCTGAGAATAGATAGGTCATAGCCTAGGATAAAACTTACTGTTGTTACTTTTCTACAGAAACATAGCAATAAAATCACTCCTAAAGCCATATTGCCATATCTATAAAGGAGAACATCACTCAGCCCTCATTAGAGAAACTTCTACTTGTAGTAGATAGAAACTAACATGGAGATGCACAACTGAATGATGTGCAGAAAGAGAGAGAGTTTGGAGCATTCATCCTAAGTAGGTATTTTCACCAGTCTCCTCCCCTCAGGGCTCAGGAATCTATGTGGAATAGGAAACAGAAAGATTCTAAGAGGCAGAGGAGGTGAATGACACCAAAGAAACAAAGTCTTCCAGAAAGCACACACAGACAGACACAGTTTCAAGCCAGACAAAACACCAGCACTGAGTGTGAGTGCACTCACCCTCTTTCCTTCTGTCTTCCTTCCTTTCTGTTTTTCTCTTTTTGTTAGTCTCTCTGTTTCAAATTCTAGAGTGCTGTTCTTCAGGAAGCCACATGTGGTCCATAGCTGGGAAGGTCTTTGAATGTGACCTTTTGAGATTCTAGAGGATGCTCATGGCATAAGGTCTATTGAGATGCCTTAGTCTTCCTTCATCTGGTGATATGCAGCAGAAACCCTACTGAATGTAGAGGGCCTTATGACTTAATATAAAACAAGGTAGCTCAGGAATTTCATTTTATCAAATATGTGCATGTGTCTATGCACATTTTATGCATATTGAAATACATATGTGTATTGTAAAAATATAACAAATTGATAGGATTAATTAGATATAAAACTTGGAAAATTTGTTATAAAACTGATATTATTTCACCACTATAGATACTTTCTTTTGCTAAAGGAATGTCATGTTGTCTGCTTGCATATAATGTTGCTATATATCTTGCATATATATCTAAAACACAGTATTGACATGAGTTAAAATGATTTAAAACAAACAAAATTGTATTCATCAAATTGACATATGAATATCTTTTTTCTACTGATATCAAGTAAACATCTCTTATGCTGTGTGTATTCTTATTTCATTCTTCCCTTTAAAAAAATCTTTAGGGGCTGAAGATTTGCTTAGCAGACATTACTTACAGGATGCACAGTCTCCAAAATAAAATTCACAAATTTTTAAATAAGTAACCAACTGAAATAGTTTTGTCAGCCATATTAAATATGCCTAAGATTAGCATCCATCTGAAATCTCTAACATCCATAAACAAATTTTTTTACAATCAAAACAGTTTGAGCAATATTCAATACATTCATATTTACAAATTTTCCCTTCCCTTTATTCTTCCTTAGGAGGGCTTAGTAGGAGATGACAGTTTCCCTAAAACCTATACAAGCTCAGGTTGTTGCTTAAGGTCACTGGGGTACCCCATATGTTAAAGCTGGCAGTTGGAGTCTTCTGAGAATCCCTTTGTCTTTCCTGGGCTGGGTCACTGCTTGGCAGCAGTCCATGAAAAGCAAGGTCTCTGTAGAAACCACAGCAGAAAGACACACAGTCCATAGTCTATGTCTTAGGGTGATAGAAGTGAAATCTCCACTGTCACAATGATCACACCAGAATGAAGTGAAATCTCCACAGTCACACCAGTGGTACATCAAGCAACAAGTCAGATGTGCTGGATCTAAAATTTATTTCCTCATCAAATGTTTTGGGCATTTACAAGATTAATTCCATTCAAAGAGTCCAAAACTGACACTTGCTAGGCGATCTCAGTTTTGTTGCTGGCTACCAGAGCACCACTCATCCAATCGTCTTCCTCTCTATCTTCCGAGGTTCAATGTCATCCAGTTTTTCCTTTTATTACTTTTGTTGGGTAATGTTGAGTGAATTACAGAGAATAATGGGGAAAAATGAGAAAGGATGATGATGATAGGGTTAATTTTCAGTGGGTTCCACATTAAGCAAGAAGTGATGTTTCCAAGTCATTAACAAAAAAAAAAAAAAGTTACTCTCATTCCATACCTTGTAAAGAAAAATGTTTTCCTCATAACCTCCAATGACAAAACACACAAGCAGTATGTCAAGAGGAAAAAGGATTTTCCTGGACATGATGAAATAATTTTTAGTGTAAAATAATCATGGCATTTCTGGCATGTCCTAGGTTACAATGAAATTACAACAGCCATAAATATACTGTGCAGAAAATGTATTCAAATGTAACTACAGTTATAGAGAAATTTGTCAGTGCACATATATAAGGGACAGAACACTCACAGGACAAGCATGATCCTGTTGGGTACCACACCTGTTGCTGAGAATATATAAACCCAGCTCTGCTCAGGTGAGAGACAAACTCAGAATCCTCTCAGTTACATCCAGCTGAGCTCTCATCTCTTTTCAACATGACCTGTAAATGCTGCTCTGGAAAATTTTTTACCTCCTCCAGGCACTGCCTGCCCTCCTCATGTTCCTCCTGTGGCTCTTCCTACCCCAGCAACCTGATCTACACCACTACCAACTGCTCTCCCAGCACCTGCCAGCTGGAATCATCTCTGAACACCAGCTGTCAGGAGACCTGCATTGAGCCCATCAGCTGCCAGAGTTCCTGTGTGGTGTCCAGCCCCTGCCAGACAGCCTGCTACTACTCCAGAAGCTCCACACCTTGCAGTCCCTGCCAGGAGGCATATGCTGGGTCTCTGGGCTTTGAGCCAAGCAGCTTCCATTCCCTAGATTGTGGATCTAGCAGGTACTACACAGTAGGCTGTACACCCAGTGGCTTTGAATATCTGTATTATGTAGTCTCTGGCTTCCCTTCCCAGAGCTATGGGTCCAGGTTCTGCTATTCAACTCATCTGCCTGCTAGTACCTACCAACCTTGTTATAAACCAACCTGTGATAACATGCTCCATGGATTTTACTGTTGAGTCTCTTTATACAATATGTCTATGCTCTGAAGCCATTGTTTTCTTGCTTCCTCACTCTTGCTGTCTGTTAATGCTTCCATTAACAGCTTCTTTCTTTCTCAATTTCTGTAATTTGTAAGCAAATTCAAATTATTCCTTTCTCTCCTTGCTTTGGAAAAAAATGATGTATGTACTATTTGGTTTTCATTCAAAAGATACTGAAAAATAAAATTTTCATCTAATACATTTGTGCAACCTGACACCTCAATGTATTGTATCCTTCAATATTAATTTCCTCATAGGTTTGCATTCAAGCATTTGGGGAGTTCATTACATGTCAATATAGTTGTTTAATTTTGTTTGCAAACATACATTTCTACATTTAGTTGTGTTCCTTATCTTCAAGGACATTTGGATAGACTTTCAGAGTTGTCCTCCCCAGGATCAGTCACATAGGGTAGAGTATTTCTTCATTGGCTTGCATATTTCATTAGTTGGCATTCTGGAGTTCGGGGATTCTCATCACGGCATCAGAGTCCTTCTGTTACCTTAATGGGACCTTGGAGATACCCACATATATGTGTGTTGTATACCCTAAAGGAAACATTAGAGAAGGGTGTTTACAGAGTAGGTGGGAACCTCACACAATCTGTGTGCCAGCAGCCTGTCTGGCATCATCTGTGACAGCTTGCTATATGGAAGAAGGTAATATGAGACATAGGATTTTATCATAACATTTACACATCAGAGCAAGATTGTTAACCTCTTTAGACAAGAGGGGGAGATTCTAGCAGAGTTTGAAGTTTGCTAGAGTTTTAGAGCAAGCCCCAGGATAATTTGAATTCATAAAGGAATGCCAGTTCCTTGTTCTTTCTGGAACTGGTTCATTTGTTTTCAAGAATACAACTTATAGGATAATCAGGCATTACTTGGTACTACTGCTGCTGTGGGAATTGTATCATATATTTAATCTGTTGAACCTAATTCATTAGTCTCATATAGACAATGCACAAAAAGAGTTAAAATAAATATGAGTTTAATTAGGAAGAGTGTTTCAAGAGAACTTTTTGTTCTCTCTCTCTCTCTCTCTCTCTCTCTCTCTCTCTCTTTCTTTCTCCCTCCTTCTCCCTCCCTCTGTCTTCCTCCCTCCTCCTCCCTCTCTCTCACCCTTAGTGATAGTGTCCTCTACTGGTGGATTGTCTTGCTTTCTGCTTTCCTTTAAGGTTTTTGTTTGTTTATTTAAGTATAATATACTACTTTTAGGTTAGGGGAAATGATTTAAAACAAATAAAAGTCATGTACAAAGTTCATACATAAACACAGGATTTTGCCTCCTAATACTAAGTGATCATCATCTTTTAATTAGTTCCTTCAGAGTGAGTTTCCTCCAATTTTTTTTAAATCATATTCATCCCCCAACTTTTCCAAAATTCAACCTCCTTCCCTATCCACTCAACTGTATCCTTTAAAAAAAATACTCAAGAGCAAATTGTGCTTCCCAAATCTTTGTTCTTACCACTGAGGTATGATCACCTTACCAGGGGCTACATTCTTAAAAATATAAATAAATAAATAAACTGACCCTTCTTTTTTCCAGAAGCTAACAATTGCCAGTCATTCCATGCCTAGAGTAAGACTATGTGTCTATCCCTCTTCTCCGTGCCTTGATTTCTTCTGGCTTGGTCTTGAACAGATTTTGTGCATTCTATTTAAAACTGCCTTCTTATTTAATTTTATTCTATCTTTTAAAATATTTATTTTATTTTAAATTATATATGATTAAATACATAAATATATTTACATAACTATAAATAAATGTTTATAACCCACCTAAAAAGGCTCTGTTTATAGGTATATGCAGTTGAGTGAAGGTGCTTACACAGTCAGAGGGGTCCAATGGCCCTAGAGCTGGATCTTCAGATGTGGGTGGTGGAAACTGAGCTAGAATGTGCAGGAGAAGCACCTTCTGTTCGCCACTACAACATCTCTCCTCGCCCATTATTCTAACTCTGTTGACACATACAGGATGTGTCTTCAATAAAATTACATGTTTAACTTTCCATGCAACCAGTGATGGCCCCTACCCTCATGAAGTTGTCATCCACTTATTATTTAAGTTTTATGCTCACAATAAACTCTTCCTGGTCATATAAATACAACTCTTTTTTACAATAAAAATTACATGGTTTTAACTAACAGCTTTTGAAAAGAATTACTTTGCAAAGTTTAAAATTCTAGATGCTGTTCCAAATAATAAACTAAGTAGTTATGTATTTAAGGATATGAGGCATGCTCACAGTAGCTAGAGGATTTCGATTATTTTTTATGTGTTCAGATGCAGCATAAATTCATGCCCATATTTCATGTACACCTAACTTTCCCACTACCTCCACCTACTGGTAGATAGTGGGTATTAATGCATCATGCTGGCAATGGACCTGCCCAAGACAATCAAACCAAGGAAAGGAAAAGGAGAGACCCATCTCCATGTAGGTCATCTTTTTAACTATGTACATTGTTCTGTTTAGTATAATAACAATAATTTCTCTCATTGCGATCCTTCTGAATTCCGACTTTGAATGGAAAATAGTCTCTTTTGTTAGGAGAAGGTTTTAAAAATGGGAGACTTTCCCTGTCCTAAATTTAACAAAATTAGTTAGCTTTGCATCTATCTGGAACCCCACCAGATGAACCCATGGCAAAAGTAGACTAATAGTTCCCTAGACCAGACCTTATGTATGATGAGGAAGTTACTACTGGTTATCGGTAAAAGGAAAAAATGAGACAATTAACAATTGAAACTGGATGCTGAGACAAAGCTGGAATAAAACCAGCATGTGTTGAGCCTGGGGGTTAAATCATCTCCACCTTTGATAATGATTCCTGTAATTAACTGATGAAGCCTGGGTAACACAGTCCGCTCTTCAAATCCGACATCCCACTTCTACACCAGATCAAATCCTGAAACAAAAGACTATTTGCATAGGTTTTTAATGTTTTTTTAAAGGTTTTTCATCAAACCCCAGAAACACAAAGCCAAACTGAGACATCACCAAAACATATAATTAATATCTGTACAATGTTAACCATATTTATTAGCAACTCTTGTATGTGTTATAGATTTCATTTGGAGATTTCAATCTGGCAGTCAAGGTGGAAGGACCAGACCCCATTTCCACCTAACTCATGATCATATAACTTCTTACCTGCCTGCAATTTTGCATATATTTTAAAATGTAGCTTTACGAATAATCTCTCTTCCAAATTTATATGGTACAGTTTACCTAATATTCCCTCCATATTATAATTATGTTATACAAAATATTGGTTTATAATTCCTTATGTAGCAGAAAAATCAGTCTTCCATCCTAATAATGTGTTTTCTTCCTTTCACTGTGTGAAACTATTAACAGATGGAGAAAAGAGAAAACGTTGAAAAAAATCTACGAATACAAAAGGATGAATTTGCTTTTTAAAATTAAAATGGCAAGTGCAAGATACAGCAAAGCTTAGGGAAATAATTTGAAGTAGTTTTGAAAACAAGAAGATGAAACTAATAATGGTCCTCACAAGATACATAGGTGTCCACTTGCATATTTTTATTTAAACTTACACCCTTCCCCTTCATAAAAGAAAAGGCATTGGCAGTTTGAGAAATTACTAAGAGATACATGAAGAGAGAATTATGTTTGACTTTTGCGAGTCTATACATCGATAAGAAAACCATTTAGCATCTTTCTCCAAAGAAATACATGTTCCAATTACAGGGACTCATAATAGCGAGTAGAAGTCAAATTCCGAGACTAACATAAGAGATCAAAAGACAGTGTGGCTCTTAACTCAGTGGGTAGGAGGCACCTTTTACATTTCTAGTTTCCCCAGTAGAAGATCAGAAGAAGCCATTTCCACAGGTTGGCTGGTAAGAAACAGACTGGCAGCTTTTAGAAGAGAAGCAGGTTGGGCGGTAAAAGCTGGACCCACAATTTAGGGATGAAAAAGTGCGAGTACCACATCCCACTGACTGGAAACCACGGGATCCAAAGCCCAGGGTTGGGTAGCCACAACCAAAAGACTGGAAGCCCCTGGAACTGAAGCCCAAAGATCCTGAGAAAGGTGACTGGCAGGGTCCGTAGGACACTGGAATCCTCTGGTGGTAGCAAGGCCTCTGGCAGGGTCTGGAGACCACATAGGATGTGTGGCAGCTGGTGGGCTCACAGAAGGTTTCCTGACACCCACTGTGGAGAGAGGAACCCAACTGGTGGGTGATGGGAGTTTGGAGGTCAGTGCTGTAGAAGACATTGTTGGGGTAGGAGGAAGCACAAGAAGAGATCTGGTGTTGCAGGTGGCCCCCAAAGGACTGGGAGGAGAAGTTTCCAGAGCAGCTGTTGCAGGACATGTTGAGAGTCTTTGCGGAGGAGGATGTTCAGAGTTTGAATGAGCCTGCTTGGACATACAGCATTTATATATCCCTGTCCTTGTGTGTGTCATCCCCATAGCACATCAACATAAGTTACCTCTGGCTTTAATTGAATGGAAAATGCCATCACAGTCATGCATATTTACTTTTCGTGTGGTTTCAAACTGCACAGAGTGGTGATGTCTGCGGCCCTGGAATGCAGGTAATAGTGTTCGGTCTTCAAAGCTATTGTTCATCCTCCGTCAGCAAAAGCTCACCCTGCACATCACTCAGAAAACTGCTTTAGAGGTGGACTGTCTGGGCTGAGGGAAGCTAGCTTAATTAAAAATAATTGATACCCGTTGCACAATCTGTCCAAAAATTGTTGCCATCTGGCTAGCAAAGTTGTTCGCTGATCCACTCAGAGTCACTTCTTTTAAACAAAACCGCACACTGATTGCTGCCTCACAATGGCAAGCTTCTGTGATGAATAGTATCATCCAAACACTGATAAGCAAGATGTATGAGGACTTAAAAAAAAAATTGTACGTCAGTTTAAATGGCTTTACTGTAATAGGGAGAAATGCTTATTTCTCATGCATTTGCTTAAGAATGGAATCCAGATATTAAATGCCAGTCACAAGTTCTGTGTGTGTGTGTGTGTGTGTGTGTGTGTGTCAGTGGTTAACTGTGCTGTGAGCTAAATACTTCATGCTTTGTGCTGGTTTGAATGCTAAAGATTATACACTTAATATGATAAAATGCATTAAAAGGAAAAATCTTGAGGTTATGATGTTCAACGTATCTTTATCTCTAATGAAGGTTATTATTTCCCACTGAAAACAGTCTCCATAACCTGGTAAATGTCCTCATTCTAAAGAAAGCTTATAAAACAATTGCCTTGAGGTGTCAGGCCAAAGCAGCCATCGCCAGGAGATGCTTCCTCTGCCCTGAAGGCAGCATATATCACTTTGACTTAAATTGTTTTCAGGTGCTTCTGACAAGTATCGCAACATGTCCAAAGTGAGGGTCATATTTCCTCGATTTCCATGGCTTGTGTCCCACCTCAGTGCAAGAGCCTAATGAAGACTGATGCCTGGAGCTGGAGGAGGAGAAAGTGGAGAGGGCTATATTGGAGTGCCTTAGGTGCTGTTGGATGTGTTTCATATTATAGAACATTTCCTTCTAGTTCTGAACAATAGTAATTTTTTTTTGAATGAGAGAGCATCATTTGCTTTCTTTATTTCTTCTTCTTTTCTTCTTTGTTTTGTTAACTTAAAATGTTCAGGCTCATAAAAGTCTAGAATTTGTGGGAGATTTTAGAAAATGTTTAGCAGCTTTTTTTTTTTTTTTAATCAGATCAGAATTCTAATTACGGCAACCTGATTCAGTATCCCCAGAACTCCGGGATAGAAGTTTCTTTACCTACGAGAACAGTTCATTTTGGATTCATCCTTCAAGATTAGGCCAAGTAATCATAATTCTTCATAAAATTAGTCTCAGCTCATTTTCAATGTAGAATATAATTTATGCCAAGAATGGATGATATACAAAGTTTTTTTCATTTCCACAAGGTTATTGAGGCAAGTTCCTGTACAGTTAGCTATGCTGTGCCAAATGGAAAAGTACAGAAAAATCCCAAGACTTAGTTTTCTAGGAGGCATATATAAGTTAATTGATAGATACACAACTAACAACTCCTAAATCATTTCTTCTCCAATTCACATTCTCTTCTCTTTTGATAATCTTCCCTACCCACATTTCAATATATAAGAGTCATTTGTATAACTATGAATTCTTCAAATTCTTGATCTTTCTGTGGCATTTGCATGTGACAGGTACTTTCCACATTACTTTTTTTTTTTAACTTTATGCAGGGAAAAAAAACCAAAACACCATCTGAAATGAAAACTAGTATGGCCATGAAATAATGTTTATGCTTTGCTGCTTTGTTGTCAGTGACACCAAGAGGGGAGAGACATAGTTTAGGAAGATAAGAGTATTTTGATAATCAAGCTTGTTAAGTTTATGAATGACTTCACCACGAAGCAGTGAAGGTGTGGGCACATTGGATTCTAATTCCCAAAATAAAAATGAAAGGGCTGATAGCATACCCCAGTGTGGTAGAGCTTACATGAGGCTCTGCATAGGTTACTCAGAGGGAATGAACAGAAGAGGGAAGAAGAAAACAAAAGGAGAGAAGGGAAAGGAAGGCAAGACAACAGAGGGATTGTGATTCTGTGAGAAACCTTTTATAATATAATAATGTTCTAAGCATTCATGCAAACATTGGTCCTCACAACCTTATATAATCATGTCCACAAACACAGGTTGACAAAGTGTATCATGAACAACGTTGATCTTGAATTTCTTTCCTTCTGAGGATTAGTATTGTATTGTTCTCTTCATAACATCCACAACATTTGGAGGAAGAAATATAAAATGATGATTGCTTTTGATTTGTCTTCAATCAAGTTTCTAAACTTGGAGCATCATAATTCTATTTCTAGAATACAAACTTTGGTGGAGTGTTGAATCCTGAAAGATTATTGCTGCATCATCCATTAGATCACATCTTGAAGGTGGAAATAAATGAAGTATCTATCTACCTTAAAGACTCAATTATATTGGCTTTCATTTGATTTACTGCAGATATTGAGAAATTGCATTTTTGCTCCATGAATAATTGCTTTGAAAACTAATGAAATTCCTTCATTTAGAAGTACACATTCATAAAAAGCCCTTTGAAGGTTACAGTATTTCATTTTTACTGGATCCTAATTAGGCATTCTCATTAAAATCGACACAGACTACTACACCCATCTCTTCGGTATATAAGGACCCGTGTTAGAGGACGGTATTCACACTCGCAGATTCATCACTGCAACTCCACTGACACCAGAACTCCTGACAACATGTCTTACGTCTGCAACTCTGGGAACTTCTCCTCACAGTCTTGTGGAGGTTTCGTGAGGCAGCCAGTCTCCAGCTACAACTCCTTCTACCCCAGCAGCAATGTTGTCTACTCGCCAAAGAACTTCCAGCTAGGCTCCTCTTTCTACAACGGACAGCAGGAGACCTTCGATGAGCCCCTGGAATGTCACTCACCATGCTTCGGGACCAGATCCTTCCAGGGATCCTGCTTCCGGCCCAAGCAGTACTTTTCCCGGCCCTGCCATGGAGGCTTTACTGGGTCTTTTGGATATGGCAATTCGGGTTTTGGATCTTTCGGGTATGGGAGCTCTGGCATTCACTCTCAGGGCTGTGGGTCCAGCTTCTACCGTCCAGGTTACTTTTCTACCAAGAGTATCCAGTCATCTTATTACCAGCCAGGCTTTAGCTCTCGCTTTTGCGGGTCAGGTTTCTGAACATCCCAGTTGTCTCATGATGGTTTCTGCACCTTATGGAATTCAAACGGCTCCTCCAACATCTAGGATTTATCGATGAGCATTTGTCTCGGCATCATAATCTACCTGGAAGCAAACGATTTTCTGAGGACACAGTAACTTTAACCTTTGAACTTTCAACTCTACTGTAAGAGAGAGCTGGTATTTTAGTTATTATATAAATGCTTGGATCATTTCTTTTACCCTCCATCCCTCTAAATTTCTTCTCTCATTATTTCCTTAAGTTCCTCCACTCAAGTTCATTTTAAATAAACTTATATCTCTAGCACGAATTTTGGCATTCCAGTTTGGTTTTGTTATTATTTTATAAATGACATATTTATTCAATGCATCTGATACTTTTCAGAATTTTTTTCTTTTGTCTTACATTTTGTCTGATAGAAAAGCGGAAGCATTAGAAGAAAATTCATATTTGTATCTATCCTATCTCATGCCATCTTTTGTATCTCGAAAGATTTATATTCCCCTATGGGTCCATTTGTTCATGTAATTACTTCAGACATTTTGTTTTCAGTGGGGCGTTCAATGGAAAACAATTAATAAGTTTGTATTATACACCAAACACTGTGATGAAGAAAGTATGGGTTCTCTCATTTCAAGAAGTGTAATTCTAGCTTAACACCATGTGACAAGTCAACAGTGTTTCAAAGAAACACTAACATCATGTGACAAGTCAATAGTGTTCCAAAGAAACACAAAGAAGGGCTTCACAAAGAGGCACAGGATGTCCTGTAACTCCTCATTAAAAGAGGAAAGCGTTAGTTATTTAGTTAGTTAGTTAATTACTTCGTTTAATCAAAAGAATCTTACTGATGTGTCACACCACTTGGAGTCCATTGAAGAGCAGCTGGCACAAGGGGTTAGGGAGGAAAGAGATTTGTCATCGAAAAGTCCCAGGGAGGGAAATGGCAAGAAACCTGGAAGGTATGTCTGAGCCTCAGAAGGACAGAGGGAGGGAAAGATGGTTAGCTCAAAGATTTCTTTTGTGTGGAAAAAGGATACCCAGTTTGTTGCACATGCCAAGCTGTTGGCATAAAAGTAAGATACTCCTGAGTTTTAAAATAATTTTACTTTGAATAAGGTCTTGAAAAATTGCCCACACTAGCTTCAAACTTGAAATTCTCTTGCCTTGGCCTCCTGGGTAGCTGAAGTTATGAACATATAGCACCACTCCTAGATTTTTAGAGAAGAAAAATAAACACTCCAAAATTATCTTTGGTAAGTTGGCTAAGGAGACCTACAGCTAACAAACAACAGGCTTGTCTTCTTGCTACTGAGAGTTAATTCACTGGGAAGAGAAAATAAGTGGTAGATACATGTACTAATTAACTGATGGACCTGTCGATCAATAATACTACCTAGCATAGGAAATATGAAGATTACCATTTCATAGCATTCATGGTAAGTGTTTGTTCCCCTTTTCAATAAAGTAAAGAAAAATCACTGATAGATGAAATGATAAACAATGATATATGATTTTCCATGAGTCACATTAAGCAGAATTTGTTTGATAAAAATTAATCCATTTGTCAAACCATGCATAGGACTCAGTAGGTGAAATTCCAACTTTGTAACTGAATATGAGAGAGAACTGAGAATTATTGGATAGTTATCTTTTGCTTGAATTAGTGTTAGGCAGAATGCTTTTAGTAGGTTAAAGCCAAGAGATTATTTCATTTTGTTTTTTCTCACACCTCTAAACTATGTTTTTGGTGTGAGGCTCTGAGTTCTATGAAACCCTCAGTAATACAATGGAAAGGTCTATTCTCAAACTAAGATTCTAAGAAATATTTTTATTTAATCTTAATAGCTAAACCATACCTAATATTAATTAACATCTTTACAGCCACATTTGAAAATATGCCCTTTCCTTCTCTTCCAGCCTGTGGTGAGGTCCTACCATCCCCGCTTCTTGGAGGTGCTTCATTGTGTCTGTCTTTAAATCTCTTTTTGGTACCTTGTTGTCCACAAATATAGGCCTCCTCACTTAACAGAGCAAATGAAACTACTCATAATCTTCCTATTACTTTCTAAAATGTATTTTCGTAGTTTTTTTTTTTTAAATCTTAGATCCTAATGTGAAATTTATATGAGATTTTCAGCATCATTTAACTATTACCCAGTGGAATCAATAAAAGACCTGTGCATATGCAAACAGCTGATATTTTGTGCCGCTGATCCCTGGACACTCTCCAATGATGCCTTGGCGAGAACACAACAGTGCACGAAGCCCAGCTGCATATATGAGGCATGCTCGGACAGAGGGTGGCATCGAAAGAGTCTGGACCTATTTGTCCATTTTATGGTGTTTTTGGCCAACGTATTTTTCATGCTTATTTTGTTCTTTTGTGACCTTTCTGTCACATCCTCTCTTTTTCATACTCTGCCTTTTATAAATGTGTTCTTTGAACTTTAACCAAACATTTGCTGTTTTTGCCTACTCAGTGTTTGGTCTCTATTCACATTTGTATTGGATACTCTTTGTTAGAATTTGAGTTCTGAGTCTGATGTGAAGATATGAGATAATCTCTTCCCCTAAATGACAGTAACAATGTCCAGTTGAGTCAAACAAAAATGTCCTGGATCTTGCTAAATATTATCTCTAGTTCACTGGTTCTCAAACTGTGGGTCATGACTCCCTTGGGAGTTGAACAATTCTTTCACAGTGCTCACACAAGACCATCAGAAAACACAAATATTTATATTACAATTAATGACAGTAGCAAATTACAGTTAAGAAATAGCAATGAAAATAATTTTATGGTTGGGGGTTATCACAACATAAGGAGCTGTATTAAAGGGTCACAGCATTAGAAATGTTGAGAACCACTGCTCTAGGTAATGTTTCCCATACATGAAGAGCCACAGCTTTAGATCTATGTCCTAGGAAGGAACTATGTGGGTTTGTGCTTAGCTATGCACACTGAACTCTCATCCATTGAGGATAAGAATAGGATAGGATACTGTGCATTCAACATAATATCACTTTACTTATGGATTAGGAATTCAAATTATAATTAAATAAGTAACTTTGTACACACAAACCTAAAATAATGACAAGATGGTTACTTGACAAAGAATAACTATGTTTATTTTCTGATGAGACTGCAATTAGAAAGAAGTAATGATGGCATTTTGGTATTCTCCTCTCTGTTCTAAAATGCTTGTCTATTGCAGTCATGCCCATCATGGTTATTACAAACCTAGAAGAGATAGTAAGGCAAAATTTGTTCTTGCTGTTCTTTTAAGAATCAAAACTACTTGAGACCAGGTACTAGTTCATGAACAATTTCACTGTCTTCTGGGAGTTACAAGAACTTCCCTCATTTTGTCCTACTCATTCTATGTAATGTACACAACCAGGACTTAAGGTATTTTGAGAACATGGCTAAAAGTTGTAGAATTGACCATAAACTACTTTTTCCTTCTAACCATTGTGGCCATTACCATGGGTTTATAAGATTCTTAATATCTCATTAAAAAATCAATTAAATTTAATAGGTTTAAATTTCATTAAAATATTTAAATCTCATTAAAGACTGTTAAAGCTTATTTCTATGAACATCTTCAGTTCTTGCCAAAGTACAGTTTAAAATAAGAAATGGTAATGTAGTTGACACATAGATAACATTCGTATCATGGATTAACTACAATTTTAATTAGAATGATTGCCACAGTCTTATGTCTGCTTGTCCTGGTGGGGGATGCCCATAAATGTGGCTAAATATCTTTCCTAGATGTACCTATCAGAATTCCTCTACATGAGATCATTGTGTGAATCTGTAGACTCAAGTAAAGATAATGAGCAGAGGCATCCTCCAATCTTTTGGGGTCTGGAAAAAAGATGGAGGAATGATGAACTCATTCCTTTTTTTACCCGCCTACCTGCCAGATCAATTGCATGTCTTCTTCTCTTTTGTACTGTGGGTTATACTTCAGGATCCCCTAGTTTTTAGGTCTTTAGACTCAGCTTAGACTTCAAGTATGTCATATCCACTTCTATGCTCTTTATATGGAAGATCAAGGGACTTCTCAACTTTTATAGTTATGTGAGCTCATTCCTGATACCAAATATATAGATCTATAGATACATATACAGATAGATAAATGATTGATAGATAGATAGAAGATAGGTAGATAGGCAGATATGTAGATAGATAGATAGATAGATAGATAGATAGATAGATAGATAGATAAAAATGAATTGAATATGGTATATACAAAGGGAGAACCTTGGCTAATCACTATTGTATTGATATGTTATGGGAAAGGCGATTAGCCCAGATCCAGAACCAAGGATATGACTTGGCCTGACCCAGAATCTACTCCATCTATGATCTGTGGAAGCATGTGAAGGGACCTGACCTGCAGACCCAAAGCTGCAGGATCTCTACAACATAGCGCAGCAGCAGGATGTCCAGGAAGAGTCCTAGTGAGGACCCAACATCAAATGTGTAATGGAGACCAGGGGCCTCAAACCAGAGCAATGACTCTTTACAGTGAACACTTACTTGCAAGTAGAGATGAATGGACAAAGACAAATATGACATGACTTGACAGGTCGTACTGCAGCTTCCAACATGATGGGATTTTTAATTCTTTTCCCTTTTTATTTTTCTCATTTTATTTTCTTCCTTTTTGTCTTTAATTTTGTTCTATTGTAAGGAGTTAAGGGGCAGAGGGAGGGTGTGAAGGAATGGGGAATGAATGGGATCAAGATACATGATGTGAAAAACACATAGAATTAATAAGTAGTAAATCAATCAATCCATCAATTAATTAATTTTTAACAAGTGGAAGTGATTTCCTGGAGAATATTGGAGAAACATCACAGGGAAGACCAGGTGACTGTTCGTTGTGAAAAGCAACATTTGGGGATGTCTGTGATATGATCTCCCAGTACACATGAGGAAAGAAGCCTGATCCTGAACTACAAATTCAGTTTCTGAGTACCATATGCATTACTTAATATGACAATGTGCCATAAAGAGATTACTGGAAACTTCCAAGTAGCAATTTCATACCCAAATGTGACATAGACCTAGGTGAGGGTGCAGTGAGTTATTTTAATAAAATTCTTAATTTATTGTCTAGTCAAAATTTGCTTAAGATAAAGTCCTCAGAATTCCCTGTTCTATCATTTGTAGTAGTTCTGACAAGAATTCCATTAGAAATATTTTGTTTTGTCTGCAACATCTTACAGGCAGGACAGACTGTAAAGTCGAGGATTTTGTGGTTGGGTTGGTGTCCTTCTCTTCCTGGAGCATATAGAGTACCTTCTGAGCCAAAGAAACGAGAACATAGAAATGAGGGCTTCATGCAGACACCCCCTTGACCTTTCACTAACAATATTTATAATAATTTATTACTGTTATTTAGAGTGTCTTTTGTATTT
The DNA here is from genome assembly GCF_903995425.1 of Onychomys torridus. Classification (NCBI taxonomy): domain Eukaryota; kingdom Metazoa; phylum Chordata; class Mammalia; order Rodentia; family Cricetidae; genus Onychomys; species Onychomys torridus. The sequence goes on from NC_050454.1 coordinate 66,023,757, forward strand.
TTTAAAGATTTGTTCTACTTTTTATTTATGTGTATGTACAAACATGTATATGCAGGTGCAGGGAGATGTGTCAGTAGGATGCATTGGAGCCCCTGGAGCTAGAGTTACAGGCAGATTTGAGCCAAAGTGTGGGTACTTAAAACTGAACCTGGGTCTTCTGCCACGGAGGAAATCAGAACTGCTGAGACACCTCTCCTGCTTCAGCTGCTGTGTCTAGCTATTAAACCATCATACTTCTTATGTACTGCTTCTGATTGTAGAGAAGAAACTATGGTACCTGCAGAGCAGTCCTGTCAGAGATGAATATTTCAACACAGAATCAGAAATAGTTCTTATTTACAGTTTTCCTTACCTTTATGCATAAATGAAAAAAAAATTGTCCCAAGAATAATCCACCATTCATACCAAATTACATTTCTGGGCTTTGTTCACTAGGTAAAAACAATATGCAAATCTTTAAAGTTCTTCTTATGGGTTAAAATAAAATTTATGAAATTTGGAATCATTAATATATTATGTTTAGATTATTTTCAAATAACTTATTTAACATTTTAACAAAAGCCACATGATAACATCTCCAGTTTCCTGACTCATCTCTCTAGTTCTTTTCTTACAATTTTAAGCAACTGAAATAAAAAAATATTAAGAATTACTTCTTCAAAATTGTTTGACTAAAGTAATTTTCAGTTATTAGTTTCTGTGCCATTAAGGGTTTTTTTGGAGCAGGTAAAGGAACTGTAGATGCTGAAAATTACTCCTTTTTTTTGTTTGTTTGTTTGTTTTGGTTTTTCGAGACAGGGTTTCTTTGTGTAGCTTTGCGCCTTTCCTGGAACTCACTTGGTAGCCCAGGCTGGCCTCGAACTCACAGAGATCCACCTGGCTCTGCCTCCCGAGTGCTGGGATTAAAGGCGTGCGCCACCACCGCCTGGCCTGAAAATCACTCTTAACACATCCAGGAGCACACATGATAAAGCTTTACGAATATTGACTCAATCCAATGAAGCACAAATGGAAAAACAGTAACATTGAAAAAAAAACAGTACAGCGAGGTGAACAAAGGCCTGGAGCTGTGGCTCAAAGGTAAGAGCAAGCATGAGGACCTGAGTATGGATTCCAACATACACGTAAGCAGCCATGTGCATGTCTGTAACCACAGTACTGCTAAGCGGGGAAGAGGAGGCTCATGGGAGATTGCTGGCAGCCATCCTAGCTCAAGGTTGAGGTCAAGACTCCGTCTTAAAGAAGTGATGTCGAAAGAGGCGGAAAAGAACACTCAGTGCCCTCTTCTGTCCTCTAATGAAGCACAGGACAGCACTCAGCAGCTCGTACACAGTCTAGACACCATACACTCATAACCGCACAGACATGAGGACACAATTAAAAAATACATGTTAATAGAATGAGTGAGGTTAACATTGCTCATGTCGATATCACAGAAATACGTGTGAAATGTAATGCATTCTTACTACGTTTGAGCATGGATTTTTCCCATCTAATATGTAAGAAATGACTATTCCAATATTGAACTATATAATTGGATTTTACAGAACTATAGAAAAACACAAAAAGAAAACCAATTTAAAGATTAAAATATTTAATATTTAATTTTATAGTGTTATATGTCCCTAGAATATTATGAACATGAAAATAGCAAAATAAAATTCTAACAACAAATTCTGTACTGAAAATACAGTAGCAGGCTGTAATAAAGCTTTCATTAATTGACTATTATTTCAATCGAGCCCTTTGGAAGCATTTTCTAAGTCACAGTTTTCAATATATTGTATAAGGGGGAATTTGAATTTATTTGAACTCATTAAGTTTTTCCAATGTCCTACAAGTTAGAAATATACTATTTAGTGGATAAATATATCTTAGTGGATAAATATTCAGTTTATATTTGTGGATATTTTGCTATAAATACAACTATTTTATATATTATGCATCATAAATGTGAGTTATTTTAAATTTGAATTGCATTCACCCTCAGAACATATTTTTTAGACAAGTAACACTAGGTAAGAAGAACAATGTGTATCTATTGAAAGTCTAGGCATCTTCCAGCCTCTGAAGGGGTTATAGAATGCTGACTCAACATCACTTCTCCAAGTTTCCATACATTTTTCTTTGAAAACTTGTTTAATCTTTTCCCCATTTCAGTGACTTGCCTCCTACCTTCAATTTCTCTGCAGTTCAATAAAATGATCCATCTGGCAAGACAGAGCAATAAACAATGATGTTTACAGACTCCATTGTTTATAAATATCAAGCCGTCTTTAGCTCTTGAAGAAATTCATTTCTGAGTGTTATAACCTCAAAATGTTACAAGCTCGAAACATGGACACTTCTCATAGGAACTTTCTTACTGCCCAGGCTGTGTGTGCTCTATGCAAGTGTTGATCCACTAGGTGACTGTCCCCTGCATTAGTGACAGGGGAATCTAGCTTGAGATACTATAGATGATTATCTACGCAGTGATTTCAAATTTGTGTGACCATGACTCATACTGATAAATATATTTATTTCAGAATCTCTCCCCCTCTTTCTATCTTCCTCCCTTTTTCCTTCTCCCTCTCTTTAGGTTTTCAAAAGCTAGTATTTTATATTATTTCTCCTACTATCCCATCCTATTTTACTCTGTCATCCCCACTAAAAGTTCTGATCATGGCCAGTAAACACATTCTATGGCACACTAACAGTGTAAGTCTCACATTTTGAAAATACTTTGAACAGGATTTATTAAGGATAGTATTATAACTAATCCCATATCTTATTTTACTTGTCAGTTTCCATTTCTTTATAAAGAATCTAGTATTTCCTCTCCATGAGTGCATCACAGTTCTTAATGAAACCTGAGTCAATCAAGTGGTCCCTAGATAGGCATACAAGAAATATTAGATTTCTGGATACTTTACCAAGTGAAATTGCAAACTTTGGACTGAAAGATAATTAATAACAAAATCAAAACTTCTACTTGACAAAAGTAAATGAAAATCAGGAAAAGTTATTAATGCAAATTTAATTCATTATTCCATAAAATAAGCCACTTATTGGCTTACATTTTGAACTAAGAAGAATGTTATTTAAATAGCTATTCATTAATTTTAGCAATAATCTCAGCATAGTTTTATTTTCTAAGAATGCTTTGTAGTTTACATGATACTTAATTCTCATGGTCTTGTGAAAGGTATTAGACAATGAATATACAATTTTCCCCAAAATATTGGATGATACCTTTGTAATGGAAAATCGGCAGTTAGTAAGTTTAGTAACAAATTTCCTACAAAAGTACTAGGACATTGATTGGAATTTCCTCAAATGTATCAGTTGACCTGGGATGATCGTGAATCGGAAGTAATGTGGCCAGTACCTCTGCAGGGGTATGATGCAACAGTCCTCACTGGATCTTAAAGGTGGGACTACAGGAATTCCCTGTCCCCAGCGTAGGAGTCACTGATCTCCTGGAGATCTGATATCTCTGTCAGAGATGAGAGAGGGAGATAGGAATCATAATTCCAGTCAGCTACCTTGATGAAAGGATGTTGGCAGCCACTGAGGAATTGGTAGCAACTGCAAAAGTTACTGACAAAAGAAGAGTGAGCTGCTTTGGAGAGGAAGGTGAAAGAGAGAGGGAGGAATTTGTGCATAGGTTTAAAGGAAGTTTTCAGAAGAGTGGCTTTCAGATGAAATATCAGAACACTTCATTTGGGCGAATTTTCCTTTGTCTGAGGTAAAATACATTGTCCTCTACTTTGACCCCACGTGTCCTCTCAGTGAGTGCGGTAACTACAATGAATGCTGAAATTACTTTACCTTGTTTACATTACTAACTGAAAGAAGTCAGGTGCGTTTGTCTTTATCTGAGTTTTATGTGAATTGGTAGTGAGGAAATCCTGAGCACATGTCAGAAAACAAAATATCTTTAATGTCTAAAACTGTAATTCATATGTTCAAAGAAATTATATAATATAGTGTTAGGCTGAAAATATGGGTAGAATATGTACTGTGACATGAGACCGAGGAGTACATACCATAAAAGTAGGTCTAAAAATATTCTAACAATATAATTAGATATCACTGTAAATTAAGCTAATTGCCACTTGACTTCCTTGCATATCTTTAAAGTGTTGCATACATCCAAAGGGACTGAGAGAAGACAAAGTAATTAAAAGCCCTCAGTCCTGGCCATTAAGATCCTAGGAGTCTAATTAGGAAGATGGTGGATATGTACATAGAACCATAGAATGAGTGAGTCAGAAAGAACTTGTACATCAATCAGTTTGTCAGTCGACATCTTTTGAACAACCATTATGTGTCAGGAACACAGAGCACAGGGTCATGAACTGGGCAGGAGAATGTACTTCCCAGTGGCTTCCTCCATCTAGACAGCAGATCAATAGAAGCCATAGGTGTTCACGGGTGCTGATTTTAGGACATAGAGTTGCTGACTCGGTTAACAGGTTTGACCCTGGGAAAGCCATGTCATATCCCTGGCCCCTTCTTATCTGTGGCATTTCAACCTAACCTTTCACCCCATACTCTACTAAATTTTAATTGGAAGCAAATGAACTCTTGCAAAAATCAATAGCATCATAATTCAAAGTGAAGAGCTTGAACAGATTTTTTTTTTCAGTGACTCGACAAACAAATAAGCAGCCTAAACCCACAACAGCAGAGAATATACAGGGCAATGTGAACAGAAAGAAATCCTTCTCAGGCTTTCCTTATTTCATTGCTGTAACTCAGTGTCTGCATACAAATGGTTCAAATCTGCCCTCTGAAACTATTTTCTAAATTCATGAATGAATGAATGAATGAATGAATGAATAGACACTTATACAATGTAGGAAACTTCTGGATGTGCAAGTGATGTAGAACAGAGATATTTTAGCAAGGTTCAAGCTAAGTACACATAGCATCTATACTCAACAATCTAAGAAGGGAAATAATAACACAGTGTTCAAATTAAACGATAGGTTACAGGATCTGGGAGAGTTGAGGAGCAGTCCAGCAGGGTTCTTTGGAAAACTCTGCTCAGCCTAGCACCCAGCATCCAGGATCATAAGGAAGCAAGAGAGTGACCACTTCCTGATCTTGGTTCTTAAGGGATCCCATCTTCACCCTGCCCCAGGGGCAATAGGTAGGCATAGCAGTTACCAGAAGCCTCACTAGGGGTAGTACTTCCAGGTCAAAGCTGGAAAAGCTACCCACTACATAAAATGACTAGGATTGACTAGTTGAGATTATAGGAGAACTTGGCTTTGAATTGAGTGTCTTTTGTTCTCAGGTTGTTGATACTTTTAAATTATGTAACAGGTATATAATAGGCAAAGGTACACATACATGCCTACATGTATATACATTCATACATAATGTATATGCACACACATATGTCTATATATACTGCTTTAATTCCAAATTGCCTTGACAGGGGGTGGTGGCCCCAGCAGCAGCAGTGGTGGCAGTGTTTTATTTTGCTTTAGTAGAGTTAAAAATATCACTTGCTTCTTTGTTGTTGTTGTTGTTTTGTGCTTTTTTGTTTTTTGTAACTCAAATTCTAATAGGTCTTTTAATTAAAAAAAAAAAAAAAACCAAGAATCAGATATTGGTGAATGCTGAAAGGTCAGAGGGACAAAGGAACGAGCCCCAGCCCACACCTCTTACCTCACCAACTCCTCAGCCTGAAAAAGTCTCTAGCTGAAAGAGACGCTTCTGCCGAAAAGCCTTTAGTTCCTGTCTCCTTGCACCTTACATAACTTGCTCTGCCCTGCCATGTCACTTCCTGTCTCAACCTCTCTAGGGCTGGGATTAAAAGTATGTGTGCTTCCCAAGCAAAGGTATGAGATCTCAAGTGTTGGGATTAAAGGCATGCAATTCCCAAGTGCTGGGATTAAAGGTGTGTGCCACCTCTGTCTGGCTCTATGTTTAATCTAGTGGCTCGTTCTGTTCTCTGATCTTCAGGCAAATTTTATTAGGGTACATAATATATCACCACAATATTTATTTGTTTGTTTGTTTTATAGCCCAAACCGAAGTTTCTCCTCCCTCCTCTCCTCCCAGCCCCTCCATCCCCTCATCTCTTTCTCCTCTGTTTCTCTTCAGAAAAGGGCAGGCCTCCCATGCATATCAGCCAGCACTGGTACATCAACTTATAGAAAGACTAGGAACCTCTTCTTCTATTAAGGCTGGATGAAGAAATCTGGTGGCAGGAATGAGTCCCAAAAGCAGTCAAGGGAGTCAGAAATACCCCCTGCTCCCACTGTTAGGAGTCCCACAAGAAGACCAAGCTGCACAACTGTAACTTATGTGCAGAGGGCCTAGGTCAGTTCCATGCTGGCACCCTAGTTGTTGGTTCAGATTCTGTGAGCTATGAGCCCAGGTCAGTTGGTTCTGTGGGTTTTCTTGTGGTGAACTTGACGCCAGTGTCTCCTACAACCCTTTTGCCCCTCTTCTGCAGGACTCCCTGAGCTTTGCCTAATATTTGACTGTGGGTCTCTGCATCTGTTTCCATCCGTTGCTGGATTTAGCCTCCCTGACGACAGTTGGGCTAGGCATCAATATATGAGTATAGCAGATGATCATTAGGAATCATTTTATTAACCGTCTTAGAAGTTGGTTTTGCAGGTTTTTAAAAATCATTTATTTTTTATCTCTCCTTTAAATGGAGACCATATTCTATATAATGTCATTTTCCTCATAGCACCATGCATACTGTCTATGGTTAATAAAACCCCTAAATATTCATTAGTGGATTCTAATCAAAGACAAAATTACATGTTCAAAAAAAAGCCTTCATGGTTGAATCATTCAACATACTTACAAAGGGAAGGAAAAAAATTATCAATACAGTGGTTTTTTATAAATCTTCAATCTCATTTGTAGTTAATTTCATAAAAGCAATTAAGCTCAGCACTGCCCTAGATCTGGATTATCAGTAGGAATGTACTTGACTGGAAATGCTTAAAAACTGTTATCAATAAACAACAGAGCTTATCCTGCAAATCAGGGCTGTTTAATGATACTTATACAATATTTCTCTCCATTTTTTAGGTATGCTAAAACTACTTCTAGAACTTAGTCTCCAGCAGAAAAAAAGTCTCTAATTTTAACTTAGTAAGTTGAGAAATCACCTTCTGTGCCTTCAAACCCTCTTCTCGTTATTTAACAAACAAAAATCTTCCCAGATCTCCTTAATTGGATGTAGTATAGACAAATCCAGAATACCTTACCCCTTATTCTACAAAACAGTGAGTCATGAAAAGCCATAAAGTTGAAAATTTAAAGAAAACCTCACTGTAGCAGCCATTACTTTGTAAAAAAAAGATCCAATATCAAATTCATATGTGCTATATGAACAAATAATGAATGGTTCTCATCGAACCAGAAAGTGCTTATGTAAATCTGCAAGTTCCCATCCTTTCAGTTATCTCCATCCCATCTTTACCATGTGATTCTTGTCAACTGGTAAACTCTACTCACTGTCCACTCACCCACATGGGCCATCGTCATCCCTACTACACTGAATGTCTTGCCTCGACATAACCATTGTCATCCTAAACATCAAACCCCACTATTTCTTCGCATATTTACAGTTACTTGCTTACTTTAAACTGGACAATTTCTCTATGCTGCATCTTCCTGTGAACTTCTTGTAAAACTATTGATGCATTCTGGCTTCATATTAGATGTGTTCTGTCTTTCTGCTTCTTTTCTATGCAATCCTCAAGCACAGGAATACTTGACAAAGAAGAACCCTGCTTCCTCCCATATAATCTCTGCATTCTCTCCCACAGTGTGGATATGTACATTTCCACTTGTTGCTATCAATCTGTCAGACAATTTAGAAGTTTGCATATGAAATCTTGACTCTTCTTCTAAGATAATGATGACTAACCTTTACTCCATACATTTCTTTTGCCTTATCTTATATCTTTTCTCTCCATATATCTCTTCATGATATATATATATATATATATATATCACCCTCTTTCATGTTGCCATAACTTTCTCTATCTAATTTATTTTCACAACAGTTTAGAATCTGCAGCAAATTAAAAACAGAATGAAATAATAAAACAAGATTGCATTCCTTAAGAGTTTCAAGAAATCCATTCTCCCTGCTGAGTGTTCTCAGTGTCCTGGTGGTAACAACGGTAACTGTGGACAAGCTGAGATCTGTTGAGACATCACAGGTGCTGTAATTCAGGCTGTATGGGACCTGCATACCTGCATTCACTCGTTCATGATTGACTCTGGGAATGTTTCTGAGTGCCTGAGTATAATCATAATTCTTGTGTTATCTTATCCGGCATTTGACATCTAACATGGTATTCCTTTATTTTTACTTGAATATGTTTTCAAGATTTTCAAGTAGAGAATTTATAAAAAATAAGTTGTTTCCTTCATTTTCCCATAAAGCAATGATGTTCATCCTAATTTTTCTCTTTCAGTGCAGAGCTCTCTCTCTCTCTCTCTCTCTCTCTCTCTCTCTCTCTCTCTCTCTCTCTCTCTCTCTCTCTTTTGTAAATTTGTCCTTAGTCCCTACAAAGTACACTGACAACTCTCAGTCTTCCCTCTCCCATATCTATACCACCGCTGTTCACCCTGTCTCCTCCCTATAAATCTCTCCTATGGTGGTACTGTGTTCCCCAAAATATTGTGCAACCTAATAATTTTATCTGGGGTTGGAGAACAGAACAGCCACTAGATACAGAGGCTAGAAAATGGTGGCACTCAAGCCTTTAATCCTAGCATTCCAGAGACAGGGATCCCTGTGTATCTCTGTGAGTTCAAGGCCACATAGGAAACAGCCAGGCATGGAGACACACACTTTTAATCCCAGGGAGTGATGGCAAAAACAGGAAGATATATAAGGCGTGAAGACTGGAAACTAGAAGCTTTTTGGCTGGTTAAACTTTCCGGCTTTTGAGCAACAGTTCAGCTGAGATTCATTCTGGATGAGGACTCTGAGGCACCAGTCTGAGGAAACAGGATCAGCTGAGGAACTGGCAAGGTGAGGTAGCTCTAGCTTGTTCTGCTTCTCTGATCTTCCCGCATTCACCCCAATACCTGTCTCCGAGTTTGATTGTATTAATAAGACCTGTTGAGATTCCTGCTATACTCTCCCATACTTTCAAGTCTATTCTTTTGTTTTGTGATTGTATGAGTTTAATCAGCACAGTCTGTGAGTTTGAAGCTACACCACGGAGCTTGATGGGCTCAACAATGTGTAGACAACTAAAGATAATGAATCCTCCGCTCTTGAGATCTAATAGTAGCCAATAGTTCAGTAGTAAAGGTTGGGACCACTTGGATCTTCTCCCTTCTACAGTGATTATAAGTAGGGCTATTCTTTTATTGACCCAATGCTGGTACTCACAACTATGAGCTCATAGTTACAAAAGCTGTATGAGTTCTAGAGGAAGGAATTCTGCAGCTCTTCACTCTGTCTTCTTACAGACTCCCTTTCCTTTCTTGCCTCTTGTTCCTTGAGTCTTAGAGGAAGTGCTTCTGGCATTTACAAATTCCTTCTATCCTTGAGCATTGCCTCCCATTTGTTAGAGTCTACCACTATCATTCAAACTGAAGAGTGATGCTTTGAGAATTTATAAATGAACACACACTGATTTTTATCTTAAAATTTAAATAGCATGTACATATTCCTTAAGTCATATTCTTTATGGAAAGTGAAAATAATTCCTGAGTGAACTATGTATGAACAAAAGTTCCTAAGCCCTATGTTAAAGATTTTTCAAAGGCTGATTGGATGATCACAATGTCATTGGCTATGGAGAGGTTGGATGTTACAGATCCAGAGCCAAATAGAAAATTATCTGTGGCTATCTTTAGCTGCCTTGATTCATCACCTATTTGTATGTATGACCTTATATCCTTATGACCATTATGAAAGGCCTTTCACAGAGATTTGTAACAGAGATTTTGGATGTGCTTATCTGTTTTTGAAAAATGTCTTGATTTATTACTGTCTTTGTTCTGTTGCAAGAAGACTTCATGAAATTGATGTCAGTCTTGAACATGGTATTTGGGACAAAAAAAAAAACTGTGTTTCTGCTTTGTAGTAAAACATAGTTAGTTCTAGAATACACTATCTCATCCTTGGAGTAAGAGTCGTGTTTTACATCACTACGTGTTGTTGAAACAGGACTGGGAAAGAAACGGTGAAAGAAAATGGTTTCTACTGACTAGATGCTTAGTTCTTTGAATCTCTGTGGGCAAAAGTACAACTTAAAAGCCCCTGGAAGCACTTTGTACCAAGTTCCTGTTCTGGCTTTTGTTTACTTACTGGTTTAACTCCCTGACTCTTGTTAAAGCTTGACTTTGCAATCTGGCTAGAAACAGTGTACCCACATAAAGACAGAAAAACAAACAAGCAAACAAATGACACACAACACAGAAGACTGATGAAGTTGGCAGTAATATTGATAAGCCTTGGGTTTATGTTTAAACTACATTGACATTTTCTTACTGAGTCCAAATCACCGGGTTTGAGTATACTTTTAAATACCTTTGCTTTTATTTCTGCTATTGATCCTTTTTGTTACAAGTTTGATTTTTGGACAATTCCATACGTGCAAATCATTCCTTTTAGTTCTTCTCCCCCACCCCTGTCAGCACCCTACCTTCTTCCCTACAGATCTTTTCCCCACATTCCTGCCTTTTTCTTTTGCCTTGTGTCCTACAGAGTTTACCCAGGGGCATCCTGGGCACTGTGGGGAGGAAGTCACTGTTGGTCAGCAAAATTGATACTACATCAAACCACCTTCAAAGTATCTTTGTTTATACCCAGAGACAAAGGCTACACTTGGTTTTAGCTAGAGAAGTCTCCTTGTATTGAAATGAGGTGAATTCAGAGACCCATGGCTACACACGATGCAAGACAAGATATTTATACTAATTATTCTGGTACCATTGAGGAAGAGGAGAAGGAAAGACTGTAAGAATCAGAAAATAGGGAGAAGGCCTGTAAAATACCTTCTAATGATGGCATAGCCATGGCAGGTACAAACTCACAGCAGCTCAGCCTACTGTCACTGAGCCTGACCAGCCTCCTGTGGATGAAGGGTCTTGGGGAGGGGGGGCGAAACAAACTGCTGAACTGATTATGGGAAAGAGGGAGATACATTATCCAATTCGGTACCGTCTGGTGAATCATTTTCAGTACACATCTGTAACAAGTTTGTCGTCAACCTACCTGAGACCGGAAACAAAACAGACACACTCCAGGAGTGGCAAACACTCAATTCATAAAATCTGTTATTGCAATCAGTGAGTCAAACTGGTGAGAAGGCAACCCAGGATTGTCCACAGAGAACATTCTAGAACTAAAAACACTCAAACCTCACTGACCCTCCACTTCATTGAGGTCACCTATGAGAGATACACTGGAAAGAAGACAGGTGTTGCATTCTGAGGAACCTCCCTGAAAGGCAGTTAGACGGGAAGACAACCACCAAAGTGTGGCTAATAGGTAGTGATACTTTCTGGTCAAGATGTTGAAATGTGGTGTAGGGTTGCTCTTCACGGAATGTCAGGGAAGCAGTTCTCTGTTTCAGAAGAGTGTCACAAAGATAACCAGATTCCTCCTGGAATCACAGGCACTCTTGCTTGTCTGTTTACTAAAGTTGGAAAATGAACTTCAGTAAATCTGGAACTTTGCTTCTGACAGATTATATTTTTAAAAATTAATATGGTATGTAATCCATAATTATTTTTGTTATTTGCCAAGTATTTCATTAAACTTATTACACAGCATTTACTACAATTGGAGAGAGACCCCTGGTTAGCAGGTAGACAGTGAGCCCTGTCATCTCAAACTTCTCTCTACCTTTACCGGCATTAACTGACAAGAAAATGGGTGAGGTAAATATTTCACTTACTAGACTTAGTGAATGACTTTGAAAAGGATATAAAATTGATATTGGGATGCTTTGAGAGGAATATATTGGAGTTAGAGGGAAAACTGGGGGGTATGACTATATTTCATTGTATATGTGTATGGAATTCTCAAGAACAAAAGAAAAGTTTAAGAATTGAAAGAAAAACTAGGAACAAAGAAATTAAGATAAAAAATATCTAGAGAAGGAATGATATTCCATTAGGTATACATGTTTAGTTTGTAACAGGTATTCAATGAAGTATGAATTATTACCAAAAAAATAGATCAATATTGTGTGGCAATACATTTTTGTTAAAACCTCTTTTGACTTCCAAGAGCCTGAACTTTTGCTGAACCTTGAGAACAAGTTATTAATATGCCTTGAGAACATTTAAGACTGTGTATTTAGCTTGCTATCCTGCTGTATAATCAGCCTCTTTATGTTTAACCTGCCTTTAAGAGAACAATGTAACCAACGCCACTACAACTTGGATTTCCTATGTAATCAGCTTCACAGGCTAAGTCAAGTTTAATCTTACATCATGTACTCTTCCTTATACATGACCCAGACCCAGAATGAGCTCATGAGCAGAGCGCCCCCTCTCTCTGTCTCTCTGTCTCTTTCTCTCTCTCTCTCTCTCTCTGTCTCTGTCTCTCTCGCCACATGTGCCTGTGTGTGTTGTGGTAACCATTTACTAAAAACATCCAACAGGTTGAAAACAACCTTAGACAAAACAAATATTCCATAAATGTTGAAAGTAAAATGTGGATGTAAGTTGATAACATTCACCATCCACATTTTGAGTGCTTTTATGGGCCAGAAAAGTAAATTCGTTACTTTTAGAACTCCATTAAAGATTTCTGTTAAGAATTTTTATACCTTCATTCAATATCTGCAGAGCAAGCCCTTTGTTAGGGAGAGACACAGGCATGGGCATAAAAGACACACAACACAACACATAAACATGTCAGATAGGCAACACGGATGATAGAAAGACTACAGACAGGCTAGTAACCACAGACTTCAGACAGGTGGAAGACACAGGGATTAAAGTGGGGAACTCAAATTTAAGCTCAGTCTTTTGACAAACAATGCCAAGAGAAAGTATCTTCTTTATTCCTTAATGTAACATTGACATAATATTGGAACTTAATCATTGATATTAACTAGTTTAACATTTGCAGTGGTGCTAAAAACATCTGTACCCTCTGTCAGCTCTTTATCCTGTAAGGAAGGAATGTAGATGTGGCATATATAATAAGGCAACTTTCTAAGAGTCTGCAATATTTCCCCTATGAAAATTACATTGCTAAGCAACTCTGTGAATTGATATATTTCTTTCAAAAACCTTATAACATGAGAATAATCCTGGATTTTTTTTTTTTGCTTGTAATTACTGGAGCCTCTTGAGAAATAAACCACAACAGAGCCACTGAGCATTGCTTTGTAGTTTGCATTGAATTTAATAGGAGATGAGTATTCTCCTTGACCCCCATGTACAGAGGTGATTGCCAGCAATGGCAGTTCCAGAATGTAAACAGGAGATGATTTATGACACACCTGAGAGGCTCCATCAGCTGCTGTTCTTGATGTTGTCCAACCTGTGTGAAGTACTCATTTTACAGTGGCTGGGCTCTTTAAGGCTCATCACAGGACCTGATTTCTACTATTGAGACTACAACCTCTGTTTCCTTCAAGTTCAAGTGTCAAAAGATAACTTGTTGACAGATTCCTTCCTCTGGACTATTGCTGCCAGCACTGAAACTGGCATAATTCTTCAAGAAGGAACAGGACTAGGTTTCCTTGGGTTCAGTCTGTGTGTGTCATGTTGTTCAACATTGCTAGAAATTCATTTCTTTGCCCTTTTGTTAAGGCAGAAATGCTACAATGTGTCCTCTCGACATCAAGGTGTATGCTACAGTAGTTGCAAAATTGCCACATGCTTTAGTAACCAAAGGAATACATTTTTAAAAACTGAATGGTTTGGACAGAACAAATGAACAAGATGCTAGACTCTTTCTCCCATGCTCCTGTAGTTGCTTCTGATCTGTCTGATTTTAATGGGAATTGTTCTTAGAGATAAAACTAGAGCACACTCACAGGGAGAGGTAAGTCTGGGAAAACTAGGTCCTGTGCAACCTAATCTGCAGCTGCCTCTATCTTAGCAGAACTGCCAGGCTTCAAAGAACAGAGTTTAGGCTTAGATGTGGTGAATACAAAGTTGGACGATTTTTATTTCAGTCTTAAAATGGCTCTCAATGGCCCTATAAATGAACCTTAAGGTGCAAATTCCCAGATGATTTCAAGTCTTGAACTCCAGAATAATATAAAGAGAGACGAGAACGGTTTGGAAAACCAGCCACAAAGTAAATGGTGGGACATTAATTTTTAAGACTGGGAACAATTGTAACCTGCCCCCTCGTGTTCAGAAGTTGTAACTGCAACTCATGACCTTTCAACAGAAACTACTAAACACAGCTCTGCCTTGTAGCATGAATCTTAAAAGTCTTATTAATAAAATCAAACCCGAGGCCAGTTATTGGGGTGAATGCTGGAAGATCAGAAAAGCATAACAAGCCACAGTTTCCTCACCTCACCAGTTCCTCAGCTGGTCTTGTTTCCTCAGACTGCAAGCTTCTGTGTCTTCATCCCAATGGCTCTCAGCTGAACGGTGCTGCTCCAAAGCCTAAAGGCTTAACCAGCCAAATGCTGCTAGTTTCTAGTAGTCACGCCTTATATATCTTTCTCTTTCTTCTGCCACTCCCTGGGATTAAAGGCATGAGTCACCTTGCCTGGCTGTTTCCAATGTGGCCTTGAACTCACAGAGATCTGCCTGGCTCTGCCTCCCACGTGCTGGGATTAAAGGCATGCACTACCACTGCCTATTTTCATATTTAATATTGTGGCCTTCCTGTTCTCTGACCCCAGATAAGTTTATTTCGGGGAACACACAATATTTTGGGGGACACAATACCACCACACTGCCTAGAATTTATATAGATCTTTAAATTGAAAAGAAATTATCCATCTTTTACCATAGCCATGACAGTTTGAAAATTCAAGTATTGCTACTCTCTTTAGCAGTTTTTAGTTGTCTGTCCTTCCTAGCCATTTCTACCTTCCCCTAGTGTGCCCATGTTCTTTTAGGACTGAGAAGGTGGCTAGTATGTGTTAGGTAGTATTGGATGTTTAGGGGAGAGATTATGTGAAGGTAAGGCCACTTCCCCTTACTTCCTGATACAACTTTCTTCTAGATAACCTTCAAAAATGTTCTCTTTCCAAACACACAGTCTACCTGCAATGAAATGCTTTATTCCCTCTGAGACATTACTACAAAATTCACCATATTGAAAGAGTGTCATTTGGGATTTGAGGCATGATAATATTCCACGAGTGATACAGGAACACAAAGGATGCGTGAGGATCAACACAATGGTTCAGCAGATAGAAGTCTTGCTGCCCAGGCTAATAACTTAGTTTCAGTCCTGGAGATCCATATGGAAGAAGAAACCACCCCCAATCTCTCTCTCTCTCTCTCTCTCTCTCTCTCTCTCTCTCTCTCTCTCTCTCTCTCTCTCTCTCACACACACACACACACACACACACACACACACACACACATTCACAGATAAATGTAAAAATACATAAAAGGTGAATGATAGAAAATGACAGCCATTGCTTACTCAGTTGCTATGCTTTTACCCACATGTATCCTCTTTGTTCTCTGCTGTGGTCATGAACACAACAAAATTTTCTATGAAGAGTGATCTTCATGTTAATTTCCTACTTAGAATTCTGAGTCTTGTTAAATAGCCATAACCAGAAACTTCTAATGCTAGATATATTGAAAGAAATACTAACTAAAGGGACAGCTTGCTGATATGAGAACCACGCTTTCCATATGCATATGCTCTCAATATTCTGTAGTTATTCTGGATTCTGCAACTCTAAGTGGAGTCCTGTCGACTTACACTCAATCTTAATGAGTCCATTTGCTATCCCTGTCAGCACACAGTACAAACCCAGTCTCACAGATGATGCTTGCTTCCTGTTGACAACAGGAAGAACCTAGAGAGACTGGAAATCAAGACCAAAATCTCAGCATTACCACTAACTCACTTTGGGATCTTGTTTAAACTCTCTGACTCGGTGTCAATATCCTTGAACAGCAGATAATTTGGCTTTTGAGATTTCTGTAAGGTTCTCAAGGCTGCCTTAAACTAGGAAGTGAATAATTGATTACTGTAAATATTTGGCCATACATAACACTTGCTTTCCTAAGGGTGCCAATTGGAGAGGACATAATATACTTACTAATATTTAGTCATGTTTCTGATAGTCTGTGAAACTGTATCTTTCTCCTTAGTACTTTTAGGTTTTAAGACCAAGATTTAATGAAGTCATTGGCAAAATTTGGTACCTTTCACTCAGAATAGAAGTAGAAAAGCAAAGAAGTTCTCATATAAAATAAGTTATGAGAATTTGCCTGTGTCTAGGAATGATTATACATTCCACAGCCCTGGCCTTGGTACTTTGAAGTTGATAAGAGTGTTGCTAGAATGAACAGGGGTTTGTTTGATTTATCAGGTGCTGGTTTCTTAAGTCTAGATAAAGATAAATTTGGCTACTAACCCCCCAATGAACCATCAGATGTGCATGGCAAACTTTGCAGCTCCCTACACTAGGACACTGTGCCACAAAAGAGAGAGGAATTTACCAAATATTTCTTCTATTTTCTCTACATTTCTTACTTGGATTCAGTTGTCTTCCTTTGGAAACACAGCTATCCACAAAAGAAGGGGACATGTCTAAAACTGTTCTCAAGTTTTCAGTGGCAGAGGCCAATGAACACTTAAGCTGGAACTGTCAAATTTAATGCTTGGTCATCTCTTATAAGGAGCAATTTTCTTTTAGGTCAGATTCTCTAAAAGTGCACAAGCTGCAATATAGTCTTCTAATTCAGTGCTAGTGCAAACAAAAACTGTTTGATACCCATTTACTAAGTGCCTTGCAACTTGTCTTTGTTAGGGTTTCTATTGCTATGAAGAGACACCATCCACAACAAATTTTGTAAAGGAAAAACTTTAATTGGGGCTGGCTTGCAGTTTCAGAGGTTTAGTCCATTCTTGTGGTGAGAAGCCTGACAGCATGCAGCATGTGCTGGAGAAGGAGCTGAGAATTGTATGTCTTGATCCTCAGGCACCCAGAAGTAAACTGTCACCTAGGCATGGCTTGAGCATACATGAAACTTCAAAGCCAACCTCCACATGGAAACACTTTCAACAAGGCCACACCTGCTCCAACAAGGCCACATCTCCTATTAGTGCCACTCCCTATGGGCTACATCTACTCCAACAAGACCACATAACTATTCAAACAACCACACTAGGGCAAACTTTACATTTAGAAAAAGTACAAATTTGTGCATAAGTACCCATATCATTTGTTCATGCACAGACCCCTGACGGAATTTATAGTGGAGGGTATTCATAGCATTCAAATTCTGTGTAATTTGCTGAAAAAGGCTTTGTAGATTTGATAGCATCTTCTATCATCCTTTTCTAATTAGAAGTTACAATACAAAAAATATTTAGAGAGGTAAGTATACAAGCTAGAACGGAATTTTTGTTTGAGTAGGAATAGTGTTTAATAAAGCATTTAGAACTGATGTAAATTTGGACAAAAACCTGTGTTAGTTCCCTAAATTATATATAATGAGAATAAAATGGGATTTTAAAAGCTAAAGTTGATGATTTGAAGGTTTATTCAGATTCTAGTTGCTTGAGTCTGGATAGACTAAATTATAGTTCCCAAATCCATCAAAATGAATATGTTCACTTGTTTTTAATTTTAGTAATAAAAATGAATTCACTAAAGAAAATAAGTCTATGTTTAAAATTGAGAATAGATTATTCTCTCTCATACAGTACACTGCTACTATCTCTCCTCATTCCCAGATCAACTCCCCCTCCTTTTCTCTTCAGAAAAGAACAAGCCTTCAAGAGACAACAGTCAAATATTACAAAACAACATAAAAAAAAACCAAAGCATAAACCATCATATCTCGTCTGGAAAAGGACAACCCACAGGGAGGAAAAGAGTACTAAGAACAGGCAGAGTCAGAGACATACCTACTCCCAGAAGAATGCAAATAGACCTATATTTACCACCCTGCAGAAAACTCAAGTCCAAGTGGATCAAAGACCTCAATATAGAAATGGACATGCTGAACATGATAGATGAGAAAGTATGGAATAGCCCTGAACACAGTGGCACAGGAGACAACTTCCTGAACAAAACACCAATCCCCAGGCACTAAGTTTAATAATTAATAAATGAGATCTCATGAAAGTTTCTATAAGGGAAAAGGTATAGAGCAGCAGTCTACAGAGTTGGAAGAGATAATTACCAGCTCCACATCTGAAAGAGGTCTAAGATACAAAACACACTAAAGAACTTAAGAAACTAGGTTTCAAAAAATCAAATAATCCTAAAATGGGATAGAGATATAAACAGAGAATTCTCAATAGAGGCATTACACATGGCTGAGAATTAAAGAAATGTTCAAAATCATTATCTATCAGGAAAATGTAAATCAAAACTACTTTGAGATTCCATCTTTCACCCATCAGAATAGCAAGATCAATACAACAAATGACAACTCATGCTGTCAAGGATGTGGAGTAAGGGGAACACTCCTCCATTGCTGGTGGGAATGCAAACTTGTACAGTCACTATGGAAAAGAATATAGCAAGCAAATTCTTCAGAAAACTGGAAATCAATCTTCCTTAAGACACAGCTATATCATTCTTAGGCATATAAATAAAAGGTGCTCCATCCTACCACAAGGACACTGGCTCAACTATTCTCATTGAGGTTTTATTCATAATAGCCAGAAACTTCGGAAACAACCTAGATTTCTCTCAAAGAATGGGATAAAGTAAATGTGGTACATTTACACAGTGGAGTGTTACTCAGCTGTTTAAAAATGATATAATAAAATATGCAAACAAATGTATGGAACTAGAAAAAGTTATCCTGAATGAGGTAACCTAGACTCAGAAAAATAAATATTGGAATGTAAGAAAATGTCTTAAAAGTGAAGTTCCAAGGGTTTTTCAAGGCTGGAATGTAAACACCCCCTGGAAACTCTAGGGACCATTGAGTAATTGTTATTTTTAAGGTTCTGGATTTTAAGTGAGCCTGGAGACATCATATTTGTTATAAAGTTGTAGCATTTTCCCTATTTATTTATAATTCACCTATTAGATAGCTATATAAATACTACTGACAGGCAATCCACATCATAGAATATTCTGTAAGATAAATTGGCCATAGATAGCAAAGATAGGTTAAGAAGTAAAAGGTATGGAGGCACTAAGAGTTCTCAGCCACTTGTCTTATCTAATTGGTGTTATATTCTTTAAATATTATGCAAATATTTAGAAAGAGTTTTCTTTTTATTTATTTATTTATTTATTTATTTATTTATTTTTCTATTATCAGCTTGATACAGTATAAATTCTTATCCTAATAGTGAAATGTTTCATTGAGGCTTGCCTAGTAATTGAGTAAAACCAAAACTTTTTATAAGCCACAGTCATCCTAGGGTCCCCCCTGCTATATAGCCTCTGTGGTTCTGTGGGTTACAGTCTGATTATTCTTTGCTTTATATCAAGAATCCACTTATAAGTGAGCACATACCATGTTTGTCCTTCTTGGTTTAGGTTATCTCACTCAGGATGATATTTTCTAGTTCCATCTATTTGCCTGCAAATTTCATGCTGTCATTGTTTTTTTCTGCTGAGTGGTACTCCATTGTGTATATGTACCACATTTTCATAATCCATTCTTCAGTTGATGGCAATATAGGTTGTTTCCAGGTCTGGCTATTACAAATAGTGCTGTTATGAACATAGTTGAGCATGTATCTTTGTGGTATGACTGAGCATTCCTTGGGTATATGCCCAAGAGTGGTATGGGTGGGTCTTGAGGTAGATCGATTCCCAATTTTCTGAGAAACCGCTGTACTGATTTCCACAGTAGTTGTACAAGTTTGCCTTCCCACCAACAGTGGAGCAGAGTTCCCTTTGCTCTGCATCCTCTCCAACATAAACTGTCATTAGTGTTTTCATCAGTGACAGTAAAAGCAGGACTATTGCATGAAAGGTATTTTGGACATGGAGCTTGTTGAGTTCATGTATTTTACAGAGGCAGGGCATAAGCTTGATCAACAACAGAAACTAAGTGTGACATGTGTTATGTGATTGACCTATGATGTCTGCATTGCATTTTTCTTTGGAATAAATGGTAGTAAGTCACAAGTCCAAAAATAAAGTTACCACTAAATGTCATTGGACTATTTGTTGATGTTTCTAAAATGAAGAAAGAGATATATTTTTGTCAAGAGTTACAAAGATTACTTAACTGTTCTTTGAGGGAAAATAAATCTACTCTGCCATTACAATCAGGTTTCTATGGAAACACCATCTTTTAGTAAAAACAAGACTAAAATCACTGATGATTTAGAAGACCCAATCAATACTGAAAAACAGCATTCTCAGAAACCATCCTTTATTAAAATTACAATAACTAGATTCAAAGCAAAAATACACAGAGATGAACAATATTGTCATGAAAGTAATAAATGGAAAAATGGGACAAGACTTAGAGAAGCTCAGGAAGTGACTTTGGAAGCATGATCACCATGGGAAATAATTGCAGAATGAGAATGATTCCTCAAGTCAGAGAACTAGAACAACACAAGAGCCAAACAGGCTGTGAGACAACACAAGCCAGACCATTGTGCTGTGAACCTTTGTCTGAGATTAAGTTGTATCTTCATCTAAGTCTTTTGAAATAAAAATAGAAGTATCATTGTTTTGCTACATATTGAATTTTCATACATCAAAATACAGGAGAAAATTTAAACATAAATAACAATATTGCTGTTCATAGAACAACATCAATGCATTGGATCATTTACTTGAATTGATGAAGTGGTTTCTTTCATGGATTCAAAATTAGTTCTGAAATGCTGTTATTGGTTATTAATTATAACTTTGAGTTTGGGGCTTTAATATTGTTATTTGGTGTTTTATAGGTATTACCACCTGGAACAACAATGATAACAAATACCAGTAAGGAACTACTCTTATCACAGAACAACAACAACCATGATACCAAACACTCACTATAGGTTACAGGGTGGCAAAATGCTAACGTATAGACTCAATACAACCATTGCAACCATTGCTCACAATTGTCTTTACTGGACCCATGCAAGACTGGCCCTGTTAATAATTACTAGTGGTAAGGAGAGACACTCACTGGAGCCTACATTTTACCACTGAACTTTTGGCTGCTAACAGATTTCGGGTTACTTGCACACTCACCTCTGACTGACCCGCCATGGTGGGGAAGCTCAAAGACTAGCTCTAAACCAGCACTCACAACAGGCATCCCTGGTTAAACTCAGTGAATGACGAAACAAACCTGAAATGAATGTGTGGGAGAGATTTGGGGGAGCAAGGGATATGGACAAGAGTAGTAGGGAGATAAGAGTGAATGGAGAGTAAGAATGGTAAGTATAAATTATGAATACATGTAAAATTATCTAAGAGTAAATCCAAATTTTAAAATAAGCCAAGCAGTTTGACAAAATAAATGTCACGCTTTAAAGATCCAGGCTGCAAATGTTCTAAATAGTGACAGGACCAGGAGGAGATTCATTCAATAAATGCAGTCTAAAAATATTTTCTTGGGATACTGAAATCATTTCTGAGCCTATGTACCTCCTGGGACAAGACTGAGAGCAAATGTGGGTTTTTACCCAGTTCTCTCTAAGTCTCAACCCAGCAAGTGAAATGAGAATGGTGATTTGCACCACTAAGGTCACTGTGCTTCCAAAGCTCCCAAGGAAGCTGACTGTCCATAGACACATGAATTCTGCTGGGTAGTAAAAGCTGTGTTACCTGTTACATGCTCTGCACAGTGAAGTTACAAAACCTCAGAAGTGGGGCTGGTAAAGCCTGAAGTCTTTACATCTCAGAAGCACTGGAGCCCCCTGAGCCCTTTAATATTCTCTGGTCCCAGTAAGGGAGGCCTCTTGTATATTAACACATTTTAATTTAGAATACCTTTAATCACCTTTGTGCCCATTAGAGGTAATTTTTCCATCCTCAAAGCCTTGACTTTCATCTGATCCTGGTTGAAATTCTCATAAACGTACTCCAGGACATTAGGTAATACTCCAACTGCATTTCAAAAGGTTGTTTTGGTTCAGTAATTACACGTGGCGGCTGCTGACATTCCCCATAAGAAGGTATTTTATGTAAACATTGTGGTCTGTTCATCATTATTCAAAACCAACATCCATTAAATGGTTAACCACTTGAACTAAAAGGCTAGGATAGACATATCTCCCAACTTGGCAAAAATAATAGTAAGTATAGTCTGTGTTTATTAAAAGTTATTACATACCAGGGGCTTTAGATGTATTCATTCACTGAATTCAACCACTCTGTGACACATGTTCCAGTATTACATTCATTTTTTAGATGTTGCAGACTGCTGAAGGAAAAAGCTTCTTCAAGGTCATCCATCTATGACATGTACAAGTTGCACTAAGGTAAGCTAATACCAGATCTTGTGTTTTCTCGGTTTACTGCACTGTTGATTTAGAAAACTCCCCCACAAGAAGGAGGGGTAGGCAGACACTCTGCAACTCTCTTTGCTTTCACACATTTAGATTACCTAAAAGCTGCAGGCACAAGTGTTGTACATGTGGTTTATTGTTTGGAGACTTCTTGGTTCCTTTGTGTTTCTGCCTCACACTGCTGTCACATCTTCAACAGGTCACTATTACATGACACCTCCTGGGTGCTAATGTTCTTACTGTGTTGCTGAGTGAGCTGACTCCGTCAACACTGCCTCTCTGAGTCCAAATAATCCCTTCACTTTATTCTCCTCTTTCATTTCCTTCCCACCTTTTCCATGTCTGAATATTATATAGTAGAGAACAATAATTTATAGAAATCGAATCCTCATTTCTTGAGAAATGGATTTAGTTTCTAACCATAGACATAGGTCTTAACCCTAAGTACTGGAGGAATATTTCATTCAAGGGATTTTTGTCACTTTAGTAAACTGGTGGAATTATTTGGGAGGTCAAAATGGACAAATGACCTTAAACGGTTAACACATCACTTTGCTAAGAGGGCCATGTATATATTTATATTATTCCTATTCTGTTCTGAATTTGGTTATCAAGAAAAGATGGGTTCAGTCTTACTCAGCATTGGGTAACCTGACATAATTTCTCCCTGTGGCTTTAAGTACCTCTATATCTCTGCCCTGTTCATATTTAGGAAGAAGGAATATCACACTTCCCATGGCACAATGAAATAATTTCTTACATTTCTCTCAGTAGTAGTATGTTCAGTATGCGAACTAGACTGTGCTGATAAAGTATCTCACCTGACCTTGGGTATTGGACAAAGTGATCCAGGAATGATAGAATGAGGTCTCCACAAGTAAAGGATGTGGATCCTAGGGTCTGTTGCCACCATTAGCACAACCTATTCCAGTGGTAGCTAGACGATGCAACAATGGCAGTAATGACAAAAGTAATATTCTCCTCATAGTCCTGCTGTTTCATTGACCTTCATGCCATTACAGGTGTCTTGACAACTCTGACTCCTCTGCAGTTCTTCAGCCTGGCTTCCCAGCGTGCCCTTATTCTCAGTAAATTTCTTCTGTGTCAACGATTTGCACCCTTTAATCAGAAACCCCAACTGATACATCCTATTTCTCCTTACATTCTTTACTTCTCAAATAAAGGTAAACTGAGGAGGCAGTTCAGGGGGCTTGGTGATCTTGCCATTAACCACTTCCTAAATGTTTGAATAGTTCTATCTTAAGATCACTGAAGTGGTTCAGTGGGTAAAAGTACTGGCTGCAAAATTGATGACCTGAATTTGATCCAGAAACCCACATGGTGGAAGGAGAGTTGTCTGTCCCACATGTTGTTCTCTGACCTCCAAGTGCACACTGTGGCGTGTGTGTGTGTGTGTGTGTTTGAGTGCCAACAAACATAATTAATCAATGTTTAAAAATATCAGTGAGTAAATCCTTAAAAGAAAGGAAGAGGAAAGAGGCCTGTTACAGAGTGTGTGGGAGTGGACTTCTTCATATGCTATATATGACTTTTGGAATAAGGTTCCAACAGTTTATTATACTTGTATTATACTTTTACAATAGGCCTAGCAAGCAATATTCTATTTAATATGAGCTGTTTAAATCTTTTTTGATAAAATATTTCAGTGAATACTTCAACATGAAAATGCAGCATAAAAGAAATTTTTCCTAAGATGGGAACATCAAGTTTAACAGCCAACCAGTATCACAGCCACAGGGGGAGTAAGGAAGTGAGACATTTAACTGTGTGAGTCTGAAATGAATTTCAATTTGGAATCATTAAAGCTGAGTAAATTTAGGCTTCAGTGAAGGAGCTCATAATTGAATGGGAAGGAAAGATTCAAAAGTATTACATTATGTAGTAAGATGGATTGTGGGAAAAAGAAAACATGTGTAAAGAGAGCTGATGATATACCATGTATTTATGCTTATCCTTTATGGCTCATGGTATCAGGGAGGTTTTAGGTTCCTTTAATCCTAATTACATTGTGATGTACTATTTTCAATGTGTAGAAAAAAAAATAAGATGAAGAAAAATTGTCCAGAGTCAAAGGGTGTTAACCCTCTGGACAGCAGGCAAGCTCATACTAGAATCTAAGCAGTCCGGCATAAGCGTTTGACCTTTAGTCAACAGGAGGAACATCTTACAATGGGAGATGAGCAAAGGTTGAGTTAGTAAAACTTATCTGAGAAGAATATAACAAAACAAGAAACTGGAAACAGGGAGAATGGGTGACGATGGAAATGGCCCCTTTAAAAACATTAAACACAAGATTAAAGATAATTTAGTAGCCAGTGAATGAGGTGAGACAGATAAATGGCTAATTATTGTTATGACTTGACTTTTCAGTTTCGGAGCACTGGGTGGATAGCAGGCTGAGAAGGGAGGGAGCTGGAGAAGAAGGAAGGCTACATGTACAGCAGGAATTCTCTGTTGATGAAGCATGCTGAGGCTTGCCTGTCACACAGATACACACTGGCATTCACTTGTCAGACAACTGAATATAAGACAAGTCAGATTGTGAGAAGCTCCACCATTACAGCAAGAACTATGGGATGCCTCGTTATACTTGAATTTTATGAACTGATCGGACTACCTGTGCTGTTTTTGGATGATCTTCTACTACAGTAATTTTTGTTATTTACCTGAAACCTAAAGTTGACAGGGAACCCTTTATTGTTTTATGACATCCCTACAGACTGACAAAACAGACTTGAATGTCATCAACTTGAAGAGGGGACACAATCAGTTGCTCTGTGACAGGTTTCCCAAAATAAAAGCATTTTCAATGAAAAAGACACTGCATAGTGGGCGATGTGGCAGAATTCAAAACCTTAACCCTGTGGTGTGCTTTCTCTTGTCTTACAACTGTACTTTCTTACTTTTGGCTCACTCTGTTATATGGTGTGAACTGTAGAGAGGATGAGGTGATTCTGGGGATGAAGGTCCTTGTGTAAATATCCCTGTCCTTCCTACTTCTGCCATTCCATAACAACACAATGTGTCTAGATTAACTAAAGAGTGAGAGACAAGGAGCAGACCCCAACCTCCAATTCACCCCAACAGATGGTCAACAACCCTCAGTGTGTCTAAACTCATTTTCCACAAGTGTGAACCATGTAAGCATGGACTTTACCATTGTATAGTCAATAGTACTGAGGTTCACTGAGCTGCGTTTCTTGCTAACAACACACAGTTAATAGAAAATGGACATGAAACCAAATGCAAACCCATAAAAATAAGACGAGTGATAATTTATACATACTGATTTTATACGATACAAGTAATGGTGTAAAGGCCACATTCTTCTGTTCGTAAGCTTCGCAAGGCTCCTGTGAATTTGTTACTATTACTCCCCCAGTCTTAATGCTGAGAGAACTGAAGCACAGTTATGCTGAATAACTCAACCAATGTCACAGTGGGAAGCGGCAGAGCATTCAATCTAGCCTAAGTAAATGTGCTTTCAGACAATTCCCGCCTACAGCTGGTGTCACTGTGTGTCAACACAAGTACAAAGACGAGTCTGGAATTGACATTTAAAGGGCGTTAGAGCATTTACTATGTCATCTACAACTGAGAGGCCGTGTGAGAGAGGATGGAAGACTGAACTGAAAGGCAAGTACAGGGGTTGTGAAGTAAGGTGGACAGTTGCCTTTATTCCATTAGGTTCTTGAGTGATAACAGAGGGAAGGAGGAAGGAAGGAAGGGAGGAAAGGAGGGAAGGAAGGAGGGAGGGAGGGGTGGAGGGAGGGAGAATTCTTGAAGGCAGACTGCTGTACGTCTGAGTCTAAACTTGTTGCCTCTGTGTTTGTTTTTGACAGAGATTCCTATGTCTAAAGACAATGCTTTTTTCCCTCAGGATTCCTGAGCTAAAGATCCAGCTTTTGATGTAAAATGATTTAATGTTGGTGATTTTAAAATTCTTATCAGCTTTATTTTTACAGCATTAACATACTGCATAAAGTTTGAAAAGCATGAAGCACAGCTTTCTGGAAGACAGATTGTTGTACCACGCAGATCAGTTCCAGCTTTCTCCATACAACGAGGGAACACAAGTTTGGTGGGAGGAATCAGTAGATAACCCACCCCCCAAAATCAAGAAGATTATGAAGGGAAAACAGGTATCCACCTTTCTAAAAGAAAATTCTTAAAGGAAAAAATGTGTTATTTAGATATAATTGCATTCAGTGTTCTCACTTGAATTCTCCTCAAAGTCTCCTAGCTTGAAGTATTTGACCCTGGTCTTCAGGGAGGCACCGCTATGATTGTTACATCCTAGGTTATCCCTTTGAAGATACTGGTTACTCTAAGGAGCTACATCCCACAGCTTGACAAAATCAGTCCATGTCTCACCCCTGCCTCTCCACCATAACTACCCCTTGGAACCAACTTATCCTCAAATAAAGGAAGTAAAAATAACTCCATGACATCATGCTTATTACACCTGAAGTATAGATAATGATAACATATGTGATCAAGTGAGATCACAGAAAACAGGGCCACTTTATTAATTATAGCAAAGTTGGCTCATGGTATCAAGCACGTCTCAGATTCTAAATGAAGAACTGCAGAAGTTTAATGATCTATTTATTTAGTGCAGTACTGGATATGGACTCTAGGGCCTTGCTCATTTTATGTGAATGTTCTGCCAACTTGTCTCTATCCCTAGCCGCAAGATAATTCGTATTTAAACATGATAGTAAAGATTTTGATTTCAATATTGATATCATTCCATTATGCTAAAGTAATTATCTAGATGAGGAAATGATATGTAAATAAACAATCAGTTTGTGCTATGAAAGATCTATTCAGGGCAAGTTTTGTGAGATAATGTTGTCATGGCAGGCATTTTTATAAGCCTTTTTGATGATAAGATGAACAGAAAAGTCTCTGTGTGTAGCAGGAATCTTAAATGTTCTTATTAATAAGATCAAACCCAAGGCCAGTTATTGGCGTGAATGCTAGAAGATCAGAGAAGCAGAACAAGCCACAGCTATCTCACCTTGCTAGTTCCTCGGGTGATCCTGTTTCCTTAGGCTGGAAGCTTCTGAGTCCTCCTCCACTCGGCTGAACTGTCTGCTCCAAAACCTGAATGCTAAACCAGCCAAATGCTTAACTAACTTAGTTCCTGTCCTCACACCTTATATACCTTTCTTTCTGCTTTCTTCTATCACTCCCTGGGATTAAAGGCTGGGTTTCTGGGATTAAAGGCGTGCCTAGCTGTTTCTAAAGTGGCCTTGAACTCAGAGATCTGCCTAGCTCTGCCTCCCAAGTGCTGGGATTAAATGTGTGTACCACCACCACCCAACTTCTGCTATGGCTTACTCCTCCCATTTTCTAGCCACCATTTGTGGCTCTATATCTAGTGGCTGTCTGTTCTCTGACCCCAGGTAAGTTTATTACCTGCATAATATTTTTGGGAACACAATACCACATTTCCCCTGTTTTTGTCTAAAAATAAAAAAGGCTTATAACTAATACAAAAAAAATCATATCCAATATGTATATACAATATACACAGTCAAGATTACATTAATGATATCTAGTCCATTAATATTTGACAGATTCAGATAAATTCCATTAATATATAATGTCCAGTCCAGTAATATTTGATAAACTCAGATAAAAAATTTTCATTACTTATCCTATTTAAAACAAGTAGTTCCTTTTAAATTTAGATCCATTAATTGACCTTTTTATCTGATCATATCCATGTTCTCTCTTTTTCTTTTCATAATAACTTCAGTAACCTACCTTTTGTTATTTTTATATTTTTCCCTTTTTCTTTTTAGTGCAGATTCAATGATCTACCCATTTATCCTATTATTTCTTTATCTTTTTTTCTGAGGGTAGATTCAGTGATCTACCTCATATCTATATAGGTAGATATAGCTTTCTGGAGAACCAATAGATCTGAGTAAGTCAGTGTATAACCTACAGTGGTGATAAGCATCCAGAGAAATTGCTAGTTTGGGCATGAGAGAACAATGGGGTCCTAGAGTCTTCCATCTTTGTGAGAAAGTACCATTTGTACCTGATGCTGCCTTTTTGTTGGGGTCCAGGAAAGAATAACAATGGTTAGTGTTTTACATTTGCCTTCCAGGTGAGAAATGAAGAGTGGAGTATGTAATCCTATGAGGGGCTGATGTAAAGACAGAATTCATGGCTCACTAATGCGAGTGTATGTATTGCTGCAGCTGCGTTTTAAATGAGTATCACATTTGACAGATGAACTCTATAATACTATGGAACTTTACCGAAATTTTTCTCATATTTCTTTCTGTTTCAGCACATTGAAAGATACACTAAAATAGCAGGAATATTTGTCACACCAACAAGATGAAGCCATCTTAAACAAGGGACTTTCAACAAAAGGACTAGCAAAAATGATAGGTTTAACATTCGTTCACAGGGCCAAACAACAAAAAAAAAAAACAGAAGGCCCAGACAGTTTGAATGAAAAACAATTTCTATAATATTTCTTAAAAATAACTTCCCGGCCGGGCGGTGGTGGTGCACACCTGTAATCCCAGCACTCGGGAGGCAGAGGCAGGTGGATCTCTGTGAGTTCAAGGCCAGCCTGGTCTACAAAGTGAGTTCCAGGACAACCTCCAAAGCTACAGAGAAACGCTGTCTCAAAAAACCATAAAAAAATAATAACTTCCCAACGAAGGTAAGAAAAAAGGAAACCTTTTTTATGCTTATACTTATATTCCTATTTCTTCTCTTAATATTAGTGTTAGATCTTAAGTTATGCAATCACAGTTCACTGGCAGGTTTGTTACAATTAGTACTTTTAAACCCTTCAAAATTAGGGCCTATGAGATGGCTCAGTTGGTAAAGGCCCTTGCTATTAAGCCTGATGACTTAGTTCAAGTCTGGAGACCCAGACCCATCCAGTGGAAGGAGAAGGAGAGACTCAAATTGACCCTTGTACCTTGTCCTCTGACCTTCACAAGCACACTGTGACACCCTTCTATAATCATAATAAAAATTATGACTTGTAGTTTTTTCTTCTCCCCCATTTCTCAGCAGAAAATGAGATGTATTCAGTGTAGCTACACTTGGAAGAAGGAAAATGAGATCCAGTAATGCCCCAAGTGCTTCTTTGGATGCTAACAAGTGGATAAGGTTGAAGTAGAAGACAAGACTAAGGCATTATTAAATAGTAGGACATTGTTCTGCTTTACACCCAACACCACTGTATCAGCTCCAGCCTTTCCTGAAAGAAGGACCCATGCCTTCTCTGTAAATAAACTTCTTGTTTGTGTCTAGAAGAAATGTTCTAATATGGGAATGGTGCACTAGATCAGCTCTCCTCACCCAGTGGGTTGCAACCCCTTTGGGAATCAGATATCAGATATCCTCATATCAAGATATTTATAATTCATAGCAGTAACAAAATTATAGTTATGAAGTAGCAATTGAATGATTTTATGGTTGGGGTTCTCCACATGATGTGTAAGGAAGGGACATAGCCTTGGGGAGGTTGAGAACCTCTGTACTATATGTAAACAAAATTTTGCTTCTCCACAGCAGAAACATTTTAATGACCACAATTTGGAAATGTATTTGAGATTCCTTGCTTCCAAATTTTTGGCAATGAGATTAAGAATGTAAACACAGCTTTTGAAATCTGTTTCTAAAACCCATGACATTCAGAAGCACTAATTACATTGGGTATAAGTCAGTTTTAATAGCATTTGGACAGTTTTGAACAGAAATAAATAAATAAATAAATAAATAAATAAATAAATAAATAAGCCTTCAAATGCCACCAGCATTTAAATCAAATGTAGATACAAGACAAGGGCATGTTTAGTCAATGCAATGCCTGTCTGCAGAAAATTATGGTGAGCAATCACATGTTATATGTTCTATATGATAAAAACACCCACCATTTAAAAAATGTGTCAACAGGGCAATATCTATACATAATAGCATCCTTTAGAGAGCAATAGTAAATGTGTGTTCACATGTCATTAAATTTTAGAGTTAGCGATAAAAAATGAAAACTCAAAGATATAAATCATGTAGAATAGTAACCACAGTCATTAATACACAGGGAGCATTTCAGAGCCCTTCTAGTTAAAGTGCAAGCTGTGGAATAACTCTGTCCAGGGTATTTAGAACACCGGAAGCTTCACTAGTAAAATTAGTTATAGCATTTTAAAGGAGAGTCACTGGAAATTTTTTGTATCCATTTATTCCAGTTTTACAACACTTGGACACAAATTATCTTTTTTTCCCATTTAATTATAAAAATTCATAAGGCAAGTATATAAGTTATACATCCTTTACTTGTGACTTAATTCCTTCCTTCCTCTAAATTCAAAAGAAGCTTTTTTAATTCTATTTCTTCCTCTCCAATTAAACATTTTTATTGATTCAATAATTGTTTTTGTTACCAATACAAGTTTAATTATGAAGTGATCATAATTAATGGAAAAACTTTTCCTCCATCTTTCTATTTTTCTTTCCCTTTCTTTTTTATTTCCTCTACATACCTTATTGCCTTGCTTTATTTCTTTGCTTTTAATTGTCTGATTTTAAATAAAAGCAACATATAAGTAAAAGAAAATAATTTATATAAAATGAAAATATACTCAAAACCTATTCT